>NC_056740.1:357352487-357652487 GCF_019279795.1 Protopterus annectens
GGCCAACACCCTTTCTCAATGCTAATACAGTTACACAAACCACTTGACCATTTTAATTAAGAGCGCAATGAATCAGATGATCACAGCCAGCAAATTAAATGATGTTAGTAATAAAACATTAAAACTTCTAATTCAAAGTTTATTGTGTTGAATTTTAATTAAAATAGGTTTCAGGGTGACAGCACTATTAAGACCTTGGATTATTCTGATGGCCTCACCAGAATTAAGAACTATGTTAAGACTCCAAACCACATTTCTCATATAAAAACATGAGAAATTTGAAAAGTAAATTATGCTATAAAGATTTTCAAACCCCAGTGCAACGCCAGATAGGATTGAAATGTGGAACTTTTAGCTGTTTGAATTGTAGTTGTGTTGATATCTTTGGGAGGGATAGTGATTTTGTTTTATACATCCTAATACTGGCAGGCGATGCACATTCCATTTAACAGCAAACTGTAATACCATTAACGTGGTTTATTTAGCAACTTGTGGTCAGTGTCCATCATTCTATGTGGGTAAAATACCACTAGAAAACTGAAAGAACGAATTATAGAACACAAGTCAGAAATACGGAAGAACAGTGAGAAAAATGCATTAAGTAAACACATTATATGTAACGGTACTGGACATTTTTTTAGTTTCAGGGTGATAGATATAGTATTGAAGGGCATGGGGGAGTGACATTAACAAGTTTTTAGAAACTAAAGAGTATGAATGGATACTTAGGCTAGCGGTTGACATAGAACCAGGTCTTAGTAGTGCTGTCACCCTAAAACCTATTTTAATGAAAATGCAACATGATAAACTTGGAATTAGAAGTTTTAATGTTTTATTACTAACATTATTTGATTTGCTGGCTGTGATCATGTGATGTATTGTGCTCTTAATTAAAATGGTCAAGTGGTTTGTGTAATTGTATTAGCATTGAGAAAGGGTCTTGCTTGTAATAAAGAGATGTTCTTCGTGTTTCACTGTTGCAGTCATTACATTTGGCTAATCTGCTGGCAGGTTGCCCTCAGTCGGCCTGAATAACAAAGTCTTGGGTCCTGCGTTGGTTGCTGTCTCTTCTTCCATGACGTCAGGTCATCAGGGGTATAAAACATGCAGCCGATGCCATTTTAATCCATCTTTCTTGCCGCGTGGAGCCCAAAGCAGAAACAGTTAGCAAGTGCCGGTCGGCCGACTCCTGAAATTTTCGTTTTCGATTTTCAGAACCAAAATCTTCAACCTAAAGCTAAGTACCTCTTTGGGGAAACTTTTTCTTGCTCCTTACCGATGTCAGTAAAAGCTAATAGTTGTATTACTTGTGGGAAGCGAATACCTCATAAGGATTTTCATTTGTACTGTATTCCTTCCTAGGCCTTGACCACAACGTGCCTTGCTGTCGGTTTTGTGCTAAATTTAACCAACGCACTATTAAGCGTCCGTATATTTTTGCTTCTAAATATTTTGGCTCAAGATTTAAATATCCTGAAATGTAGTCAGTTAGCAGTCCGACTACCGGAATTCACAAAAAACGCAAAGAAAAAAACAAACAGACAGACCGTCAAGGTCCAAAACCGACGACTAAGTGTCTCCTAAGCCAGTCGCCGGTTCTCCGGTACTCAGTGAGGTGTTTTCGCAGCCCCTGATGCCCGCTACTTTTGATTCGCAGGCCTCTACCGAGACCCATTCGGAGTCCGGTATGCCATGAGACACTTCAAGTATTGAACCCGCGGATGTCTCTCCCTTAGATGGGTCCGGAGCTGCTGAGCAGGCACCAGCTTCTGAGGGTGTTTTCAGGCCTAAAGATTTGTATATTAAACCAATACCATCATCAAAAACAAAGTCAAAACCAACTTCTATGTCTAAAAAACCGATGCATGGGCCACGTTTTCAGGCCCTTATGCCTAAAAAACAAATGATCAAAATGGCTGAGGATTTAATCACCTTGATCAGGGGTTCCCAACCCCCTCCTGCTAAGAGGCCTAGGCAAGGCACTGATTATGAGTCTTCAGATCAGGTTTCCATTTCTTCTGATTCCTCTTCTGATCAGGAATTTTCTATTCCACCTTATGAGGACTCTGATGCAGAAGAATCCACCCCTTCTGCTTCTCCTCCTGAGGATTTTTCTTTTGGAGAAACTTTGCATACCTTAAGGGAACATTTTCATTGGGAGAGTCAGGATTTCTCAGAATCCAAAAAGAGACTTAGGGATTTCTTTCTTCTTCCTCAGCATAGGCCTTTGGCTATACCTCCTGTTTTAGACATTGTTGATGATGTTTTCTCAGAATCCAGCATGGCTCCTGATTCCCTGCCTCCGGCTCCTAGTAAGCCAGACAGATATTACAGGGTTCCTGACTCCCACAAGTTTCTTTTTAAAAACCCTACTGCTGACCCTGAAACAATTTCTCAGGGTCCCAAGGGTGTTAAGGCTTCTACTGCTAAAAATCCTACCCCTGCTGATAGAGACTCCAGGGCACTGGATAGATGGGGTAAGAGTGTTTACACGTCTGCAACCCTGACCATCAGGGCTTTAAATTGTCAATTTATTATGCTTAAATATCAGCAGCATGTCATGGGTTTACCGAAACAGAAAATGATGTTGATTTCTGACTGTGTGGAAAATAGAGTTACATTTATTGCATTCAGCTGAACAAGTTGGAAAGCATACTTTGCAATGTGGTTTTGATTCCTTTGAGGCCTCTTTCAGGGCCACCGTAACTGGATCTGTGATAAGAAGGCATGTTTGGCTCAAGGAGCAAAATCTGCCTAATCATGTTAAAGCAAAATTGTTGGATGCTCCTTTACAACAGGACAGTCTATTTGGTAATAACAGCAAACACAGACAGTCCTGGCTCCTGAAGGTCTCTTCTAAAACGAAAAAGCAGTAATAGAAAAAGTAGAAGTAGACCACCACGATAAAAATGTACAGTTTATTAAAAGGTAGATGAGCGCTTTCGCGTGCACAAACTGCACGCTTCTTCAGATCTAATATATCAACTATTTAACTCCATTTATATACAGAAAAGGAAGTATCTGTTCCCTACTGATTTGTCAGATGAAACAAATAATCAATCAATCAATCAATCAGATCATTAAAACAATTTAAGACAATTAAAGGGCGTAACCTCTCCTATACTGAAAGCTTTTAAAACGCTCCTATGTTACACCTCTGCTTGCATAAAACATGCTCTGATCAAAACAAACATCATGATAGTCAATGGTTATTAAAATATATTCATGCATAATACTTACAACATTTATTTACTTCATTCTATTTAAATACTACCATCTAAAATATATTTACTAACCTACATAAGTAAAAATAAAAACAACATTCTGCTATTTCAATTATGAATCCACATGAATCTGACTGAATATATCTGTAAAAATGTAAACACACTTTAAATAACTGTGACAGACGAATTAATTCTTACTGAATGAAGAAATCATTCATGAATAAAATGCAATAAAAAATACAAGAATACTATTTGGTAATAAGGCAGAAGAAGTTTTGAAAAAGATGGAAGACAAAGCTAAATCTATGCAAACTGTAAAAGATTTCCTACAAGTGCAGCCACCCAGATTCTGTAGGCGCTGGCCTACTAAAAATTGGTCCTTTCCAGTACCCAACAGAGCCGTTCAGGGCAAACCCAGACACTCCAAAGGCTCCAGGTTTCAGTCACAAGGAACTTACAGAACAAAACAATGGGGTGCCTCCACTCCAAATCTGGAAGTAGCAAGGCACCCCCCCTACTGTAAACAGTCTCAATGACTTTCATCTGCCATTTCCAAGCACTTATCTTTTGGCAGTCCCTTTTAGGGGAAAACTAGCACTTCATACACAAAATTGGCATCTAATTACCCAGGACAAGTGGGTCTTAAATATAGTATCCCAGGGATACAGATTTCATTTCCACACGTTGCCAATTCCAAACAGACGGCCAGATCTGCCTCCAAGTCAGTGGGCAGAGGCCCAGAAACAAGTTATGTCCCTCATGGATATGGGGGCTATTCAACCAGTACCAGAAAAGGAAAAAGGACAAGGTTTTTATTCAAGACTTTTCCTGGTACCTAGAAAAGACAAATCATGGCGTCCAATTCTGGACTTATCCATTCTCAGTACTTTCCTAGACATTCCAAAATTCAAGATGCTGACTCTACAACAGTTACTGCCTATGCTGGGCAAGGATGCCTGGTTGGTAACTCCAGACTTAAAAGTGGCTTACCTGCATATCCCAATCAGGGAATCTTGCAGAAGATACCTCCGCTTCAAAGCAGGCTATTTGCATTACCAGTTCTCTGCACTGCCCTTTGGCTTATCTACTGCACCCAGGGTCTTCACAAAGTGCCTGGCACCAGTAATTGTATTTTGCAGACAAAGAAACATTCAAATTTATCCTTATCTGGACGATTGTCTAATTCAGGCAGAAAACAAGGACACTCTTCTACAGCATCTGGCGTTTGTAAAAAGGCTTTTAACATGCCTAGGGTACACCGTAAACGAAAAGAAATCACAACTGGTACCCTCTCAAATAATTACATTCCTGGGTGCAAGCTTGAATACAACTGCCCAGATGGCTTACCTCATGCCAGACAGACAAATTCAATTGATGACATACTTCAAACAAGTGGCCACAAAAACCCAGCTATCTGCAAGACAAATTCTGCAGGCCTTGGGGTTGATGGCTTCCTGCATTCTCCTAATTCCATATGCAAGACTGCATATGAGGAAACTTCAATGGTGCCTAAAAAACGTATGGAGTCAACATTGTCACAGCCTGGAAACAATGATTCCTATCATTCCTTGCCTGCAACAGGAGTTCCTATGGTGGGCAGAGGCCTGTCACCAAAACAAGGGACTGTCATTCATTCCACCCCCTGCCACACAAACCCTCACTACTGACGCATCAGATTATGCTTGGGGGGGCCCATCTGGCAGGGAGATGCATTCAGGGTGAATGGAGCCCAACTCAAATGCACCTACATAAAGAAATGTTAGCTGTACAGAATGCTCTGTGATAGTCTTCAAGGACTTTCTTCATCCAGGACAACTACTGATAAAGACGGACAACACCACAGTTATGTGGTACATAAACAAGCAGGGGAGTACCCACTCCTACCCCCTTTGCAGACTAGCCATGTGTTTGTGGAACACAACCTTGACTTACCAAATACATCTACAAGCTCAATTCCTGCCAGGAAAGCAAAATACTCTGGCAGACGAACTAAGCAGAAATCTTATGGACCCACACGAATGGAAACTGGATCCACAAATCTTCAACATGTTGATACAAAAATGGGGGAGCCCAGACATCATTTTGCCTCTCCCCAAAACTATCAGTTGGTCAAATTCTGCACAAGAATTCATCACAGAAAAAAAGCTTGGAAAGTGGATGCTTTATCCTTCAGCTGGAAAAACCTATCAGTCTATGCCTTTCCCCCTCTGCCTCAGCTCTCCAAGGTTTTACTAAAAGTCAGACAGGAAAAAAAGAAAATGATTCTGATTGCTCCAGACTGGCCTCGCCAACACTGGTACCTGCTCCTACGCAATATGTCACACCTTCCTCCGTGGTACCTGTCTCAGCAAAACTATCAAATTCTGCACACTCAGCCCCAAACTCTGAATTTTGCAGCATGGCTAATCACCTAATTTCAGCAGTCACATCTCTCAGTAAACCTGTGATGGATGTAATTTGGGAGGCTAGAAGGCCTAGTACTAGAGAATCGTATGCTGATAAATGGAAAAGATTCTGTGCCTGGAACCAAGCACAAGGAATAAACACAGCAATGCCCAATATTCCTCAGATTCTGCAATATTTAACTGAGATACTTCATAAGGGCCAATCTTTTTCTTCTATAAAAATCCATGCCCCTGCCATTTTGGCTCATTACAACACAGAGCCTCCTCTCTTTTCTCATCCTCTACTAAAGCAGTACCTCAGAGGGGCCAAAAAATTGAGACCTCCCTGGAGAGCACCAACTCCTGCTTGGGACCTAAATTTTGTGCTGGAAAAACTCACCCTACCTCCTTTTGAACCAGCTGCTACTGCAGACATAAAATTTCTCTCTTGGAAGACCGCTTTTCTTTTAGCAGTCACTTCAGTAGAAGGATTTCAGAACTACAGGCTCTCATGGCAGTGGAGCCTTTCATTATCTTTATCCGGACAGGGTGGCCCTCAGGACCAATCCATCCTTTATGCCTAAGGTGGTATCCAGTGTGGCTCTTAATCAGACCATTCATCTGCCAGCATTTTTCCCAAATCCACAGAACAAGGGGGAGCGGATTCTGCATTCATTGGATGTACACAGACAACTAAGATTCTACTTAAACAGGACAAAATCTCTAAGAAAATCTGAGCAATTACTGGTGGCATTTGCTGCAGGGGCAGGTGGAAAGGCTATTTCAAAGCAGACTATTTCAAAATGGATAAGCCATTGTATTAATTTCTGCTACATGCACCATGTTAAACCTGTCCCCAAGGGGATCAGATCCCATTTCACCAGGGCTGCATCTACTTCTGCAGCCTTTCTCAGAGGGGTTCCTATCAGAGACATTCTAGAGGCTGCTACTTGGAGCTCAGTTCATACGTTCACCAAACATTACCATTTACCTCTCTTCTCTAAATCCAGAGCAGGCTTTGCCACTGCTGTCCTGCAGGGCCTTATAGCTGCTCCTAATGCTGTATAATTCCATCCTCCCAACCATAGCTTTGGGATTCTACCCAAATGTAATGACTGCAACAGTGAAACACTAAGAACATAGTACAGTTGTGTACACTTACCATAAATGTAGATGTTCGAGTGTATTCACTGTTGTAGTCCTGGTTATCCACCCGCCAGCCCCCTATTTCCTCTTATTTTACCTCTTCTCTATTTTACTATGCTCAAAAGCCTTTTTGGTGTATTTGCTTTTAGTTGGAGGTATATTTTTTGTGTTCTAAATTACATGTGTGTATGTGTGTGTGTGTATGTGTGTGTATATATATATATATATATATATATATATATATGTATATATATATATTTTTTTGCTCCCCATTTGGGGGGCACCTGACATCTGGGGCAAGAAAAACTGATTAAAATGGCGTCTGCTGCATGTTGACAACCTGATGTCATGGAAGAAGAGACAGCAACCGATGCAGGACCCAAAACTTTGTTATTCAGGCCGACTGAGGGCAACCTGCCAGCAGATTACCTAAATGTAATGACTGCAACAGTGAATACACTTGAACATCTACATTTATGGTAAGTGTACACAACTGTACTTTTTCTTGGTGTTGGAGATTTTTTTCTTGTTGTGATCCCACTGTATTTCACAGAACCAGAATACGAAGTGCCCACCCCCTTTCAGTCTGTCTTTCTTTTTTAAATTATTGGCTCTCCACTTAGACAGCTAAAGCTTAAGTTGTCCCCTCTTGCATATCTAACTGCTTAATGCACACTGCAGTGCTTAGGTATTTTTCCATCTTATCTTTAAAATCTGCAACATCTTTTGCAAAATCACCAATTATTGGAGAGCCCACATTTTACCTCATAGTAGTCATCTTGGGATTAGTGTTTCTGTTTTCTCCTTGTGAGAGAGAAAACATAGGGGCATTATTTCCTGGAGACTGTTAATCACTAGAAAACCTAATAACTGCTTCATAGGTGACAGCTTGGAATGTGTGCTTACCTTCTGCTGCTGGAGAGAGAAGGAGCAGTGTACATTGATTCCTGACTGTTTCTGGTTGGGCTGTGAGTGTCTGTGCTAGATGTTCCTGATTGGTCTGGTTTGCTATTCAAGGCATTTACCAGGGAAAGGATGCAACAAGCCTACAGACCATTGCTTCATCTGCGACAAGACTCTGGATCACCAAGCAGGCTGTGGCCTGCTTCTCATCTTGGGATTGGTGCTAATGTTTTGCTTCTGGTAAGAGAAGAAGCAAAGAAGCATTGTGTGCCAGCAGAGTGAAGCTGTGGTGAGACCAGCACTAGTAGTAGCCAGGTGGTAGCCATCCACACGACTCCCCCATTTTCATAATTTGTGACAAGCTCTGTCTAAATACTTCATCCTTAAATTTTCAGAGTCTACTTATTAGTGTTCCCTCAAGTGTTTGGCAGAGACCTGTATAGACACAGACACCTTGAGTGACATTTTTCCTGTAAAAGCACAGTTGAAATTTCACTAATACCTAGTACCACACAGGACAACTAGTTTGCATTGACAAGCACTGTCCCCAGAGTTGCAAACCGGATACTACTGACATTGCTTTATATTCTCACTCCAGCTGTCTAATCAATAAAAAGGGTCTTTTGCAATGGATATGGATTTTCCCACTATGTCCATTACCAGCTTGGTGGATATGGGCATCCTGAGACATTGTAGAAATTGCCTTACGCTTACTGATAATCAGGTAATTCTCAAACAAACTGATATGGTATGTGAGAGATGTATTTACACTTCTAATGTCAACAAGGTTGTCTGTAATACACATGCTGCACTCATCACACACAATTCAAAGCAGACATATTGACCCACATATGCTGAGGCACTTAAATGTAACTTTCCTAAAGCCCAAAGACCCCCTAGACGAAGTATAGATGAAGTACACATAACAAATTACCTCAACAGTCTTGAATGTACTCTTTCAAAACAACACCCACATCAACACGTACAGCCACATCTCATGGAGCTTTACTTCTAAAGCTGTAAGGCAAGCTGCCATTCAGCCCAACATTCTGGTCATTGGATACTCCATCATGAGACACACTGATGTCCCTCTCACCATGCTGTGTAAGGAGAAAGTCACTGTCATTTGCTCATCAGGGGCTAGGATCCGCCACATTACTCATGCACTCAGGTCATTGGACCACAAGTACCAGTATGACTCAGTCATAGCCCATTGGGTGTAAATTACCTGAGATACCAGAGTAGACTATATGAAGAGAGACATCATGGACTTTTCGAAATATGTGTCCCAGGCTTGTATAAGCCTAGCACTGAGTAGCATTTTACTTTCTCCAACGGTGATGCCACAATATGAGCAAAAGATGAATGACTTCAATAATTGGTTGAGATTCTGGTGTAATTCTAAGGGGGTGCAGTATTTGCCAGTGTGGAAGGAGATGGTCAACAGACCTCGCTGCTTTGTCAGGGATGGTCTGTACCTCTCCCCTCTAGGCTTTCGAATATTGGCTAAAACATTGTCTCCCACCATAGTTCCTTCTTTAGGCAATGTCAAACTGAAAGTACTTCTGACATATCAAATCAAAACCAAGAAAATCTAAAGGTATTACTGCTCAGTGCTGAGAGATTAAACAAAAAACTCCACTCTTTAATAGCTCTTCTCCACCGTAGAGAATGCTGACACCAGTGTTGTCACTGAGACATGGTTTAAAGCCACAGAGAGCACATCAACAGTGCAAGGTTATAATCCCTTCCACACATTTAGACTAGTTACTAAACAGACAGGGACTAAAGGTGGAGGTGTCTTGGTTTACATCAAAGATAAATATACTTCAAGTTTGGTCAAACAGGACAATGCAGTTGAGCTACTCCATGTTCAAATTACCATAGGCAAAATCCATTACCACTTCCTTGCAAGCTATACGTCCCCATGTATGACTCAGGAAACCCATATCATGTATGTAAACTTATTAGAAACACGATCCAACCCAATACCATATTCATGGGTGACTTTAATTACCCCACTATTAACTGAGAATCCTATATGACACCAAAACTACAGGCACAGAGATTCCTGGACTTTGTAAAGACAAACTCCCTGGACCAGATTTTCATTACACCAACCAGGGGTGCAGCCTTACTGGATCTGGTCCTCACTGATGTGGGACAGTGCTGCACACCCCCTAGTGTAATGTTTTCTCTAGTGTAGATCAGGGTGCATGTGTTGCATCTTTAAGAAGCATATCAAGGACTGAATGTGCACATATATAAGTACCAGGCACGTGCCATTATGAGAGTGCAGCCAGAGAGTGAGCATGTATGATTGCAGTAGTTAGTTTGTATATAAGTTACTTGAGTTAGTCAGTAAACTTCTATTGTGATGTGTTTGTATATAATAAAGCTGCTTGACCAGAACCCACGAAGACTGTTCTGTTGTCTCCAAAGTAGGAGAGCGACATGGTGTCAGAACAGGGATTCCACTGAATGACATTCGGACAGATGAGATGCAGAGACGACAGTGAGGGTAAACTAAAAGAAATGAGCACGAAAAAGAGCTAGAAAAGAATCAAAGGTAATGAGAATTCGCACAAACTGCTTATTTTATAAAAAAAAGTAAAATGGAGCATTGCAGGGGCACAAACCACAATGGTAAGTTGTCTATCTCGCCTTCATTCTTGCTGGTTGGGATCGGAGCCGATCCTCAGCTCTGACTCGGCCATCTTGTATAGTTCGAGAGCTGTTTACTGGCTCGAGGCTACCCCTTATCCCTTGATGCCTAGCGCTAGCTACCCAGATCTCGTTTGCCGCTTCAGCTGCGAGGTTCGTTGTTACTGGCTCAGGCTCTTATAAGTTTATTAATCTGCCCTTTTTTTTGTCAGATTAGGGTTTTGTATTGTAGTTTGTTGTTAAATTATTAGTCGCTAAGTAGTTTAATGTTAAGTTGTCAATCTCGCCTTCATTCTTGCTTGATGGGTTCGGAGCCGATCCTCGGCTTTGACTCGGCACTTTGCTAAGCTCGAGAGTCACTTTTACCAGCTCGAGGCAGCCCCATATCCCATGATGCAAGGCGGTAAGTACCCAGATCTCGTTTGCCGCTTCGCTGATGAGGTCCTCCTTTTACCAGCTCCTGGTAAGTGTTTAATTTTAAACTGCTATTAGCCCCTTTTCAGATAAAAAGTAATTTTTCTTAAAAATCTTTCATTTTTAGTTAATTGTAAGCCCCTTTTTGACTAAATTTATTCTTCCTCCTTAATTTTTTTAGTCAGGCCTTCTTTCCCTCC
The DNA here is from genome assembly GCF_019279795.1 of Protopterus annectens. NCBI lineage: Eukaryota > Metazoa > Chordata > Ceratodontiformes > Protopteridae > Protopterus > Protopterus annectens. Next base: position 357,363,423 of record NC_056740.1, read on the forward strand.
CATCCCCCCCCCCCCCATTAGGGTGTGTGTGTGTGTGTGTGTGTGTGTGTGTGTGTGTGTGTGTGTGTGTGAGGTTTTTACTGTTATACTTTAATATTTTTTTGTCTGATTGGGACTGTGTGTGTACTGTTTTTCTGTATCCACTATGTCCAAAGAGCAGAGGGTCTCAGGCTTTAAGAAGTGTGAATCGTGCTGTCAGAAGATGTCTCTGACAGACGGTCACACTTCTTGTTTATACTGCCTGGGACCTCTCCACCTGCAGGACTCCTGTGCAATATGTCACTCTTTTAGCCAGAGAGTCCTGCAGGAAAGGAGAAACAATTTCATTTTAAGGGGACTCCTTAAACCGGAGGGCTCCCCGGCCAAATCGGCTCCGGGAAAGCCTTCCAAGACTAAGGCCCAGGCTTCTGTACCAAAGCCTTCGGCCTTGGCTCCGACTTTGTCGGAGTCGAGATCGGCTCCGGCTGGAGCCGATCCGACCTTGACTAAATCCTCGGCACCGATGGCTATCGGTGCCGATACTACTATGGTCACTTTGGTGTCGGTTCCGAGTACTGGCTCCGACCACCATGTGGCCCAGGCTTCGGTGTCGGCGCCGACCGGCTCCGACACCGCTATTTCGATGCCAGCATCGGCTCCAGCTGGAGCCGATGCATCTAGATCTTCTCTCGGAGCGAAAGGTTATCGGCTCCGACTGGATCAGTGGGTTTGTCGGCTCCGATGGTTCCTTCGAGAAAGAGGTCCAGGTCCCCCTCTTTGGAACCGATTCTGTCGGCTCCGGCCTCACCTCTTCTTTCGGAACGGAGCCATCGGAGCCGATCATCTAGGTCGTCCAGGTTATCTGACCATGATTTAGAGAGGGTGGTAAGCAGATTATTAAAATCACAGGCACTGGCCCAGATGCTTCATAGTCCGTCTCAACAGACGACTATTAGTCCACACCCCCTTCAAGTTCCTCCTTCGACTCTACCACAGAGTTTGGAGCTGGAGTCTACGGGAATGGTTACGGCTATGGCTGAGGGGCAGATACCCCCTCTTTCTGCACCTTCAGCATCTACTCTTATCTCCTCCTAGAGACCTTCCTTGGAGGGATTCGGTGGTCGGGCTTCCCTGGTCTCCTCCGAGGGGTGAGTGGCATCGGACCCTTGTCCGATCCGCTCTTCCCTTGGAGCTTGCCTTGGTGAGCTCGGCTCCGACATCTGCCTCGGAGCCTTCCCTTTCGGTGGGCCCGGGAGTCCCAGTTTCTTCGGAACGGGTTCTCTCGGATCTCTCTGGGAGGGGGGCCTTCGAGGTGATGAAGAGTGTGCTGGCCACTGGGCTCAGTCAGCAGTCTATTCCCGTAGCTCCTCCCTCTACAGTGCCTGTCGATATCTCTTCCACAAAGACAGGGTATCCTTGAGAACTAATCCAACCTTTTTGCCTAAGGTGGCCTCGAAAAATAATTTGAACCAATCTATTGACCTCCCTGTATTTTTCCCTAATTACTCAAACAGATCAGAACAAAAATTACATTATCTTGATGTTCACCACCAACTCGGATATTATTTGGACAGAACAAAACAATTCAGGAAATCCGATCAGCTCTTTCTTTCTTATGCTGAAAACAAGAAAGGCCTCCCTGTCTCCAAAGTGACCTTATCTAGATGGCTTTCTTCCACCATCTCTGAAATCTATCAGCTCATGGGAAAACAGCTGTGCTCAAAACCTAAAGCGCATTCAACCAGAAGCTTAGCCACTTCTACAGCTTTTCAGGCTAGACTTCCATTAGACACTATTTGTGCAACAGCCACTTGGGCCACTCCTCATACCTTTGTTTCTCATTAGAAATTGGATTTGGCCTCCAGGGATAGAGCCAGTTTTGGCTCTACAGTTCTCAAGAGTCTGTTCCATTGAGCCACCCAGGATAGATGTGCTAGGGACGCGGTCCCATCAAGCAAGAATGAAGGCGAGATTGACAACTTAACATTGAGAAGTTATGTACCTACCATAACGTTCCATGTTAGTTGTCTTCTCTCGCCTTCTTTCTTGCGACCCTCCCTCCTGCCCCCTGGCCTGGACAGACCCTTTTCTCCCTATATGGAAGAATGCTTCTTAAGACCAGCTAGTTCTGGTCTACCTTATAGCCCATCCTTTAGGCTTTTTGCCTTTCTTTCCTTCTGGGAAATTGTTTGTGCTAGGTGTTATTACCTATAGGTACCAAATGAGATCTGGGTACTTACCGCCTTGCATCATGGGATATGGGGCTGCCTCGAGCTGGTAAAAGTGACTCTCGAGCTTAGCAAAGTGCCGGGTCGGAGCCGAGGATCGGCTCCGAACCCATCAAGCAAGAAAGAAGGCGAGAGAAGACAACTAACATGGAACGTTATGGTAGGTACATAACTTCTCATTTTAGTTTAGAGTGTTGTAGTTTTTTTCCCTTAGAACTCGTTTAATTTAGAGAGTTCTCACCCCTCCCATTCCTCTGTAGGTAGCGTGTTAGTCTTTTGTTAGGTAGCCGTTTAAGTTAGAGGCTTCCTAGTCTTTAAAAAAAAAAAAAACTATCTTTATACTGTGTGTGTTGTTTTTTTGTGGTAGTGTTCTAAGTTTAGTTTTTTGTGCTGTCCAGCCTTTTGGCTAAAGCAGAGTAGAGTAGTTATTCCTCAGTTGTTGGATATGTCTAAAGAATCCAAGGTGTTGGGATTCAAGAAGTGTGACTCATGCTGTCAGAAAATGTCTCTGACAGATGGCCACACTTCTTGCGTCTATTGCTTAGGCACAGTGCACCTGCAGGACTCTTGTTCTATCTGCCATGCATTTAGCCGAAGAGTTCTGCAGGAGCGCAAAAATAAACTTATTTTGAGGGGTCTTTTTAAGCCCCAGGATTCACCGGCCAAGGCTCAGCCTGTGAAATCTCCTAAACCAGCCAAATCATCAGCTCCCAGCTCGGAGCTGTCAGTGGCCCAAGCCTTGCCTACTACTTCGGTTCTGGCTGGAACCGAGGAGACTGCCTCCTCGTCGGCTCCACTTGTACCGTCGGAGCCATCAAGGACCCACAAGAGGCCGAGGTCCCCTTCGCTAGAGTCTATACATTCGGCTCCTCAGTCTCCCCTGTTGCAGAGTGATCGCAGTCACAGATCTTCCCACTCTAGAGTGGTCAGTAGATTGTTGAAGTTGCAGGCACTGGCCAAAATGTTGTCCAGCCCCACTCAACAGGTGTCTGCTCCATCTGTTTCTATCAATGTTCCTCCTCTGACTCCATTGAGCTCGGAGCCGGAGTTTGTTGGGGTTTGAGTCGTGGAACCGTCGGCTCCGATAACGATTTCTCCTTCGGATCCGTCGGCGGCTCCGATCCCCTCGATGGTGCCTTCCATCGAGGGATCTGGGCGCCGTGACTCCCTTGTCGGCTCCGAGGGGGCGAGTGGCATCGGACCCTTGTCCGACCCCGTTCTCCGTCTCGGAGCATCGGCGCAGGTGAGCTCGGCTCCCACATCGGCCTCGGAGCCGTCTCCCTCAGTTCGGAGGAGGATTCTGGTTTCCTCGGAGCCTTCTCTGCATCGTGGCAGGGACACCTTTGATGTCATGACGAGTGTGCTGGCCTTTGAGTCAGCTCCACCTTCGACCCCACTGGCTCCGTCCCCCGTAGTACCTGTGTCAACCTCTGTCCCTCCTCCAGACCCCAAGCGTGGGGAACCAGCGCTCCAGGGCACCCCATTGGGTGGGTCCTCTTCTTCTGAGGCCTCCCCTGATCATTCATAGGTGCCCCCTCGGAAGAAGAAGTGCAAGAGGAAGCACATTGACTCCCCCGAGTCTGTCACTTCGGTTACGGATTTGGATGAATTGGAAGGGTCCTTGAGATCCCCCTCTGAAGATGTTTCCTTTTCGGACATCCTAGAAATGCTTAAACAGAGCGGGAACTGGAATACCCTAGCCCCTACCGAGGACGAATCTGTATTCCTGGATGCGTTCGGTTCCCGACCTTCCACCTCCTGGGTTTCTCCACCTTTCGATCCACTAATGTCAGTAGTGGCTTGAAGGACTTGGTCAGCCCCGGATACAGTGGGACCAACCCCAAGGAGACCAAGCAAGTATATCACTGCACCCCCTGACAAGCAGTTCCTTACTAAGTGTGTTCCCGTGGATGCTGTGGCGGTAGCAGCAGCCACTAAAAAGGAGTTAGCGGAAACTTCTTCCTCTGTCCATCCTCCTAACAAGGAGTCCAGGACCATGGACAGATACGGGAAGCGAATGTTTGCTTCAGCGACCTTTTCCATCAGGTCACTGAATTACTTATGCCATTTCACCAGGCTTCAGAGGGATCTCCTGAAAGAGCTTGGAGATACCCTTCAGGATCCATCAGCTGAAGGGACTCAGGCTAAAGTGGCTTCTCAGCTGGCGACCCTTAACTCAGTAGTCAACTCCTCCATGAGGCTCATTTCCTATGCAGCCGATGGTGCGAGTAGAGCCGCAGGCACAGGCGTGGCCCTTCGGAGACATGCATGGATGTGGCTGTGTAATTTTGCGGAACCCGTTAGAGTGTCATTCACCAACACTCCCTTTAACGGTTCCTTTCTCTTTGGACCACAGGTGAAAGACACTCTCACTAGGTGTGAGCAGGAAGGCAAGACTCTCTGCTGTGGGAGTCCATTTTTCCACTCCTTCCAGACCATACCCCAAGGGTCAGAAGAGTGGGAAAATGTGGTTTCGGAAATCACAGGGAGCTTCGCCTGAAACACGTAGTGATTTTTCCTCCAGGGGCAGAGGAGGAAATAACAATAACAGACGCCGCCCTCGTGGCAGAGGGGGTCCGCAGAACCAAGGCAGCAGAGAATCCTTTTCTGACAAGCCCTTCCAACATCCCTGAAGGGTTGCCTGACTGTCCATCTCTGGAGGCAGTTGAGGGAAGACTTTCATTGTACCCAAAAGCCTGGCTAAACTGAACACAAGACAAATGGGTACATTCAGTCATATCCGGAGGTTACAGAATCCCATTCTTTCAACCCCCTTTACTTTCACGCAAGTCCCTCCCAGATGTTCCACCCAATCTGAGGGACCAAGCAGTTATAGAAGTTTCAAAACTGCTAGAAAAAAAGAGTCCTCCAGGAAGTCCCAGCAGACCAACACGGATCCGGAACTTACTCAAGGTTCTTTTTGGTACCAAAAAAGACAGGGGACTGGAGACCTATTTTGGATCTCAGCAGACTGAACAAGTCTGTTCAAAGAACAAAGTTTAGAATGGTCACGCTACAGTCCATTCTACCCTTTCTGGGTCAGGACAATTGGATGTGCTCCATAGATCTCCAGGATGCGTACTATCGCATCAAAATGGACAGACGCTCCAGGAGGTTCCATCGCTTCCGGCTGGGAGCCAGTCATTACCAGTTCAGAGCTCTGCCCTTTGGTCTCACCACAGCCCCCAGGGTGTTCACGAAATGTATGGCAGTGGTCACGGCTCACCTGAGGCGTCGAGGATTCCAGGTGTTTCCATATCTAAACGACTGGCTCCTTACTGCTACTACCAGGCATCAACTCCTTCAAGCCAGGGACTATACAATTTCATTTTGCTCCCAGCTAGGCATTACCATAAATTTCGAAAAATCTGCCTTGTTGCCCTGTCAATCTATTACTTATATAGGAGCAGACTTGGGTACAAGGAGCATGGCCACAAAGCTACCTTCGGACAGGGTGTCCACAATTCGCCAGCAAGTTCAAATCCTCATGCAATGCAAAAAGGTACAAGTCAGGTACGTCCTTCAAACTCTAGGTTCTATGGCAGCGGCAATTCTTCTCATACCCTTGGCCCACTTTCACATGAGAATCCTTCAGTGGCTTTTATTCACACAGTGGTCCTTCCAACAGCTCCCCGTGTCTCATATGATCATGATTACAGAAGCATGCAAAAGGCACCTTTCCTGGTGGATGGTCTTACCACTAGTGACTCAGGGCAGACCCTTCATTCAGCCCCTCCGGTTGCTATGGTGACCACAGACGCCTCCCTGATAGGGTGGGGGGGCATTATCAGGGAAGGACAGTCCAAGGCACTTGGCAGACTCACGAGTACCGTCTGCATATAAACATCCTAGAAATGAGAGCCGTGCTCCTAGCATTGCAAGCTCTTCAGGACTCTCTCCCTTCTGGGACCATTGCAATTCAAACGGACAACATGTCAATGGTGTGGTACATCAACAAACAGGGAGGAACCAGGTCCTACCCCCTGTGTTGAGAAGCACTCAGACTCTGGCAGTGGGCGATTTCCTCCCAACGATTTCTGATTGCGACGTACATCCCTGGGACGTCCAATGTCATAGCGGACAGGCTCAGCAGAGCTATTCTCATGCCTCACGAGTGGTCTCTGAATCAGGTAGTTGCGGATTTAATCTTCCGCAAATGGGGACAGCCTTGCTGCGACCTTTTTGCCACCCCCTTCAATAGCAAATGCAGCAACCTCTTCTCCCTTCTTCCGCTTCCTGGTCACTCTCCCAGAGATGCTCTAGTTCACGATTGGCCTCAGGGACTTCTTTATGCCTTCCCTCTGTTTCCCCTATTACCAAAACTCATACAGAAAGCTATGTCGTAGGGTTGCAGAATGATGCTCATTGCCCCGTACTGGCCTCGGCGGATATGGTTCCCATTCCTGCACCATTACCTTCTCGGGAAGCCTTGGACTCTGGATCCGATTCCAGACCTACTGATTCATCAGTCAGGCGGGCTGCATCAATCCCTTCAAACACTCCACCTCACAGCTTGGTTGCTCCACTTCCAACCTTAGCCAGGCTTCCCAGCATTTCCCCAGCCGTACGCGACATTGTCTCCTCTCATAAGTCTGCCTCTAGAAGGACTTATGCTAGCAAATGGAAACGTTTTTCTTGTTGGGCAGAGGCTGGGAACATAGATCCCTTCACAGCTCCTATCCAGGAAATCTTGGAGTTCCTAACAGAACTCTTTCATTCGGGGTCTGCTTCTGCTACAATCAGGGTTCAATTAGTGGTCATTTCAAATTTTCATGTTGGGTTGTCTAATGCAAACATTATGTCTCATAAGCTATGTAAAGCTTTTCTAAGAGGGGCTACTCTCCTTAGACCCCCAGTGAGAGATCCCCCTCCTCCTTGGGACCTTAATTTGGTACTAACCTCCTTGATTATGCCCCCTTTTGAACCGGCAGTATCCTGCTCCATTAAGTTTCTGTCTCGGAAAATTCTCTTTCTGGTAGCTATTACTTCAGCCAGACATGTCTCTGAACTTCAGGCACTATGCGTCCGTCCTCCATACTTAGTATTCCATAAGGACATGGTTGCTCTGAGAACTAATCCCTCTTTCCTTCCGAAAGTCTGCTCAGAAAATAATTTGAATCAATCTATAGACCTACTTATGTTTTTTCCTAACCACACCAACAATGCAGAATACAAGTTACATCAATTGGATGTTCATAGACAGTTGCGTTTCTGCCTGCATAGGACGAAGGATATAAGGAAGTCTGACCAACTATTCCTTTCCTATGCTCGGGGCAAACAGCGTCTCCCAGTTTCCAAAGTGACCTTATCCAGGTGGTTGTCTCACATCATTACCTTTATCTATTAACTAAGGAACAAAGAGTTGCCTATCAAACCGAAGGGTCATTCTACTAGAGCCTTAGCCACCTCTGTAGCCTTCCAGTCTAGGTTGCCCATGGACTCTATCTGTGCCGCTGCTACATTGGCAAATACTCATACCTTTATTTCTCATTATAAGTTGGATTTGGTCTCCAGGAGTAGAGCTAACTTTGGTTCCACTGTTCTGAAGAGTTTGTTCCAATGAGCCACCCAGGATTGTAGGTGCTAGGGACGCTGTCCCAACCAGCAAGAACGAAGGCGAGATAGACAACTTAACATAAAGAAGTTATGTACCTACCATAACGTTCCATGTTAGTTGTCTTCATCTCGTCTTCTTTCTTGCGTCCCCCCCCACCATCACCCTGTCATATTGGACCGAGAGGAGTTCAGGTTTCACTGGCTGAGTGTTCTCTGGTTTGTTTCCTCTACTGACTTAGAGAGTAGGACAGGCATGCTTAACCTTTTGTTTGGAGGGGTTCATTCTATAGCTATGTCTGGGGTTAGCTATTTCAAACGAGATCTGGGTAGGTAGCGCTATGCATCATGGGATAAGGGGTTGCCTCGAGCCAGTAAACAGCTCTCGAGCTATAGAAGATGGCCGAGTCGGAGCCGAGGATCGGCTCCGATCCCAACCAGCAAGAAAGAAGGCGAGATGAAGACAACTAACATGGAACGTTATGGTAGGTACATAACTTTTTTTTATTAAACAAGCAGGAGGCACAAAAGGTTAATTAACTAAGCAAAATGTTTAAAATTAAGATATTTGATGAAACTATTATCAGAAAAGCAAAACAAGTATGTTTGCAAAACGAGTGTGTTTGAACAAAACAAGCACAAGAAAAGTACAAGGGGCATGAAAAGAGATTAAATGAGCAAAATGAATATAATAAGGGCAAAAAGGGCGCATTAAGTATAAATAAAGGAAGGTGACTGCATGTATTTTGACAAAGTGCTGTGTTTTGGCTTAACTACAACTTTGTATTTTATCAAGGGCATAACTAGAGTTATTTGAAGTATCTCAAAGTGTATAGAAGTGCTTACAGTGTATGCTTGTTACTGTGCGTGTATTCCGAAATGCTTATGTGTATGCAAAGTGCAACTATTTCGGAAAAGCTTCTTGTGCTGGATGTGTCTTATCATAAAGTGCCACCATTATGGAGTGTTTCTTGCACTGTAAAGAATTGCCTAGCAAGGTGCCATTTGGGGGAGATTTCAGTGTGCTGTGTACAGTTTGTTTGCAAAGTGCAATTACTTTGAAATGTTACTGACTCTGAGCTTCTCTTGCCCAGTTCATTCACATTGTACAGTTATTTGAAATGTTTCTTAAACTGATGAGGAGATTTCTTGCAGTACAGTAATTTCAGGAGTATTACAGTGCCTGAAAAACTTATTTTGCAAAGTTCTGTTATACAGAGGCTTGTTGAACTATTGAGCAAAGTTACAAATGCTGGCATAAATTTCTGGTGTATGTGTTAGTGCTTATTTGCAAAACCCTTCACTGGTATGTGTTAATATGCAGACAGATCTTGAAAGCCTGTAACACTTGTATTTGATCAGAGTATTGCAAAGAACTGGAGAATATTTGAACAAGAGTACGATATTTTTATACAAACAGCTTATTCATACAAAGATGCACACACCAGGGTATTCATTTTGCTAAACTTAGCAGGGTCAGAGGCCAATGAAAGAGAGTGTTAATTTGTGTATGCACCAGCAGTATATGTGGGAGAAATTGAAAATCATCATATTGTTGTACAGGCTGAATCAAGGGAAGACCCCAAGTGTTTGAAGTGCAAATTCAGAGAAATGTGAAACCCCCAGACAAATATTACATTAGAGAGGCATTTGTTTTACACGAGAGATCAGAAACCAGGGGAAAAATTTGCAGCTTATATAACTGACCTGAGAAACAAAGCCAAAATGTGTCAGTTTGGTGGCATAAAAGATGAGTTAATAAAATACAGGCTCGTGTGTGGTATTAATAGTACTTCTGTGAGAAAGATTTTGCTTCGTGATAGTGATTTAACATTGAGTAAAGCCATTCAGATTTGTCAAATCCATGAAGTTACAGAAAAACACACAAGTATGCTTGCAAGTGACAAGAGCAAGGTTTCAGTAACTTCCAGAGCAAATATAGATAGCATGCAGCACATGGCAAGCAGAAGTAGGCCTAAGCACATTGCAACCACAACCCCTGCTGGTTCACCAGGTAATCCATTTAGTTTTCCAGCAAGCCCCAAGACCAGTTCAGTTAAAGATGCATGCTTAGTGCAGTACAGACATGAATTAGCAAAACACAAGTCCAGCTTTATTAACTGTCGTATTTGTGGTGCCAGTCATGAGTCTAAAAGAGAGTAATGCTTAGCATTTGGTCAGCAATGTCACAAGTGTAAAAAATGGAGCCATTTTCAAAAGTTTTGCAAATCAAGCAAACCCCACACAGTTGTAAAGAAGGGTTGCACAAAAAGGCAAATTGATCAAGTAGAGTTGCAGCAGTCCACTTTTTATGTAGATGGTGTATCAGTGATTGGTGAAATAGTTGCTGCAGTGAATTTATTGGTAAAGAGCAAAGTGTTTTGTACACTCCGGATCAATGGTAAATCCACAGAGATTAAAGTAGACACTGGTTCAAATTGTAATATTATATCAGCAGACAAATTTGCTAAAGTGAGAACTAATGACCAACTCAATGTGGCCAGTAATGCTAAACGCTAAACTTGTTGCTTATGAAGGTGAAGAAATTCAAACCGAAGGCTCAGTGATGTTTTCATGTTATTTGGCTAAGAACTGTTACAGCTTGTTATTCATTGTAGACCGAAGACCAGTACAGGCATTATTGGTTCTCAGATAGTTTGAGAATGAATCTGCTTCCTTTTACCAAAGAAGTTCATTACATAAGTGCATATCCTAGTTCCAATTTTTCTGATGCCATTTTCTCAGAGTATCCTGATTTTTTCAATGACAAGTTGGGCAAACTTCCATGAAGTTAGACCCAGAGGTCACTCCAGAAGTCAGACCAGCAAGAAGAGTTCCGATAGCTATGCAGGATAAAGTTAAGTCTCAGTTGGATAAAATGGTACAGCAAGGTATAATTTATCCAGTTACAGAACCAACTGAATGGGTGTTGTCTGTGGTAGCAGCTCACAAAAAAGGCTCAGACGAAATCAGAATATGTATTGACCCAAGAGATCTGAACAAAGCATTGAAGAGTCCTTATCATCCATTGCATACAGTCGAAGAGGTCGCAGCTCTAATACCGAGTGCCACTGTTTTTTCTGTCTTGGATGTAGAAAGCTCATTTTGGCAAGGGATGCTTGATCACAAATCCTCATTACTAACCACTTTTGGTACTCCGTTTGGCAGATACAGATTTCTAAGGATACCATTTGGAATAAGTTCTGCAAGTGAAGTCTTCCAGTGTGCAGTAGAGCAAATTTTTTCGGGTTATCCGTGTGCCATAATAGTAGATAATTTATTGGTTGGAGGCAGTGGTGAAGCAGAGCATGACAGAAATCTAAAGAGAGTTCTACACCGAGCACATGAAATAAACTTGAAACTCAATCCTCTGAAGTTCAAGTTCAGATTACCAGAAGTTACATTTATAGGTCATTTATTTACCAGTACTGGCTTGAGACCAGTCCCGACCAAGCAAGTAGCTATTCTCGAGATATCAGCACCAGATAATATTCAAGCTCTAAAGTGTTTCCTAGGCATGGTCAACTATTTAGGCAAGTTTATACCAGACTTCAGTGAGTTAATAGCACCTTTAAGAGAGCTGATGCGCAAAATGTTACATGGTCATGGTTAGAACAGCAACAGAAGGCAATTGAAGACCTTAAGCAGCAAATTGCTGCCCCACCTACATTAAAATACTATGATGTAAATAAGCCAGTCACTTTTTCCTGTGGTGCTTCAAAATTTGGTCTTGGGGTAGTTATACTTCAAGTGGGCAGACCCAGTAGCCTATGCATCTAGAACACTTACCCATACTGAAATGCAGTATGCTCAAATTGAGAAAGAACTTTTGGCAATAGTATTTCCATATTCAAAGTTTCATGATTATATCTGTGGTCAAGCTATTCAGATTAAAACTGACCACCAACCTCTAGTCACTATTCTAAAGAAGCCTGTGCATTCACCTCCAGTGAGATTACAAAGAGTGATGCTCAAATTGCAAAAGTACAACTTCAAAATGGTCTGTACAAAAGGCAAACTACTTTATCTGGCTGATACCTTATCCATCTCAACGATCAAAAAGACAAAACCAACTGCTACACAAGAAGGAGCCAGGGATCTGCACACCAAATTCGAAAATCTGTAAAAAATGTCAAAACCAAGTAAGTAAACTTGTACTCAACGTTCATTTAAGCCACAAAGTCTCTGTTTAGCTTTTCGTCGGTGACTCCTCACCAACTTCCTCAGAACAGGAAATAAACACATTCAACACATCCTGTTTAAATACTACAATATAACTCCCTACTTTTGCCACACTGCCACCTGTGGTCGGAATACAAAATTTCAATATATTAAAAAGCACATACAAAAAGGCATGAGACTATTTATTTAAAAAAACATATATATAAATATAAAAAACACTCGCTTAATTATATAAAATTAAAAAGCAGTAAGCCAATAGCCAGCAGGCTTGACTTGGAAAAAGGAACCAGAAATATGTATTAAAATGCAGTAAAGTAAATAACTCACTTCATGGTTAATAAATTGGACCCATGATGGAGCAATGCATGTACAAAAAAAAAGTTTTTTTTTTTTTTTTTTTTTTTTAAACAAAGGCTACTGAAAAACATGTATCATAATTTTGCACATTAACGTATGAAATAGCAAAACTACCTTATCAAACTTTTCAATTTCAAAACACAGGAAATTGACAACATGTTGTTCAAGCCTGGAAAATGGTATGCTTCCAACCTCAATTGCCAAAGCAATTCTCCGAGTTCCAACAAATAGGAAACTGGGCCCCCCCCTGTTGTCATGCACAATCTGATCAGTCACTGTGAAGCTAAACCCATGCTCCGGGCACTCGCTGATGTGTTTAGCAAGTGCATTAGCCATTTTTTCTTTCTTGATGGCATATAGATGTTAAAGCTATGTCTCCGGCGGCTCCATCAGTGACTTCGGAGCCAGTCCGGGCCCATAAATGAACCAAGTCTCCCTGTTGGGAGCCAGTGCGCTCTGCTCTACAGTCTCCTTTGTTGCAGTCTGTGGCAGGCAGTCACCGTTCCTCCTCTCCTCTCGATCCTCCATGCTTTCAGAACATGATGTGGAGAGAGTGGTTAATAGGCTACTCAAGTCACAGGCATTCGCCAAATTGCTATCGAACCCCGCCCATAAGGAATTGGCTCCTTCGGCCCATCCAGCTTCTCTATCGGTTCCTCCTCCGACTCTCCTGAGCTTGGAGCTGGAGTGCATGGATGTAGTGGTGGAACCATCGGCTCTGGTTACTACTCCTTTATTGCTTCCGACTCCTGCGCTGATCTCCACAATGTGTCAGTCCATCGAGGGATCTGGGCGCCGAAGCTCTCTCGTCAGCTCCGAGGGGGGATGTGGCATTGGACCTTGTCTGACCCAGCTTCACCTCTCGGAGCTGCGGCGCAGGTGAGCTCGGCTCCCACATCAGCCTCAGAGGTGTCACACTCGGTTCTCAGGAGATCTCCGAGCTCTTTGGAGCCGGAAGCTCCTTTGGCTCGGGACCGTGCTGCCTTCGAGGTTATGAGGAGCTTGCGCTCCCCTGAGACTGCTCCACCCTCAGCTCCATCGGCTCCTTCTCCCTCTGTGCCTTCTGATGGCTTGTCCTTGTTTGGGCCTCAGGTAAAAAAGACTCTCACCAGGCGTGAAAAGGATGGCAAGACTCTTTCTGCCGTGGGAGTCCATTTTTCCACTCCATCTAGACCCTATCCTAAAGGTCATAAGAGTGGGAAAATGTGGTTTTGAAAATCCCAGGGAGCTTCGCCTGACACACGTGGAGAATTTTCTCCCTGGGGCAGAGGGGCAAACAATAAGGGAAGACGCCGGCCTCATGGCAGGGGGGGGTCCACAACAGCAGGGCAGCAGAGATACGTTCTCTGCTAGGCCCTTCCAGCACTCCTGAAGGGAGGCCCGACTGTCCGCCTCTGGAGGCAGTCAGGGACAGAGTATTATTGTACCCAACAGCCTGGTAAACTATTACGAAAGATGTGTGGGTACTGTCAGTAATATCCAGGGGTGACAACATTCCCTTTTCCCAGTTACCCCCCCAAGAACAAAACAGTCAATCCCAGACATTCCACCCAATCTTTGGGATCAAGCAAACCTAGAAGTACAAAGGTTTGTAGAAAAAAAGAGTCATCCAAGAAGTCCTTGCAGACCAAATTAAATCCAGAACTTACTCAAGGTTCTTTTTAGTTCCAAAAAAGACAGACGACTGGAGACGCACCTTGGATCTCAGCAAGCTAAACAAAGCAGTAAAAAAAAGCAAGTTCGGATGATAACACTGTAGTCCATTCTTCCCTTTTTGGGTCAGGACAATTAGATGTGCTCCACTGATCTCCAGGATGTGTACCACATAAAAATGGACAGGAGATCCAGGAAATTCCTACGCTTCCTGCTGGGAGCCAGTCATTATCAGTTTAGAGCTCTGCCCTTTGGTCTCACCAGCCCCCAGGGTGTTCACCAAGTGTATGTCAGTGGTCACGGCTCACCTGAGATGTCTAGGATTCCAGATGTTTCCATATCTAGACGACTGGCTCCTCGCTGCTACCACCGAGCATCAACTGATCAAAGCACGGGACTACACAATTCAAACCTGTTCCCAGCTAGGCATCACCAAAAACTATGAAAAGTCTGCCTTGTTGCTTTGTTCAGTGTATTACCTTCATAGAGGCAGACTTAGATAAAAGAGCCATGATAGCAATGCTGCCTCAAGATGGGTGTCCACCATTCTTCAGCAAGTTTCATTCCTCATGAAAAAGAAGAGAGTTCAGGCAAGAGAGGTATTGAAAGTCCTGGGCTCAACGGCTGCAGCAATTCCTCTAGTCCCTATGGCTCGCTTCCACATGTGAATTCTGCAGTGGCTTCTTTTCGCTCAGTGGTCATTCCAGGATTTACCAATGTCACATATGATCTCAATCACGGAATCCTGCAAAAAGGACTTGGTATGGTGGCTTGTCTTCCCCCAGGTGACTTTGGGCAGACCCGTTCTAGACCCCCATCCAGTAGCAACAGTGACCACGGACGCCTCCCAGATAGGATTGGGGAGGCATTATCTGGACTAGACTGCCCAAGGAATGTGGCAGCCATACGAGCACCACTTGCACATCAGTATTCTAGAGATGAGAGCGATGCATCTGGCGTTCCAACCACTTCAAGACTCTCTACCTACCGGAACTATTGCAATTCAGACAGACAATGTGTCAGTGGTATGGTACATCAACAAACAAGGCAGGACCAGATCTTACCCCTTGTGTTGGCAGGCCCTTCGAGTGTGGCAGTGGGCAATGTTTTCCAAATGTTTTCTATTGCAACGCACATTTTCGGGAAATCCATCATGATAACAGACAGGCTCAGCAGGGCTATCCTCATACCTCACGAGTGGTCCCTGAAGCAAGAAGTTGCGAACTTGATTTTTCGCAAATGGGGCCAGCCATGCTGCGATCTTTTTGCCACTTCCCTTAACAACAAATGCAGCAGATATTTTGCCCCCTGAAATTTCTGTCTTAGAAAACACTCTTCTTGAGAGCCATCACCTCAGCTAGACGGGTTTCAGAATTACCTGCTTTATTCGTCCACCGTATCTCATCTTCCACGAAGATGGCGTTTCTCTCAGACCCAATCCCTCCTTCTTGCCAAGGGTTTGTTCAGAGTATAATTTATATCAATCCATCGAGCTTCCTGTATTCTTTCCCAATTATGGCAACAAGGCAGAGTATAGACTCCACCAGTTGGGTGTTCATAGACAATTACAGTTTTATTTACACACGACCAAGGACTTTAGAAAATCAGATCAATTGTTTATATCCTTTGCTGACAATAAACAAGGTTATCCAGTTTCAAAAGTGACCTTATCAAAGTGGCTGTCTGATGCAATCATCTGTACTTATGATTTGCGTAACAAGAAGCTTCCAGGGAAAGCCAGAGGACACTCAACCGGGGCTTTGGCTATCTCTGTTGCCTTCCAAGCCAAATTACCTTTAGAGTCAATCTGTGCAATAGCAACATGGGCAAATCCTCATACCTTTATCACTCATTACAAAGTGGATGTGGTCTCTTGGAACAGGGCGTCCTTTGGTTCCACGGTCTTGAAGAGTTTATTCCAGTGAGGCACGCAAGAACCAGGTGCTGGGGACGTGGTCCCAACCAGCAAGAACGAAGGCAAGATGGGGACAACATAACATAAAGAAGTTATGTACCTACCATAATGTTCCATG
This sequence comes from Protopterus annectens, assembly GCF_019279795.1. Classification (NCBI taxonomy): domain Eukaryota; kingdom Metazoa; phylum Chordata; order Ceratodontiformes; family Protopteridae; genus Protopterus; species Protopterus annectens. Next base: position 357,379,408 of record NC_056740.1, read on the forward strand.
TTTGTTGTATTTCATCTCACCTTCCTTCTTGCCTCTCCCCCTTCCCCCTTCCTGGAGGATCGAGAGGAATTTCTTCTTTGGTTGCACAAGCTGAGTTTCCTGTTGACATACCAGTTTAGTTGACCATGCCTTGTTTTTCCTTCCTAACCTTTGAGTGTGGATTGTTCCTTTATACACAGTGTTTCCTTATGTGTAAGAGCTTAGTAAAATTTGCATTTTACTATTATTGTCTAGTGTGGGCTGTCACAAATGAGGTCTGGGTAGCTACCGCTAGGCATGTTGGGATAGGCAGTTAGCCTCGAGCCAGTATAAGCTCTCGAACTATAGTAAACGGTCGAACCCAACCAGCAAGAAGGAAGTCGAGATGAAGGACAAGAAACATGGAACGTTATGATAGGTACATAACTTCTTTTTTTCATGAGTCATTAATCTCTCACAGACTGTGTAAAAATTTTCTAAAAAGAGATCGTCTTTGTGTTTCACTGCTGCAATCATTACATTTGGGTTATCTGCTTGCACGTAGCCCTCAGTTGGACTGATTAACAAAGTCTTGGGTCCTGCGTCAGTTGCTGTCCCTGCTTCCATGACGTCAGGTCTTCAGGGGTATAAAACATGCAGCTGATGCCATTACATCAGTCTTTCTTGCCATGCGGTGCCTGAAGCAGAAGCAGTTTGCAAGTGTCAGTCGGCAGACTCTTGAAATTTTTGTTTTCGAGTTTCAGAACCGAAGTCTTCAACTAATGCTAAGTACCCCATTGGGGAAACTTTTTCTTGCTCCTTACCGATGTCAGTTAAAGTTAATAATTGCATTACTTGCGGAAAGCAAATACCTCATAAAGATTTTCATTTGTTCTGTATTCCTTGCCTAGGCCCTGACCACAATGTACCTTGCTGTCGGTTTTGTGTTTTATTTAATCAATGCACTATCCGTCGTCGGTATGTTTTCGCCTCTAAGTATTTCGGTTCTCGGTTTAATTATCCAGAAATGTCGTCGGTTAGCCATCTGACTACCGGGATTCCGAAAAAATGCAAAGATAAAGACAGAGACAGGCCACCAAGGTCCAAAACTGCCGACGATGCTTCTCCTAAGCCAGTCGCCAGTTCGCCGGTACTCAGTGAGGTGCTTTTGCAGCCCCTGATATTCGCTACTTCTGATTCGCAGCCCTCTACTGAGACCCACTCGGTGTCCGGTTTGCTGCGAGATGCTTCAACTATGGAACCTGCGGATGTCTCTACCTTGGATGGGTCCGGAGCCACTGTGCAGGCACCGGCTTCTGAGGGTGTATTCAGACTTATGGACTTGCATATTAAACCAACGCCTCCTTCTTCCCTGAGGTCTAAATCTCGAACCATGCCTAAAAAAACGACGCCCAGGCCAAATGCTCAGGCCTCTATGCCTAAAAAACAAATAAGAATGGCTGAAGGTCTAGAGGGGTAGCCAACCTCCCCTTCCCTTCTAAGAGGCCTAGGACTGAAGTTGTTTATGAATCTTCTAACCAGGATTCTGTTTTTCCTGATTCTTCTGATGATCTGGATTTGCTCTTATCTACTTATGAGGATTCTGATGCAAAGAACTCTATCCCCTCTGCTTCCCCTCCAGAGGATTTTTCTTTTGGTGAAACCATACATACTCTTAAGGGAGCATTTCCACTGGGAAAGCCAGGATTTTTCTGATTCAAAAAAGAGGCTCAGGGATATCTTACTCCTGCCTCAGCATAGGCCTTTAGCTATCCCTCCTGTACTAAACATTGTTAATGATGCTTTTTCGGAATCTAGTTTGGGCCCTGATTCCTTGCCTGCTGCTCCCAGAAAACCTGACCTATACTACAGGGTCCCTGAGTCACACAAGTTCCTTTTTAAAAATCTTATTGTGGATCCAGAGATTATTTCTCAGGGGCCCAAGGGCATTAAGGCTTCTACTGCTAAACATTCTACCTCTTTTGATAGAGACTCTAGGGCGCTGGATAGATTGGGTAAGAAGGTCTACACTTCTGCAACCTTGGCCATAAGGGCTTTAAACTGCCCGTTTCATATGTTAAAGTATCAGCAACATGTTATTGGATTGCATAAACAGAAAATTATGTTGATTCCTGATTGTGTGGAAAATACAGAATTACAGGATTTAATGCATTCTGCTGAACACTTTGGAAAACATACTTTGCAATGTGGTTTTGATTCATTAGAGGCCTCTTGAAGGGCTGCTGTTACTGGGTCTGTGCTCAGAAGGCATGCTTGGTTTAAGGAGCAATCTTTACCTGATCATGTTAAAGTTAAATTGTTGGATGCTCCCTTAAATCAGGACCGCCTGTTTGGCAACAAGGCTGAGGAAGTTCTTAAAAAGATGGAAGATAAAGCTAAATCTATGCAAACTGTTAAAGATTTCTTACAAGTTCAGCCTCCTAGATTTAGTAGGCACTGGCCCTCTAAAAATTGGTCCTTTCCAGCCCCTTCCAGGTCTTCTCAAGCCAAACCCAGACACAGCAGGAACCCCAAGTTTCAGTCCCAGGGGACACACAGGACTAAGCAGTGGGAGGCCTCCACTTCCAAATCTGGGAGTAATAAGACTCCCCCTATGGTAAACTGTCTCAATGACTTCTTTTTAAAATTTCCAAGCACTTATCAATTGATTGCCCCTTTGGGGGGAAAGATTGCTCTTCATGCAAAGAACTGGGAGCTCATTACCCAGGACAGATGGGTTTTAAATATAGTGTCCCAGGGATACAGATTTCACTTCCACACGTTGCCAACACCAAATGGATGGCCGGACCTACCCCCAAACCAGTGGGCAGAGGCCCAAAAACAAGTACTTTCTCTCTTAAGCATGGGGGCTATTCAGTTGGTACCAGAAGAGGAAATGGGACAAGGTTTCTACTTGAGACTTTTCCTAGTACCCAGAAAAGACAATTCATGGTGTCCTATCCTGGACCTGTCTACTCTAAACACCTTTTTGGAGATTCCAAAATTCAAGATGCTGACTCTTCACCAGTTACTTCCTATGCTAGGCAAAGACGCCTGGTTGGCAACACTAGATTTAAAAGAAGCATACCTGCACATCCCAATCGGGGAGTCTTGCAGAAGATACCTTCGCTTCAAAGCAGGCTACACACACTTTCAGTTCTCTGCACTGCCCTTTGGCGTATCTACTGCGTCCAGGGTATTCACAAAGTGCCTAGCTCCAGTTATTCCATTTTGCAGGCAAAGAAATATTCAGATATACCCATACCTGGATGCTTGTCTAATTCAGGCAGAAAGTCAGGACATACTTTTGAATCATCTGGTCTTTGTACAAAGGGTTCTAACCTGTCTGGGGTACACCATAAATGAAAATAAATCTCATCTGGTACCCTGTCAACAAATTATATTCCTGGGAGCAAGCTTGAATACAACTTCCCAGATGGGTTACCTCACGCCAGAGAAACAAATTAATTTGACAACCTACTTCAAACAAGTGGCCACAAAAACCCTGCTATCTGCAAGACAAATACTGCAAGCCTTGGAGTTCATGGCCTCCTGCATTCTTCTAATTCCATATGCAAGACTGCATATGAGGAAACTACAGTGGTATCTAAAAAGCCTATGGTGTCAACATTCCCAGGATCTAAAAGCAATGATTCGTGTCATACCTTGCCTACGCCTAGAGTTCCTTTGGTGGGCAGAGGCCTGCCACCAAAACAAGGAACTACCTTTCACACCACCCCCTGCCACCCAAACCCTAAGAACATACTCATCAGACTGTGCATGGGGGGCTGACCTGGCAGGGAAGTGCATTCAGGGCAAATGGGACCCAAGTCAAATGCACCTGCATATCAATAAAAAAGAAATGTTAGCTGTACAGAATGCTCTGACAGCTTTCAAGGACCACATTCTTCCAGGACAACTAATGGTAAAGACAGACAACACCACTGTTATGTGTTACATAAACAAGCAGGGGGGCACACATTCCTACTCCCTCTGCAGACTAGCCATGGCATTGTGGAACACAGCCTTGAGCTACCAAGTGCACCTACAAGCTCATTTCCTGCCAGGAAAATTAAATACACTGGCAGATGGACTAAGCAGAAACCTCATGGACCCACATGAGTGGAAACTGAAACCAAGGATTTTCAACATGTTGACAAGCAAATGTAGGAGCCCAGATATAGACCTATTTGCCTCTCCCCAGAACTACCAATTGGACAAATTTTGCACAAGGACTCCGCACAAACAAGCCTGGAAAGTGGATGCTCTGTCCTTCAGCTGGAAAAAACTTTCAGTCTATGCCTTCCCCCCTCTGCCTCTGCTCTCCAAAGTACTACTAAAAATCAAACAAGACAAACCAAGGATGATTTTGATTGCTCCGGACTGGCCACGCCAACACTGGTACCTCCTCCTGCCCAGTGTGACACGGTTATCCCCATGGCACCTGCCTCAGACTTCTTTCCTGTTGTCCCAGCAGGAGAACCAGATTCTTCACCCTCAGCTTCTAACACTGAACCTTGCAGCCCGGCTAATTACCTAATCTTTCCTTTACCATCCCTCAGTAAACCTGTGATGGATATCATAGAGACAAGGAGGCCTAGTACTAGAAAATCTTATGGTGAAAAATTGAAAAGATTCTGTGCCTGGGACCAATCTCAAGGGATGAGCACAGCAGCGCCCAATTTACCTCTGATTTTACAATACTTAACTGAGATGCTTCACAAGGGCCTGTCTTTTTCCTCCATTAAAATCCACGCCTCAGCCATTTCAGCTCATTATAACACAGAACCTCCCCTTTTCTATCATCCACTGCTCAAGCAGTTCCTCAGAGGGGCCAACATTTTGAGACCATCGAGGAGAGCTCCAACCTCAGCCTGGGACCTTATCTTTGTTTTGGAGAAACTCACTCTACCTCCTTTCGAGCCAGCTGCTATTACGGACTTAAAATTTCTTTCTTGGAAATCAGCTTTCCTTTTTAGCAATCACTTCGGCTGGAAGGGTATCTGAATTACAGGCCCTTATGGAAGTCGAGCGTTTCATCATCTTTCATGCGGGCAGGGTGTCCCTCATAACCATTCCATCCTTCATGCCCAAGGTGGTATCCAGTGTGGCTCTTAATCAGCCCATTCATTTGCTAACCTTCTTTCCCAATCCACAGAACAAAGGGGAATGGATACTGCATTCCTTAGATGTGCACAGACAACTTAGATTCCACTTGGATAGGACTAAACCTCAAAGGAAATCTGAACAACTGCTGGTGGCATTTGCTGCAGGGGCAGAGGGGAAGGCTATTTCAAAGCAAACCATTTCTAAATGGATAGGCCATTGCATTCATTTCTGCTATAAGCACCATGGAAAACCTATCCCCCAGGGGATCAGACTTCACTCCACCAGGGCTGCATCTACCTCTACAGCCTTTCTCAGAGGCATCCCTACCTGGAGTTCAGTACATACTTTCACCAAGCATTATCATTTGCCAATTTTCTCTAAATCCAGTGCTGGCTTTGCCACTGCAGTCTTGCAGGGCCTTATAGCTGGTCCTAATGCTATTTAAATTCCTCCTTCCAACCATAGCTTTGGGAATCTACCCAAATGTAATGACTACAACAGTGAAACGCGAAGAACATAGTACAGTTGTGTACACTTACCATAAATGTAGATGTTCAAGTATATTCACTGTTGCAGTCCTGGTTACCCTCCCTCCAGCCCCCTAACTTCTTTTGGTTATACCTCTACTTTCCTTTACTATGCTTAAAAGCTTTTTTGTGTATTTGCTTTATTGTTGGAGGTATATCATTGTACTTTAATTGCTTCCCATTAGGGGGGCACCTGACATCTGGGGCAAGAAAAACTGATGTAATGGTGTCGGCTGCATGTTTTATACCCCTGACGACCTGGCATCATGGAAGAAGGGACAGCAACCGACACAGGACCCAAGACTTTGTTAATCAGGCCAACTGAGGGCTACCTGCAAGCAAATAACCTAAATGTAATGACTGCAACAGTGAATACACTCGAACATCTACATTTATGGTAAGTGTAAACAAACTCTACTTTCTGCATATCAAGCCCCCTTTAAAACAACCAATTGAACCATGGGACTTGACAATGGTCTTAAAGTCTCTGACCAGTTCCCCCTTTGAATCTGCAGTCACATGTGATCTGATATTCTTATCTTGGAAAACCTTGATGTTAAGTTATCTATCTCGCCTTCGTTCTTGCTGTTTGGGTTCAGAGCCGATCCTCGGCTCCGACTCAGCCATTTTCTATAGCTCGAGAGCTATTTCCTGGCTCGAGGCTACCCCTTATCCCAGAATGCCCAGCGTCAGCTACCCAGATCTCGTTTGCTGCTTCAGCTGCAAGGTTGCTTCCTTACTGGCTCAGGCTTTTGTATAATCTTTTTGATATTATATATTGTTACTTTTTTTTCTTGAAAGTTTGTCAAGTAATTGTCTTTTAATATATAGATAATATTCCTTTATCCCTTTTTCGCATTTCTGTGTATGTTAGCTTTGTTGGCCGTCGCTCCATAACTCTTAGGCCTTCTGTTCCCTTGAACTCGTTTAAATTAGAGAGTTCTCCTCCCCCCTCACAGGACAGCCATTTAAGTTAGAGGCTTTCCTTCTATTCTTAACTGTAAAAAAAAAAAAAAAAAAACTCGTATTTGTTCTTGTTTTTATAGTATAGTTTCATTATTTTGTTGTGTGTTATTGTTACTATAATGTCTAAAGATACTAAGGTATCTGGCTTCAAAAAGTTTGACTCATGCTGTCAGAAAATGTCTCTGACAGATGGGCACACTAGTTGTTTTTATTGTTTGGGCGCTGTTCACCTGCAGGACTCCTGTTCTATATGTCATGCTTTTAGTCCAAGGGTCCTGCAGGAGTGCAAAAACAAATTAATCCTTAGGGGATTATTGAAGTCTCGGGGTTTTCCGGCTAAAAGTTCTCAGCCAGCGAAATCCCCTAAGTCTATCAAGCCGTTGGCTCCTCCTTCGGAGCAGACTTTTTTACCTGACCAACCAAGTATGTCGGTACCGGCTGGCACCGACAAGACATCTCCTCCGTCAGCTCCATCTGTTATTTTGGAGCCGTCTCGGAGCCATAAGAGACTGAGGTCGCCATCTTTGAGTCCATCCACTTGGCACCACAGTCACCTTTACTACAGAGTGAACGTAGCCATCATTCTTCCCACTCCTCTCGGTCCTCTAGATTATTGGATCATGATGTGGAAAGAATAGTAAGTAGGTTGCTTAAGTCACAGGCACTGGATAAAATTCTTTCCAGCCCACCTCAACAGGTATCGGCTCCAACCGCCTCTATTTCTATTCCTTCTCTGACTACTTTTAGCTCGGAGCCAGAAACAATGGACCCGCAGGCAGTAGAACTGTCAGCTTTGATCATCATTTCTCCTTCGGTTCCAACGTCAGCTCTGATTAACTCAATTGTAACTTCTATCGAGGGATCTGGGCGCCGAGGCTCCCTCATCGGCTCCGAGGGGGGGAGTGGCATCGGACCCTTGTCTGACCCCGTTCTCGCCCTCGGAGCTTCGGCGCAGGTGAGCTCAGCTCCAACACCGGCCTTGGAGCCGTCACCCTCGACGCGGAGAAAGACTCCTGTTTCTTCGGAACTGGTGCTTTCTCTGCCTAGAGGTCGGGATGCCTTCGAGGTCATGTGGAGTGTGCTGTCTCCCGAGACAGCTCTTCTGCCAGCTCCATCGGCTCCTCCTTCCATGGTGTCTGTGCCAACCTCTACGCCTCCTCCAGACCCCAAGCGTAGGGAACCTATGCCCTAGGACACCCCGTTGGGTGATCCCTCTTCTTTTGAAGCCTCCCCTGATCACTCGGAGGAGCCTCCCCGGAAGAAGAAGTGCAAAAGGAAGCACATAGATTCCCCTGAGTCTGTCACTTCAGATACAGACATAGATGAATCTGAAGGGTCCCCAAGGTCTCCCTCTGAAGATGTTTCCTTTTCGGACATCATCGAAATGCTTAGGCAGAGGAGGGACTGGACTTTTCTAGCCCCTACCGAGGGCAAGTCTGTATACCTGGACTCATTTGGTTCCCGACCTTCCACCTCCTGGGTATCTCCTCCTTTCGATCCACTCATGTCTGTTGTGGCTCGAAAGGCTTGGTCAGCTCCAGATTCTGTGGAACCTACTCCAAGGAGACCAAATAAATTAATTACAGTCCCCCAGGACAAGCAATTCCTCTCAAAAGGTGTGCCCGTTAATGCCATGGTGGTAGCAGCAGCCACCAAGAAAGAGTTAGCAGAGACCTCTTCATCTGTTCATCCTCCGAACAAAGAGTCTCAGACGATGGACAGATATGGAAAGCGAATGTTTGCTTCAGTGACCTTTTCAATGAGGTCCCTGAATTATCTGTGCCATTTTACACGTCTTCAAAGGGATCTCCTGAAAGAGCTTGGAGATGCCCTTCAAGATCCTACAGCTGAGGGAGCACCAGCCAAAGTAGCTTCTCAGCTTGCGACTCTTAATTCCATAGTTAGGTCCTCCATGAGGCTTATTTTCTATGCAGCCGATGGAGCGAGCACAACCGCAGGGACAGGTGTGGCTCTCAGGAGACATGCTTGGATGCGGCTGTGTCAGTTTGTGGAACCCTTTCGAGCGTCCTTCACCAATACTCCCTTTTATGGCTCTTTTCTCTTTGGGCCTCAGGTGAAAGACACATTGACCAGGTGTGAGCAGGAAGGCAAGACTCTCTCTGCTGTGGGAGTCCATTTTTCCACTCCTTGCAGACCTCATCCCAAGGGTCAGAAGAACGGAAAGATGTGGTTTCGAAAATCCCAGGGACCATTGCCTGACACACGTCGTGATTTGTCCCCCAGGGGCAGAGGGGGAAACAACAATAACAGATGCCACCCTCGTGGCAGAGGGGGACCGCAAAACCAGGGTGACCGAGAACTTTCTCTGCCAAACTCTTCCAGCATCCCTGAAGGGTTGCCCAACTGCTCACCTCTGGAGGCAGTCAGGGGAAGACTTTTGCTGTACCCAAAAGCCTGGCAAAATATAACAAGAGACAGATGGGTACTATCCATCATATCTGGAGGTTACAAAATTCCCTTCCATCAATCCCCCATAGAATCGAAAAAGCCCATCCCAGATGTCCCACCCAATCTAAGGGATCAAGCAGTCACAGAAGTTTCAAGACTGCTAGAAAAAAGAGCCATTCAAAAAGTCCCCACAGACCAACTAGGATCCGGAACTTACTCAAGATTCTTTTTAGTACCAAAAAAGATGGAACTGGAGACCAATACTGGATCTCAGCAGACTGAACAAATTTGTACAAAAAGAAAAGTTTCGGTGATGGTGACACTGCAGTCCATTTTCCCTTTTCTGGGTCAGGACAATTGGATGTGCTCCATAGATCTTCAGGACGCGTACTACCATATCAAGATGGACAGACGCTCCAGGAGATTTCTTCGCTTCCGGGTAGGGGCCAGTCATTACCAGTTCAGAGCTCTGCCCTTTGGTGTCACCTCAGCCCCCAGAGTGTTCATCAAGTGTATGACAGTAGTCACGGCTCACCTGAGACGTCAAGAATTCCAGGTGTTTCCCTATCTAGATAACTGGCTCCTGACTGCTACCACCAGGCATCAACTCTTAGAGGCACGGGATTATACAGTCACATCATGCACTCAACTAAGCATTACAGTAAATTTCGAAAAATCTGCCTTGTTGCCCTGTCAGTCTGTTACATACATAGGAGCAGAATTAAACACAAAAGAAATGTTTGCAAGATTACCAAAGGAAAGAGTTTCCACTATTTGTCAACAAGTGTTAATTCTAATGCAGAGCAAAAGGGTTCAAGTCAGACACGTCCTCCAAGTTATAGGCTCCATGGCAGCTTCAGTTCTTCTTGTCCCATTAGCGCATTTCCACATGAGAATCCTTCAGTGGCTTCTTTTCATGCAGTGGTCTTTCCAGGAACTACCCATGTCTCACATGATCCTGATCACAGAAACATGCAAAAGGCATCTTTCTTGGTGGATGGTCTCCCCACTAGTAATTCAGGGCAGACCTTTCATACAACCCCCTCCGGTAGCCACAGTGACCACGGACGCCTCCCTGATAGGGTGGGAGGGGGCATTATCTAGGCAGGACAGTCCAAGGCACTTGGCAACCTTACGAGTACCATCTGCATATCAGTGTCCTAGAAATGAGAGTGGTTCTCCTAGCGTTGCAAGCCCTTCAAGACTCTCTTCCTTCCAGGACCATTGCAATCCAAACGGACAACATGTCATTTGTGTGGTACATCAACAAACAGGGCGGGACCAGGTCTTACCCCTTGTGTCGAGAAGCACTCAGACTGTGGCAATGGGTGATTTCCTCCCAACGTTTTCTGATAGCAAAGCACATCCCTGGGAAATCCAACGTTATAGCGGTCAGGCTCAGCAGAGCTATCCTCATGCCTCACGAGTGGTCTCTGAATCAGGAAGTTGCGGATCTGATCTTCCGCAAATGGGGACAGCCTTGCTGCGACCTATTTGCCACTCCTCTCAACAACAAATGCAGCAGCTACTTCTCCCTTCTTTCTCTTCCAGGTCATGTACCTAGAGATGCTCTAGTCCACGATTGACCTCAGGGACTCCTTTACGCTTTTCCAAGACTCATACAGAAAGCAAAATTGTTGGGTTGCAAAATGATGCTCATTGCTCCATACTGGCCTTGACAAATATGGTTCCTGTTCCTACACCTCCATCTTCTGGATCAACCGTGGATTCTGGACCCGGTTCCAGATCTTCTGATTCACCAATTAGGTGGGTTGCACCGATCCCTTCAAACTCTCCAGCTCACAGCTTGGTTGCTCCACTTCCAACCTTAGCCAGGCTTTCCAATATCTCCCCAGCAGTCCGTGATATTATTGTTTCCTCTCATAAATCTACTACAAGGAAAACGTATGCTAGTAAATGGAAACTGTTTTCTTACTGGGCAGAATCTAGAAATTTGGATCCTTTCTCATCCCCAATCCACGGAATTCCTGAATTTCTAACGCAGCTTTTTCTGTCTGGTGCGGCTTCCGCTACCATTAGAGTACAACTAGCTGCCATTTCTAATTTTCATATTGGTATGCTTAATTCTAGCATAATGTCTCATAAGCTCTGCAAACCCTTTATGAAAGGAACATCTCTTCTTAGACCCCCAGTTAGAGATCCTCCCCCTCCTTGGGATCTCAATTTAGTTTTATCCTCCTTAATTTTGCCTCCCTTTGAACTTGGCAGCATCATGCTCTTTAAAATTTCTTTCTTGGAAGACACTTTTTCTGGTTGCTATCACTTCAGCTAGACGTGTCTCAGAACTTCAAGCACTATGTGTTCGGCCTCCTTACCTGGTGTTTCACAAGGACAGAGTTTCTCTGAGGACCAATCCATCCTTTATTCATAAAGTCTGCTCAGAGAACTATGTAAATCAATCCATAGATCTCACAGTTTTCTTTCCTAATCACAGCAACAAGCAGAATACAAGCTCCATCAATTGGATGTACACAGACAGTTGCGTTTTTACCTCCATAGAACTAAGGAACTAAGAAAGTCAGACCAGTTATTTCTTTCTTATGCTTTCAACAAACAAGGCCTTCCAGTTTCCAAAGTGACCTTATCCAGATGGTTATCTGGTACTATTGCCTTTATTTATCAGTTACGAAATAAAGAGCTACTAGCTAAACCAAAAGGTCATTCCACTAGGGCATTAGCCACCTCTGTAGCGTTTCAGAGTAGGTTGCCCATAGACTCAATCTGTGCAGCTGACACTTGGGCAAATCCCCACACTTTTATCTCTCATTACAAGGTAGATATGGTCTCCCGGAGCAGAGCTTCCTTTGGTTCTACTGTTCTGAAGAGTTTGTTCCTATGAGCCTCTTGGGATTTTTGGTGCTAGGGACGCTGTCCCAAACAGCAAGAACGAAGGTGAGATAGACAACTTAACATAAAGAAGTTATGTACCTACCATAACGTTCCATGTTTGTTGTCTTCATCTCGCCTTCCTTCTTGCGTCCTTCCGCCGTCCTAGAGGATTGTGAGGAGTCCCCTTTTGTTTTCACATACTAGGTAAATCTATAACTCTTTCCTTGTTTAGGTATATTGGACAACCAGTTTTAGTAACTGATTACTCTACTAATGTCTAGTGTGCGCTATCACAAACGAGATCTGGGTAGCTGACGCTGGGCATTCTGGGATAAGGGGTAGCCTCGAGCCAGTAAATAGCTCTCGAGCTATAGAAGATGGCCGAGTCAGAGTCGAGGATTGGCTCCGAACCCAAACAGCAAGAAGGAAGGCAAGATGAAGACAACTTACATGGAACGTTATGGTAGGTACCTAACTTCTTTTTCATGGTCGCTATTACGTCTGCTAAACGTGTATCAGAATTGGAGGCCTTGAGTAAGAAGTGTCCATATTTGATCTTATAGAAGAATAGGGTGTCCTTACGAACAAACCCTTCCTTTCTTCCTAAAGTAATTTCGGATTTGACTATTAACCAAACTTTAGACCTACTTGCATTCTTTCTAAATTACTCTAATAAAGGGGAATATACTTTGCATTTGCTTGATGTTCACAGACAACTATGCTTTTATCTTGACAAGACAAAGTCCTTTAGATAATCTGAACAGCTTTTTATTGCCTATTCTGGTCCTAGGATGGAGAAAGCAGTAGCTAAAGTTACCCTATTCAAATGGCTTAGACACTGCATTACCTACATATACAGAGAAAATAACATGGTTATTCCTGCAAGGATTAAAGCATACTTAAGGTCATTTTCAGCTTTGGTAGACCTTCCATTCCAGGGCTTCCATGGATGATATTTGCGCAGTAGCAACATGGGCCTTTCCTAATATTTTTATTACGTATTATAAATTGGATATGATTTCTAGGGGAGGAACTTCCTTCAGCTCAGTGGTACTCAGGAATATTCTTCCTTAGAGCCTCCCAGGAAACAGGTAGCTAGGGACTCTGTCCCATATGTAACAAATGAATGAAGATTAACAGCATCAGATAAAGAAGTTATGTCTTATCATAATGTTCCATCTGTGTTGTTGATCTTCATTTATTCATTACAAACCCGCCCTCCATCCCCCTCCAAGAGCTCTTGGAAGTTTGGTTATGGTCTTTCCATTCCTGGTAAGGTACTTGCTTAGGGAAAGCCTCCGCTTTCTATAAACTGTCCTGTCTTCTGGGCAAACTCAATCTGAGGTAACTTGGAGAAGGGCAGTATGTGTAAAGCTTAGCTCGAGAGTTTTCTGGCTGGCTCGAGCTTGGTAATTGGCCGAGTCAGAACCGAGGATCGCTTCCGAGCCCACATGTAATGAATGAATGAAGGTCAACAACACAGATGGAACGTTATGGTAAAACATAACTTCTTTATCTTCAGATTCTTTCCTGGGGTAGGGAGAATACAAATGGGCAGAAAGACCAATGGATCAGGTTTCTTAGGGAGAGGTTTTACAGTGGCATTTTTTCCAGATGTTAGGCCTAATATTAAGTACAATACACAGGTTTCAAATGTAAGAAATCCAATCAGGCAAAGGACATGCACGGCTTAAAACCAAGCAATTCATTTAATATGAAACATGTAAGCGCTTTCATGTAGTACTCCTACGCTTCATCAGATATAAAATTCTATCACAAACCTAAACATTTTAAACACTGCAGATATCTAAACAATGTAATATGCATCATACATAAACCATTTCATCATGCTGTTGCAAATATACTGATGTTTTGGAAAAATTCATAACTGTGTCAACAAAGGCTGAAACAGTCCTGCCATCCACATGGTTAACGAAGTTTACATCTTATGTAAAGTTTACAATAAAAGACAAACTGCTACAAGAATGCCCTTCAGTCTATTAAGATGTTCAAAACACAAACACATAAAAAATATATAAAAAGTATAGACAAAACCAATTTTTTATATATTTGTTTATGTGTTTGCAATATATGTTTTATTTATTATATCTGAAATCTATTATACAAGTTGTGGTTGGAATATACTAAGAATGTACTTATTTTGCTAAAGTGTTAGATTACTTTAAATCAGTTAGTTTCCACCAATTACTTAATTGGAGGAAAAAGGTTGCTAGCTGTGATTGGTTTAACAGTGTTTAAAGTGTTTAGGCTTGTGAAAGAATTTTATGTCTGAAGCGTAGGAGTACTATGCGAAAGAACTTATGATGTTAAGTTGTCTATCTCGCCTTCATTCTTACTGGTTGGGTTCGGAGCCGATCCTCGGCTCTGACTCGGCCATCTTCTAAAGCTCGAGAGCTGTTTACTGGCTCGAGGCCTCCCCATATCCCATGATGCCTGGCGCTAGATACCCAGATCTTGTTTGCCGCTTCTGCTGCGAGGTTGTCTTACTGGCTCAGGTCGTATATTTTTTATTATTCTTCTCTGATATAAAAAAAACTAGTAGTTTTTTAGTGTAGTTTGTAAACTTTAGTACTCTGTCTTTTAGTGATAACATTGTTTAGTGTATATTTTTTCCTTATCTGTATCCCCCGTCCCTTCAGAAAACTCATTTTAGTTAGAGAGTCCCCCCCTCTCTCTTCTGTATTAGCCGTTTAAGTTAGAGGCTAATCTATTCCTCCCTTAAAAAAAAAAAGTATATATAGTTAGTTTTTTTTTAGTTAGTCTAGTTGTTATTATTAGGCTTTGTGATTGTTGTTTGGGTGTAGTATTTTTGTGTGTGTGTCTGACAGTAATCATACCCAAATTGTTTAGTTTGTGTATTGGGTTTTTGGTATTCATTTCTTTAGTTATGTCTAAGGATACCAAGGTGTCCAGATTCAAGAAGTGTGATTCATGCTGTCCGAAAATGTCTCTGACAGATGGTCACACTTCTTGTGTCTATTGTCTCGGCGCCGTACACCTGCAGGACTCTTGTTCAGTCTGCCATGCTTTCAGTCCAAGAGTCCTGCAGGAGCGTAGGAATAAATTAATACTACGGGGTTTGCTTAAACCTGAGGAGTCACCAGCAAAGGCTTAGCCTGTGAAGTCCTCCAAGCCACCTAAAACTTCGGCTCCCAGCTCGGAGCCATCGTTAGGTGAAGCTACCACTTCTGCTCCGATTCCGGCTGGAATCGATGCTCCTGCCTTTCAGTCGGTTACGACATGTACTTCGGAGCCGTCTGGGAGTCGAAAAAGATCCAGGTCTCCCTCCCTGGAGTCGATAACGCTTGACTCCGAGGTCTCCTCTGCTCCATTCGGAGCACAGTCATCAGTCCTCCCACTCTTCTCGGTCATCGAGATTATCAGATCACGACTTGGAGAGAGTGGTCATCAGGCTTTTGAATTCGCAGGCCTTAGCAAAAGTGTTGTCCAGCCCCCCTCAACAGGGTTCATCTCCATCCTTGTCTGCAGTTATTCCTCCTCCGACTCCTCCCTTGAGTTCAGAGCCGGAGTTCGTGAGGGTTCGAATTGTGGAACCTTTGGCACCGATTCCTTCTCCTTTGGTTCCGTCGTTGGCTCCGATCACTTCCTTGGTACTATCCTTGGAGGGATCTGGGCGCTCAGACTCCCTGGTCGGCTCCAAAGGGGCGAGTGGCATCGGATCCTTGTCCGACGCCTTTCTCCCCCTCAGAGCTTCGGCGCAGGTGAACTCGGCTCCTACATCGGCTTCGGAGCCGTCCCCCTCGGTGCGGAGAGGGATTCCGATATCTTTGGAACCGGAGCCTTCTCAGCATACGAGCAGGGATGCCTTCGAGGTCATGAGGAGTGTGCTGGCCCCTGAGTCAGCCCCACGATCTTCACCCTTCGGCTCCTCCCCATGTGGTGCCTGCGCCTGCCTCTGCCCCTCCTCCAGACCCCAAGCGTGGGGAACCAACACTCCAGGGCACCCCATTGGGTGTATCTTCTGCTTCCAAGGCCTCCCCTGATCATTCACAGGAGCCACCTCGTAAGAGGAAATGCAAGAGGAAGCATGTTGACTAACCTGAGTCTGTCACATCCGATACCGACTTAGAGGAGTCGGAAGGGTCCCCGAGATCCCCCTCTGAAGATGTCTCATTCTCAGACATCCTTGACATACTTAGGCAGAGGGGGAATTGGTCTACCCTTAGCCCTTCCGAGGATGAGTCTGTATTCCTGGATGCATTTGGATCCCGACCCTCCACCTCCTGGGTGTCTCCGTTTTTCGACCCACTCATGTCTGTGGTGGCTCGGAAGGCGTGGTCAGCTCCAGACACAGTGGAACCGACCCCTAGAAGACCTGCCAAATTCATAAGTGCACCACAAGACAAACAGTTTTTGACCAAAGGTGTCCCCATTGATGCCATGGTGGTAGCGGCGGCCACAAAGAAGGAGTTGGCTGAAACGTCTTCATCTGTCCATCCCCCTAACAAGGCGTCTAGGACGAAGGACAGATATGGGAAGCGGATGTTCTCTTCAGCGACTTTCTCCATGAAGTCTCTGAATTATTTGTGCCAGTTTACCTGTCTTTAGAGGGATCTCCTTAAAGAGCTTGGAGATACCCTCCAAGATCCATCAGCTGAGGGGGCCCAGGCTAAGGTAGCCTCCCAACTGGCAACTCTTAATTCAGTGGTGAACTCCTCCATGAGGCTCATTTCTTATGCAGCCAATGGTGCGAGTAGAGCCGCAGGCACAGGTGGTGCCCTAAGGAGACACGCTTGGATGCAGCTTTGTAACTTTGCGGAACCTTTCAGAGCATCTTTCACCAACACCCCCTTTGATGGTTCCTCTCTCTTTGGATCACAGGTGAAGGACACCCTTACCAGGTGTGAGCAGGAAGGCAAGACTCTCTCTGCTGTGGGAGTCCGTTTTTCCACTCCTTCCAGACCATATCCCAAGGGTCAGAAGAGTGGAAAGATGTGGTTCTGGAAATCCCAGGGAGCCTTGCTGGACACACGTGGTGAGTTCCCCTCCAGGGGCAGAGGAGGGAACAATAATAGATGCCATCCTCGTGGCAGAGGGGGTCTGCAAAACCAGGGCAGCAGAGAATCTTTCTCTGACAAGCCCTTCCAGCAACCCTGAAGGGTTGCCCGACTGCCCACCTCTGGAGGCAGTCGGGGGAAGATTATCGCTGTACCCAAGAGCCTGGCAAGACATAACACAAGACAAATGGGTACAGTCTGTTATATCCGGAGGCTACAAAATTCCCTTTGTTCACGCTCCCTTGTTGTCAAACAAGTCCCTTCCAGATGTTCCACCCAATCTAAGGGACCAAGCAGTTCAGGAAGTTTCAAAACTGCTAAGAAAAAGGGCCATCCAGCAATTCCCAGCAGACAAGCAAGGATCCGGAATTTACTCAAGGTTCTTTTTGGTACCAAAAAAGACAGGGGACTGGAGACCCATTCTGGATCTCAGCAGACTAAACAGGTCTGTACAAAGAACGAAGTTTCGGATGGTCACGCTACAGTCCATTTTACCCTTTCTGGGTCAGGACAATTGGATGTGCTCCATAGATCTTCAGGATGCGTACTACCACATCAAAATGGACAGGCGCTCCAGAAGATTCCTTTGCTTCCGGCTGGGAGCCAGCCATTATCAGTTCAGAGCTCTACCCTTTGGTCTCACCACAGCCCCCAGGGTGTTCACCAAATGTATGGCAGTAGTTACCGCTCACCTGAGACGGGAAGGATTCCAGGTGTTTCCATACCTAGACAACTGGCTCCTCACTGCTACCACCAGGCATCACCTTCTGCGAGCCAGAGACTGCACTATCCAAACTTGCTCCAGACTAGGTATCACAATAAATTTCGAAAAATCTGCATTGTCGTCCTGTCAGTCTATCACCTTTATAGGAGCAGATTTAAATACAAAAGACAGGTCAGCCAGCCTTCCACCAGACAGGGTGTTAGTCATTAGTCATTTGCCGACATGTCCAGGTTTTGTTAGGATGCAAGAAAATTCAAGCCAGGTTCATCCTCCAAACCCTGGGTCTCATGGCAGCAGCGATCATACTCGTCCCTCTGGCTTGTTTTCACATGAGGATCCTCCAGTGGCTTCTTTTCACCCAATGGTCCTTCCATCAGCTTCCCATGTCTCACATAATTATTATCACAGAAGCATGCAAAAAGCACCTTGCGTGGTGGATGGTCTCTTCATCAGTGCCCCATGGGCAGACCATTTCTACTTCCCCCTCCAGTTTCTACGGTGACCACAGACACCTCCCTGATCGGGTGGGGGGGGGGCATTATCAGGGCAGAACAGTCCAGGGCACCTGGCAACCTCAAGAGTACCATCTGCACATAAACGTCTTGGAGATGAGGGCCGTGCTTTTAGCGTTGCAAGCTCTTCAGGACTCTCTTCCTACCAGGACCATTGCAATTCAAACGGACAATATGTCAGTTGTGTGGTACATCAACAAGCAGGGTGGAACCAGGTCCTACCCCCTATGTCGAGAAGCACTCAGACTCTGGCAGTGGGCGATCTCTTCCCAATGGTTTCTGACCGCAACGCACATCCCTGGGACATCCAACGTCATAGTAGACAGGCTGAGCAGAGTTATTCTCTTGCCTCATGAGTGGTCTTTGAATCAGGTGGTGGCGGACAAAATCTTCCGCAAATGGGAACAACCTTGCTGCGACCTCTTTGCCACCCACTTCAACAGCAAAAGCAGCAACTTCTTCTCTCTCCTTCCACTTCCGGGACATTCCCCCATAGACGCTCTAGTCCACGATTGGCCTCAGGGACTTCTGTATGCATTCCCTTCCTTTCCCCTAATTCCAAAGCTGATACAGAAAGCTACCGTATTGGGCTGTAAAATGATCCTCATTGCTCCTTACTGGCCTCGACAAATATGGTTTCCGTTCCTGCATCATCATCTTCTCGAGCAGCCTTGTACTCTGGACCCAGTTCCAGACCTTCTGATCCATCAGTCGGGCGGGCTGCATCATTCCCTACAATCGCTCCAACTCACTGCTTGGTTGTTCCACTTCCAACCTTAGCCAGGCTTCCTGATATCTTCCAATCGGTGCGTGAAATCATTTTATCATCACACAAGTCTACCACTAGAAAAACTTATGCTAGTAAGTGGAAGCGTTTTTCTTCCTGAGCAGAGGCTAAGAGTATAGACCCCTTTTCAGCCCTTGTACACCACATCTTGGAATTTCTTGTGGAGCTCTTTCATACCAGGTCTGCTTCCTCTGCAATTAGGGTGCAGTTAGCTGCAATTTCAAATTTTCACATTGGCCTGTCAGAAAGTAGTATAATGTCTCATAAGCTTTGTAAAGCCTTTCTCAAAGGGACCACTCTGCTCAGGCCCCCAGCGAGAGATCCTCCACCCCCGTGGGATCTGAATTTGATTCTAGCTTCTCTAATTTTGCCCCCTTTCGAACCTGCAGCTTCTTGTTCTTTTAAGTTTTTATCTTGGAAAACACTTTTTCTGGTAGCAATTACTTCAGCCAGAAGAGTTTCGGAACTTCAGGCTCTTTGTATCCCTCCCCCGTACCTGGTATTCCACAATGACAGGGTTGCTCTCAGGACTAATCCTTCCTTCCTTCCTTCCTAAGGTCTCTTCTGAGGATAACTTGAATCAGTCCATTGACCTTCCTGTGTTTTTTCCCAACTATTCCAACAGGGTGGAATATAAGTTGCATCAGTTAGATGTTCACAGGCAGCTACGCTTTTATTTGCATAGCACTAAGGACTTCAGAAAATCGGACCAGCTTTTCCTTTCTTATGCAGAGGGTAAACAAGGTCTACCAGTCTCAAAAGTAACTTTATCCAGGTGGTTGACTTCTATCATCACTTTTATATATCAACTAAGGAATAAACAATTGCCTGTTAAACCAAAAGGTCACTCCACCAGAGCATTAGCCACTTCTGTGGCTTTTCAGGCTAGGTTGCCCATGGAATCTATTTGTGCAGCGGCCATGTGGGCCAACCCTCATACTTTCATATCGCATTATAAGTTGGACGTGGTTTCCAGGAGCAGAGCTGATTTTGGTTCCACTGTTCTGAAGAGTTTGTTCCATTGAGCCACCCAGGATATTAGGTGCTAGGGACGCTGTCCCAACCAGCAAGAATGAAGGCAAGATCGACAACTTAACATTAAAAAGTAAGGTACCTGTTAGTTGTCTCCTCTCGCCTTCTTTCTTGCGTCCCACCCTCCATCCTCCTATCCTAGTAGACCGAGAAGAGTTCTCTATGGGTTTTCACTGGCTGAGTCTTCTCTGGCTATTCCACTCTACCTGGTAGTCTCTATGGTAGGCTTTATGTATTATAGGATAGGATTCCTTCATTATTTTGTCTGCTGTTAGTCTTACCAAACGAGATCTGGGTATCTAGCGCCAGGCATCATGGGGTTTGGGGAGGCCTCGAGCCAGTAAACAGCTCTTGAGCTTTAGAAAATGTCCCAGTCGGAGCCGAGGATCGGCTCCGAAACCAACCAGCAAGAAAGAAGGCGAGAGGAGACAACTGACATGGAACGTTATGGTAGGTACATAACTTCTTTTTTCTTACCATATAGATTGTTTGGTTTTATGCTGTGCATGTCCTTTGCCTGCTTGGATTTCTTGCATTATATTTTTGGAGCCTGGTCTGGACTTTATCTGGTGCAGTGGTTTTGTTTTTGCCTGAGGTTTTAGATGTATTTTAATGAGGTTATAATGTTGTCTCTACAGTGATAAGTAAACCATGGGTGAAGGTGTTCTGTACTGAAGGGAGCACTCACGTTTAGTCTGTTCATGCAGTGTGTGGATGTTCACTATTTAAAGCAAAATGGTTTCCATTCTATGTAAGACCCATCTTTCTCCTAGGTTCCCTCCTGTTTAAACTCATGAAACAATACTCATTTGAATACGTGTAGGCAGCCTGAAACTAAGTGAAAGAACATGTCACTTAATTAACTCTCCAATAGTGCATCCCTTTTCCATGCATCCTTAACAAAAATACATTGCACCAACTAATTCACCCTGTATTAGGACCAAAAACTTGGGAAGCCATACAACCTAGCATAAGAAACCTGAAGAGTTCCCCTGAATTCCAATCCAAACTTTGAATCTCACCTATAGAAGCATGTAAATGGTGCTGCCTTAAATATAATAGTGTGTAAAGCCCATCCTGGTTGTCTGGTCACATCCCTTAGCCTTTCATTATGGTATACCCTAAAAGGTCTATATTTAGCTCTCTTTTTTGTCTCCTTTGACTTTTACAGGATATAATTCTTACCTTCTTAAGGTCACCACTTTTATTCCTCATTGGATCATTCTTAGATTTTCTGGTCTAGTAACTATTGTGATCCCACACACTGAGTGTTTGGTGCATCTTTTCTCCTAACCCAACACACACATACATAATGCAAGTACAGGGATATCCTTGTGCTTGAGAATTAAATACATATGTCTTGTGTATGATTTTATGTTAGAGGCTGAGTTCATGTTAACCTAATAATTTATTATGTAGGTGTGCCTGTTCACTGTTGTGTCTTACTTCAGTTACAGCTGTGGCAAGTTGTCATTATAACCTCAGTGGTTAATGTATGCTTGCTGCCTACTTATTTGTATCCAAGGCACTGTTTTATTTTTTTCTGTTAGATTTTGCAGGTATGATTGAGTATATTTCATGTTTTGTAGTTTTCCCCAAGCTGAACCTGAAGTAGGTCCCTTGGATCAGTGTTCTAACCCAGTTAGTAAATTTTATATAGATATGGGCACGTGTAATGTATGTATACACACACACACACACACAATTTATCTGTCTATATATCTATATCTAATCTCTCTCTCTCTCTCTATATATATATATATATATATATATATATATATATATATATATATATATATATATATATATATATATATATATATATATATATATATATATATATATATATATGTGTGTGTGTGTATAGGTAGGTACTAGGCTATCGGCCCTTGGGCCTATACAAGCCCAGCCAAAAAGGTACCCTGGCTTTTGCTACCCAAGAAAATTATTTTCCTGTGCCACTGTCGAGCAGAGCTACAGAGGTGATCCCCGGGGTGAATTTCCTATTTCCCATCCAGTCATCAAGATTTTTCTTGAAGAGTGCTAATGAGGAGCTTTGTTTGATACAGATAGGTAGTTTATTCCAGAGTATGGGAAGTCTCTGGGACAGGAATCTATCCCTCCGGCATGTTCTGTTTATTGTGGTGACAAGGTTTAGGTCCCTAGAGCGTGTAGCTCGGAGGGATTGGGATTTCTTTAAGTGGAGCATGTCCAACAGCTCTGGGTTTGACATAGCTTTGTATGTTAGGCAGAGATCACCTCTGAGTAGGCGATATGCGATGGAGTAAAGCTGGAGTTTTTTGAGATGGTCTGCATAGGGCATTTGTTTGAGGCCGGTAATCCTCTTTGTGAGGTATTTCTGTGGCCTTTCCAGTTGTTGTAGATGTCTTGTGAGGTACATACCAATAGGGGCATTGTACTCTATAATGGGTCTAAAGAGAGATGAGTAGAGGGGAACAATGACCTCTTTTTTTTTCTGGATGAGAAACTTTTTGTGATGAGGTGTGCCACGTAGAAGGATTTCCTGACTACTGTGGTGATGTGATTATCAAAGGAGAGACTACTGTCCGCCTGCGTCCCAAGGTCTCTTATCACACTTTCAGTGTTAAGTATACTACCACCTATGTTGTAGTTAATGGGTACAGAGTTTTTACCAAAGGGGATGACAGTGCACTTTTTGGCATTGAGTTTGAGGCCATGGCTTTGACACCAGGCATCTGTCTCAGTGAGGCCCTTTTGTAGGATGTCCACATCGTTAAGAGTTTCAATTATGGCTCCTAGGTTGCAGTCATCTGCGAACTTCGTTAGCCAAAGACATTCTGTGTTAGCCTGTACTTCAGAGAAGTAGATACCAAACAGGAGAGGACCCAGGACTGAACCCTGTGGTACTCCACTTGTCACTGGTCTGAAGTCAGGTTGGAGTCTGCTACTTTCACAGTGTGGGTTCTGTCAGTTTTCCAGTTGGCCACCCATCTTGTGACATAGGGATTTATACCTAGTTTAGTGAGTTTATCTGTAATATACACACACACACACACACACACACATATATGCACACAATATTTTTTTTATTTTGTGTCCTTTGGTAACCGAGAAAGAAGTCCGACTGAGCCAATTGCCCATTTTTAGTGGAGGCCTGAGGAGAAAAGCTCCACAACAGATCGAAAGATTCAGAAATATTTAAACAATATTAAACAATAGTTGATGAGTAATTATATACACAGAGAGAAAAGCCCTGCAACAGATTAAAAAGTCATACCCTTTGGCAAAAACAATGTGCCCACAAATTACCACATAGGTGGTAACCCATTAAGTACAGAGAAAGTAATTAGGGATCTGGGGACCCAAGTTGATAGAAATCTCTCCTTTGACAACCACATTGCCAAAGTGGTTAGAAAGACCTTCTACATAGCCCACCTCATCATGAAAGGATTCACATCTAGATCAAGAGAGGTAATCGTGCCCCTTTATTCATCCCTCATCAGGCCCATCATAGAATACAATGCCCCCTTTGGGATGTACCTTACCCGACTCCTGCAGCAATTAGAATGACCCCAAAAGTACCTCACCAGAAGGATCAAGGGACTCAAACAGATGCCATATGCTGCTCGGTTAAAAAAACTCCAGCTCTACTCAGTTGCATACCGCCTACTTCGAAGCGATCTATGCCTGACATATAAAGCTATGTCCAACCCAGAATTAATGGACATGCTCCACCTCAGTAAATCTAAATCGCTCGAGGGACTTGACCCTCAGCACAGAAATAAATAGAACATGCTGGAGGGACAGATTCATAACCCAGAGGCTCCCTTCGCTTTGGAATAGAATTCCAATTCATGTTAGGCAGAGCACCTCACTGACTCTCTTCAAGAAGAATCTTGATGAGTGGATGGGGGATCGTAGGTTTGTCCCGGGGATTACTTCCGTGTCACTATTAGACAGAGGCACAGTAAACTAAACTTTAAAAAGGGCACAGTATACTCAAATCAAGGGGTGGCGTAAGCCAAACACAATCGGGCTAGGCTTATAAATGCCCCAGGGCAGATAGCCTAGTATGAACCTATAAATATTTTACAATGAGCTGGGGAGAAAGGTTCCACAAAACACACACAAAACACATTTTACAATAGCTGATAAGTAAATTATATACTAGGGGAGAAAATACCCCCAAGATGGAACACAGATTGAGGTACATTCTCAGTGTATAACTAGAGTAAACCATGATCAAGAATACAGTATGAGCTGCAAGCAGCAAGACACTTTGCAGAAGTGGATAGTCAAGTAAACTAATACACCGGGCGACCGGTGTTCCACACCGGAGGTCCACCCCTCGCTGGTTAGATCTGACTATAAACAAATCACTTTGGATATCCACATTCCGCTCTCATCCCCGGACAAAGAAACCACCGTGGAAAACTTTTCAAAAGCAAACTTCATGTTACTTAAGACCGAGGTGGAAAGTTTCAAAGCCCCCATACTGAAGGATAACGCTGCATTACTAATGCATTCTACGGGCACCTACAAGAATGCATGGATCGTGCCATCCCAAGCAAAACCAGGACTCACTCCTCCAAGAAAAGGAAACCAGTCTGGTGGACTCCTGCCATTAACAAGATATACAATAGAAGGAGGAAACTAGTACAGAAAAGAGTAAAATCCCAAGAAGGGAAGACATCCCTGATTAGTATCAGCAAGAAACTATGATCCCTCATAAAATCATCCAAGGTGAGCTTTGAAAGAAAAATTGCCAAGGATTCCAAAGATAACCACAAGGCATTCTTTAGCTATGTCAAGAATCTAAGTGCCAATGCTCAGATCTGCTCGGAGTTAGTGCAGACTGGCACAAAATAAACTGAACCGACTGATATTGCCAACATCCTGGCAGACAAACTTCACCCCGAAAAGGGCCCATAACCATACCAGAAGACTGTAGAGTCCCTAAAATTGCAGACAGGTTAAAACAGCTCTCTCCAAAGTCAAAAACACATCATCAGTGGGACCGGACAGTGTCCTAGGCTGTGTCCTACACAACCTCAAAGACAAACTAACCCCTCACTTAAACACACTGTTCAAACTCAGCTTCTCCACAGGCTATGTACCCATTGAGTGGCGCACAGCAACGTTTATTCCATTCCACAATGGTGGAGCCACAACAGACCCCAGAAACTATCGCCTATAAGCCTGACTAGCTTGGTCTGCAAGGCTATGGAGTGCATCATCATGGAACTCATTAGTAGAGACATTGGGAACCTCCAAACACTAGACCCTACCCAGTTTGGCTTTGTTAAGGGCAGATCATGCCTCCTAAACCTGGTGGACTTCTTTGAGACAGTTACCAAGGCTATAGACGAGGGAAAGGTGGCACACACCGCCTACCTAGACCTCGCTAAGGCCTTTGACACCATTCCCCATTCTGGTATTATAGACAAGCTCACCAGCCTGAACATAAACCCCTACATCACAAGATTGGTTGCCAACTGGCTCACGGACAGAATCCACATGGTGAGAGTTGCAGGAGCTAGGTCCGACTCTAAACCAGTGACAAGTGGCATTCCCCACGGCTCAGTCCTAGGACCCCTCCTGTTCGGCATATACTTCTCAGAGGTACAGGAAAGCACAGGAGGACTATGGCTGACCAAGTTTGCAGACGACTTCAAACTAGGGGCTATAATTACCTCCCTGGTTGACACAGGCATCCTCCAAAAGGGTCTCACTAAGACGGGTAGCTGGTGTCAAAATCATGGCCTCAAGCTAAATGCCAAAAAGTGCATAGTCATTCCCTTTGGAAAAAACAAAGTACCCACAAACTACCACATAGGTGATAGTCCCCTAAATACGGAAGACGTAATAAGGGATCTGGGGACCCAAGTAGATAGTAATCTCACCTTGATAATCACATTGCCAAAGTGGTTAGAAAATCCTTCTACGTGGCCCACCTAATCACAAAAGGGTTCGCATCCAGATCAAAAGAGGTCATTGTGCCCCTCTTCTCATCACTCATCAGACCCATCATAGAGTACAATGCTCCATTTGGGATGTACCTTACAAGACACCTGCAACAGCTGGAAAGACTACAGAAGTACCACACCAAGAGGATCGCTGGCCTCAAACAGATGCCCTATGCAGCTTGAGTGAAGAAACCCCAGCTGTACTCGGTTGCATACCGCCTACTCAGAGGTGATCTCTGCCTGACATACAAGGCCATGTCCAACCCAGAATTGATGGACATGCTCCACCTAAAGAAAACCTTATCCCCTCGAGCCACACGCTCTAGGGATCTAAACTTCACCACAACAATAAATTGGACGTGCTGGAGGGATAGATTTCCTGTCCAAGAGACTTCCCATGCCTTGGAACAAGATCCCAGTCTACATTAGGCAGAGATCGTCGCTAATACTCTTCAAAAGAAACTTTGACGAGTGGATGGTAAACAGAAAGTTTACCCCGGGATCACTTCAGTGGCTCTGCTGGACAGAGGCACAGGGAACTAATCTAAGGGGGCGGCGAAAGCCAGCACATTCTGGCTAGGTTTATAAATGCCTTTGGGCAGATGACCTAGTACCTACCTATGAACCTATAGTTTTAAAAATATTGACTGCCCCCCCAATTTTAATTAATTAAGTATTGATTGATTTTGGGGAAGTAACAACATACTTTATGGAGACAGCCAAATTTTAATGGTACAGTGTTTGTGACACTGCTTAGCTGTGGTACATTATTAGGTTCAGCTTTCATTCTGCTTTGTAAAACTCCCATAAGACAGGAAGAATGTGATTTCAGCATTTCCACTGGTATTTTAAAGCATACATTTATAATTACTGAAGCCATGCATTCCAGAGCCACTCATCCTACTATGATGTATATTTCCAAATCTCCTGACTGAAATCACTGTTGCAGTATTCTTATTGTAGTGTCTTTCGGCTTTTCCTGGTTAGGGGTCGCCACAGTGGAACTCCGGTCCGCTAATGATTGCTAGTTGATTTTTACATGCCGAGTTACCAGCCCTGACACACAACCTTCAACAAAGGAATGCCCATTCACGCACATCTCCATGCAGAAGACGCTCTAGCTGAGAATCGAACCGGACAGCGTCTTACTATGAGGTGACAATGCTACCGCAGCACCACCACCACATGTAGGGTTTTTGTCTGCTGATGTCCAACAAGAGTACCAAAGCTTTACCTTCTCGAGGGCGTACATCTGACGCTTGAGCTCAGCTCATTTGCGTTGTGGTATATAGGCAGATGTATGCACAAGTACCCCAGACTATCTCACTGCCAGCCCAAACACAGGTCGTGCATCAGATCTTTGTTGGGTTGTTGGTACCATTGCTTCACTTTTTCTCATTTCATATATGTGCCTTGTTGGGGAACCTTCCTTTTTCCATGTTTTTTGATTGTGTAGATCATTTGTTAGATGTCAGCTAGGAGGGGTAAGTGCGAGTGCTATGTCTTCTTGTTTAGGCCAGAACACGACTACAAAACCTGCTCCATCTGACAGTCAGTTGTTCCTAAAACCATTAGGTCGAGGCTTTTCACTATTAACACGTTCCTCAAAACTCTGTGCCTAAAATGCCTGTCCCAAGCCAAAATAACAGAATTCCTGCTTTCAGTGTTGTCCTTTTGCCAAAGAGGAAACTTAAGACTCCGATATGACTTCCAATCTAAGATTTGTGAGTCAGAAGCACCCACTGAATTTAGAGAACCTGTGGTCCATCAGATACTTTCTCAGTTGCCCACTACTGAGACCCTGTCATAGGCTAGTATAGCTCCTGAGGCCTTGCAGGTGGTGAGTGCCTCAGATGAGCCATGTCTCATTATTTCTGAGGGTCTAAATGGTGTTTCTAAAATCTTAGTCACAGAAGAGGTTCCAGGAAGTCTAAAGTTTGCCATGGTTCCAAACCTCTGAGACCTGTTCAGGTGGATGTCGCACCCGAAAAGAAAAAAAAAACTGAAAAAATAGACGTGTGACCTACCCTACAGCTTCCAACGAAAAAGAATGGATGGACTTCTCCCAAGGCTTATTTAAAGCAATCATGGCCCTGAAACATCCTTTTGTGTCCCAGCTGCCACAGGCCACACCACAAGGACACACTCAAGATTCCTCTTCCTCTGAGGAGGAACAGGATCTAGACTTTGATTATTCCTTGGACTATTCCTCACAGATGCATTCCCCAGAACAGCTTTCTTCCGATGAAGGGGACTCCCTCTCTTCTGACTCCCTATTGAGAAGGCCTGCTTTGGGGAAACTGTTCAGAACATGTTGCATTTTGAATGGCAATCAAAGCAAATCTTATATGTTCAAAAGAAATACTACAGGCTCCTAGAAATGGGCACTCCAGTCTCTCCAGTACTAGATGCATATCAGGATGCCTTTCAATCTACATCCTCAACTCTTGATTCTCAAGCTCTGGTAACTAAAAGGCCAGACAGATTCTGCATGGTGCCTGATAAAGTAAAATACCTCTAAGAAACCTGTGGCTGAACCTGTTGCTGTCTCCCTGTCCTCTGATGAGCCTTCTGAACTGCTAACGGCATTCCCACAAATAAGGGTTGTAGGGCTGTGGATAGGTGGAGAATGTAGCGCTACACCTCTGCTACCCTTGCATTCAGAGCTGTCAACTGCCAGACATAGATGACAAAGTACTTGCTGTCTACAGTCTTTGAATAAGATCATGTCAGACTCACAATCTATAGACTCTAAGGAGAAAATGCAGACCTTACTGTTTTAAGATAATCATATGGTTAGGCATAGCATCAGATGCAGTTATAATGGTGTGAATGCCTCTTCCAAGGCTGCAGCCACAAGTTCAGTCATAAGATGTTATGCATGGTTGCACATCCAATCCACCCCTGATGGCTTCAAATCTAAAATCCTAGGTTCACCCCTAGACAAAGACCTTCTGAGTGGCCCAGAAGCTCCAAAATTCTTCAGAGCCCTTCAAGAGCAGGGTAAGACTATGAAGGACTGTAGACAAATTTTACTTTCTGTAGTTCTTGGATACCACAGGAACTTCCCAGACACGTCCACTTCCTTTAACAGGGACTCTCGGACCACTCACAAAAAAAAAAAAAAAAAGACTCCAAGAAAGAGATTTTCAGACAAACCACATAGGGAATCAACTTTGGGAAGGCAAAAAAACAGTAACTACCTTCCCAACTTCTCCCATCCCCTGTAAAGTCCCTACACTCCTCTTTCAAAAAGACTTCAAAAATTTCTATGTCACACTCACTCAAGACCTGGTCTTTGTGGGTTCCAGGCTTCACACACACACACACACACTCACTCACTCACTCACTCACTCACTCACTCACTCACTCACTCACTCACTCACTCACTCACTCACTCCTCTGTGTGGCAACCTTTTTCAGAAACCTCTATTCATTGTTACACTGCATAGCAAGGGAGATACTCAGGGCCTTGGGTTTCATAGCATCTGCCATTCAAGTGCTTACTCCTGCCAGACTACATAAGCAGAAAATTTACAGGTACCCGAGTTCATTTAGGCATTAACATTCCCATTCCTTGGATACCTTGATACCTCTATTACCTTGCCTCAAAAAGGAGCTACTCTGATGGGAAAAACAGGCAAGTTCAACCCGGAACTCCTTTCGCCCCAGCCCTATCCAACCAAATCTTTATGCAGATGCCATGGACAGAGCATGGGGGGCTTGGATAGGATCCCAAGGAGTGCCGGTGGAAATGGGCTTCCCCCATTGTGAAAGAACACATCAAACTGAAAGAAATATGAGCCCTTCTGCAACCACTGCACATATTCTACCATCCGTGTAAACCAGGCTCACTACTGGTGTACACTGACAACTCCACAGTTATGTGGTGTTTGAACAAACAGGGAAGCACAAGATCTTACCAACTGTTTAGACTAGCAAAGAGGAAAGGCACCTTGCCATGCCAGTGGGCAGGACTCTGACAGCTGCATACATTCACTCACAGGAGAACAAACTGCGGACTCCTTAAGCAAGGCCTTGTAGGACCCTCACAAGTAGACCCTGAGTAAACAAGTCTTCAAAAGAATAAGGCATCAGTGGGGAGCACCACAAGTACACCTTTTTGCTGCACTAGGATTCTTTTCTCCTTAGCTTGGAGGACAGATGCCTTCTCTTTCTAGCAGCGGAAAGGTTCTTGTATGCCTTACCCCCTCTGCCACTACTTCCAAAAATCCTTTTAAAAGTTCAAAAGAAAGCTCCAAAACTTCTCCTCCTGGCCCTCTTCTGGCCAAAACAGCATTGGTGTCTTCTCCTACTCCACCTGTCCAATGGAAACTACTGGAAAATGCATTTACAACCAGATCTGCTCACTCAAGAGCAAGGTCTGCTTCTCCATCTAAATCTAGCTTCTCTCTGCCTCACTCTGTGGATGATGGTGTTTTCATCCCTAAAAGACACCTGTTCTCTTATGAGGTGGTTCAGGTTCTACAGGAAGCCAGTGGTTCAGTTTCTACACCTTTTTGCTACACTAGGATTCTTTTCTCCTTAGCTTGGAGGACAGATGCCTTCTCTTTCTAGGCTTGGAGGACAGATGCCTTCTCTTTCTAGCGGCGGAAGGGTTCTTGTATGCCTTACCCCCTCTGCCACTACTTCCAAAAATCCTTTTAAAAGTTCAAAAGAAAGCTCCAAAACTTCTCCTCCTGGCCCTCTTCTGGCCAAAACAGCATTGGTGTCTCCTCCTACTCCACCTGTCCAATGGAAACTACTGGAAAATACATTTACAACCAGATCTGCTCACTCAAGAGCAAGGTCTGCTTCTCCATCCAAATCTAGCTTCTCTCTGCCTCACTCTGTGGATGATGGTGTTTTCATCCCTAAAAGACACCTGTTCTCTTAGGAGGTGGTTCAGGTTCTACAGGAAGCCAGTGGTTCAGTTTCTATACCTTTTTGCTGCACTAGGATTCTTTTCTCCTTAGCTTAGAGGACAGATGCCTTTTCTTTCTAGCGGTGGAAGGGTTCTTGTATGCCTTACCCCCTCTGCCACTACTTCCAAAAATCTTTTTAAAAGTTCAAAAGAAAGCTCCAAAACTTCTCCTCCTGGCCCTCTTCTGGCCAAAACAGCATTGGTGTCTCCTCCTACTCCACCTGTCTAATGGAAACTACTGGAAAATACATTTACAACCAGATCTGCTCACTCAAGAGCAAGGTATGCTTCTCCATCCAAATCTAGCTTCTCTCTGCCTCACTCTGTGGATGATGGTGTTTTCATCCCTAAAAGACACCTGTTCTCTTAGGAGGTGGTTCAGGTTCTACAGGAAGCCAGTGGTTCAGTTTCTACAGGAACCCCGAAAACCTTTCAGTTTGGTGCTTCAAGCACAGTTGAGACCCATTCTGGTCAGACACCCCTTGTGTCCTTAAATGTCTCTGTGAGTCTGGGCTGGCCTACTCTTCCATTAAAGCCCATCTGCTACCATTAACACCTGCTTGCCTCTTGTTTGTCCTCTGCTGTCCAGGATAGAGGTCAAACTTTTCTTGAGGGGAGTCTTGCGTCTTAAACCGCCTAGGAAACCTGTCTCTTCTACCTTGGATCTCAGCTTTGTGCATTGCCTTCTTTTGAGCCAGCAACTTCTGCCACTTTAAAATTCTGCACTTGGAACTATCCTTCTGATGGCTCTTACCTCTGTGCCTGAACTTCAGGATTTTCAACCCTTTCTCACTTTCCACAAGGACAGGGTGACCCTCGTGGTCAGTCCATCATTCATGTCTAAGGAAGTGAATGAGATGACCCTCAACCAGGCTATCCACCTGCCCACCTTTTCCCCTAATCCCCAGAATAAGGAGGAAAGAATTCTTCACTCACTAGACATTCACAAGCAGCTAAGGTTTTACACAGAAAAAACAAGAACTGTCAGTAAAACTGGCCAACATTTTGTTTCATTCATGGATTCCAAACTGGGCCAACGCCTCTCTAAGCAAGCCATTGCTTCTTGGATATTGAAGGATATTTCTTTTTGTTGTACACAACATGGGAATTAATTGCCTTCTTGCCCAAAAGTACCTTCCACTAAGCCTTTTACGGGGCATGCTACAAGGGTATAGATGCCAGGTCAGTCTTGGAAGCAGCCACCTGGTCTTCTGTGCACACCTTCACCAAGAGTTACAAGGTTTATGACTTTTCAATATCCAGGCCTGCCTTTGTTACGTCTGTCCTGTCAGGTCTCGAGGGCAGCTCATCCTTCTTTTAGCCAACCTCACTCTTCTGTACTCCCCTTCAGCTCTGGGGATTACCCACAAAAATATTGCACTGGTGATCAGTAGGACATCTATTTATCTGATGTTAATTTTCATTCTGTCCTCAACTAATGGGTTCTGATCTGATCCCTTAGGTCTGACTCTGACGTTGCAAAAGCTCATGGCAACCTTGAACTCTTAAGCTTCTCCCTTACCCATAACGCACCACCCCAATTACCTCAGCTTACTTTTGCTGTTTTGAGCGAAAGACATGGTGACTGCTACTCTCAAGTTAAGTGATTTCTTCTTCGTCAGTATTACTATTTTCTGGACTGTGCGTGTTAAAATCGTAGGTCTTTTTACTCTCCCTTGCCTATCACTTCCTTTTATTACAGTTTCTTTTGCATTAACCTCCTTTTTTTTTCTTTTGTAAGTTCTGTACTTTTAAATACTATACTTAGTATTCTCTTTCTACAGTTGATGTAGCCTTTATAGTACCATTGCTGGTATTTTTTTTTTTTTTATAGCTGTGAAAAAATGTATCGCTTCTTGATCTTTTGGCTAATTTCTACTGTAATACCAGTCTTACTACAAGAAAGAGGAAGGCCCTGGTGGGTTCAAAAAATGCCTCAAGTATGGGCACAAAATTCCATTTTCAGATGCTCACACATTATTTGTATATTGCTTAGGCCCCCTGCACTTACAAAAAGACTGTGCCATCTGTCATGGGTTTAATCGTAGAGCTATTACAGAAAGAAAAAATAAATTGATTCTTAAAGGGTTGCTTCCTTCCTCTTTCATAGAGGCATTATCTAGAGCTTCATCACCTGCTAACTCAAAAAAGTCTAAATCGCCTTCTCCGAGCTCTTCCACTTCTTTCTTATGGGCATCGGGTCAATCTAGAAAAGGCCTCTCTATTGGTTCTGACTCCTCCATCGATCATAAGAAAAGAAAATCAAAAATGTCTGATCAGACTTTCTTTTCAGATCCAAAGCAAGAAAGAAAAGAAATATTGGATCCTACCTCAACATCAGATCCAAAACATGAAAAGATAAGAATTATCAGATCCAACCGCCTCAGATCCAATGAAAAAAATTGTCCAGTCCATCTACTTTATCAAGCTTAATCTTGCAAAGGACCAAATATTCTCCTTTTATGGACCCTTTCCCCTCCAGGTTCCCTTCACCCTTTTTGGAAAGACTGAAGTCTCCAGCTGCAATTTCCACTTGTTTTTCTGGAAGTCTTGCTGAAGATGTTGTGAGAGTGAGTCCCTCTGGTTCTTACCCCTTTGGGTCAGGAAGTCCAAACCTCCACTATTCCCCCTTACCCGTCCCTCCTCTGACTCCTTTCATGTGCTTAGTGTCCTTGGATCCATCTTGGATCCAAGGATATCCTTATCCTCTGATCCAAAACTTGCTCTAAGCACTTCTGTTCATTCGGATCCACAGAGCTGTTGGAGCAGAGGCTACCCTGTCGGATCTCAGGTGTTGGAGTCAACTCTTAAGTTTTTGGAGCAGTCTCTATGCCTTGGGGCTAGTGCAGCTCCGACTTCTGCCTTGGTGGGATTGTCTTAAGAGCAGGCTGGAACTGTGGTTCAAAAGCTTGCCTTTTTGGATTTGGGGTCCTCTCCCTGTCTGGGAAAGTGTGCCTTTGAGGTTATGGAGGGAGCCTTGTCTGCCTTGGCAACACAGACTGTTCCTACCCTCCTTGGATCCTCAGTCTTTCAGCCTTGTCATCTCTGCACTTGGAGTCTCACCTCTCTTCTCCACAGGGATAGCTGGTACTGAAACCCCCAGGCTTCCCAGCAGGGTGTACTGACTTCTTCTGTACCTTCCCAGAGCATTCCACTGTGGAGGCCACTAAGATGAAGACATGCAAGAGGAAGCACTAGGATTCCCCAGAGGAATCTATCACAGAAGATACAGACTTTGTAGGTGAAGAGACCCCACGGTCATCTCCTGAAGATGTCTCATTCGGAGACATCCTTGAAATCATGAAACAGAGAGGTGGTTGGAAACCCAGCAATCCTTCATCAGAGGAGTCTGTATTCCTGGAGATGTTCAGTACTTGACCCATCTATCTCCTGGGTGACTCCACCCGCCGATTAGCTCATTGAGTTGATCTTGTAGCGGTCATGGAAGCATCAGATCCCGATACCATTGAACCAATACCTCGGAGACTTGGCAAAATTATGACATCATCAGGTGGTGACCGTGGGGTCCCTTCACCTTCACCAAAGTCTGTATCTTTGGTGTGCAATGTTTTTTATATTGAGCTCCAGATAAGGTCTTCCTCCTTGACTACAAATATTTCTTTCTTGTAAAATCAGCAAACAAGATCTGAGGTACTTTGGGTTGGTGCATTATGGATAAGGGAGAAGCTTGAGAGTTCATGGTTGCCATAACTTTTGTAACGGCCAAGTCACATCTAAGGTATCGGATCTTGAACGCGTTAGTTGAGGAATGAAAATGTTTAACACAGATGGAATGTTATGGTAACTACATAACTACTTTTTATGGTATGTTGTTACACAACTGTACTTTTCAGGTTTTCTCACGTCACAGTTTTCCTGATGAAAAGCAGGGGGTGTTATGTTTGTAGGGGTGCTGTAACAAAATGGATACCATATCATGTGCTGTGTTATTAATTAAAAAAAAAAAAACAGTTATGTATGACTTTTCACGTGGGGTTGGAGAATATGAAAGGATTGCAAAGTCAAGTCCCCTTCAGACCTGTGCCACTGATGATCTCCATTTGTCTTTTCTACTGAGAATGACGCCTGTAAGTTTGCTGTATTTGCAATGAGGTTTAGGAATGATTGAGTTATCAAAGCTATGTGAAATATCCTGAAAAGTAGCTTTTTTCACAGAATCATTTCAGTTTTCACTGTCAAGCTCTTCAGCAGTCATATGGTGTCTAACTGAAATCAGCAGAATGACTATTTTCAGGGCTTTTTACATGCTTTCTTAAAAGTGAAACATACCCAGTAGTATAACTTTTTTTTTTTTTTTTTTTTGTATTTTTCAGGTTTGTGCCCTGACTGGGAAACCTGGGATTCTCATAAACCTGTCGACAATGCACGAGAAGCAATGCAACAGGCTGATGACTGGTTGGGTGTTCCTCAGGTAAAATACTGGCTGTATGGTTTCACATCAATGTTTGATCTTGATCTACAGTTGTCTGATACTTGTATCATAAGAAGCATCAAACTGATGCATTTCTTTTTGTAATTGCTGGCAGGTGATTAGTGAGTATAATACCCAAAGGTATGGGCATTATTGAAGTAAGAGACAGCCAAGAGAAGAGGCTTTCCAAGGCATGGGGTCTGTGGCATTTCCTCAGGAAGGTCCATTATGCTGTAATAGTGCCTACCCTGGAGGATAGAACTACATATAGATAATGTTCTTCCTGTATTATTATTTGCATAAAAATGTTTAAACATTTTGTTTTATTTTGATGTTAAATAGTATGTGGGCATGTTATTGGCTTGGAATCCCAAAAATGCAAGGGTTCATACAATTAAGTAGGGTAGATACTTGGATGTGCAAGTTATCCTTTTAATCCTTTTAAAAGAATGTGCAACACTGAAAACACTTGCATAATACTTAATGTGAATAACATTTTAAAGAATTACACTCCATAAAAATGAAATTGTTATTGCACGCAAGGTAATAACACATATTTTTGTACTGAAAAAGGTTATTTGGTCATCACTTTTTCACTTTTTTGATTAATGTTGTGGAAATGATATAATTTCTAAAAACAGCTCTCTGACAGGTGCTATGTAAGTGTCTGCTGCCTTTACTTTGCATTTCTATGTCAGTATTAGGTTGTTACTCAAGCACTTGTATTGGAGATGCTTGATCTTGTGCAGACTGAAGTGTAAATGTGCAATGCAAGCTTTAAGCACTTTTAAGCAACACACTGGTATTCTGACTTCAGGTAGAAAAGCAATAGTGAATGTTGTTTCCCTTAATACTGGCATCAGCATCAACCCCCTTTTTCCAATTTTGTTTACAACGTCACATCAGCTGTGACCATCATCTAGAGCCAATCTTTAGATCATAGGGTGGCTAGCCTGCCGCGATCATTCTTCCAGATTACCATAAATAGTTTAATATTAATAGCATGCATATAGTGTACGATCTGCATTAGGAGAACTGATTGCAAAACAGAAACTTGACAGTTATAGCTGTGAAAAAGGAATGTCTGTGAATCAGAATGTACGCCGGAGAGCTTTTAAGAGTGTTTTGCAGTATTTTGTGTACATGTAAATCAAAAAAGCTAGTGTCTGTATTTTGCTTTACCTTCCTTTTTAATATTTTTATTTAATCCATGCCAACTTTTACACCAACTTTGAAAAATCCATTTGCTGCTGATGCAAAGGCAGGGAAAGCCGTCAACACTAAGGATGATCATAAAATTCTTCAGAACACCTTACATCTTGTACATTAGGGTATCTGAGGGCAAAATTATGTTTAAGACAAAAGCATGCTTGCTTATGCATTTTAGACACAATAATTACTGTTTGATTTAATTCATGCACATCTAGAGTTGTTGTTGTGTCTTTCGGCTTTTCCCGGTTAGGGGTCACCACAGCGGAACTCCGTTCCGCTAATGATTAGCAGTTGATTTTTACTTGCTGAGTTGCCAGCCCTAACACACAACCTTCAACGAAGGTATTCCCATTCATGCATGTCTCCATGCAGAAGACGCTCTAGCTGAGAGTCGAACCGGTCAGCGTCTTACTGTGAGGCGACAACGCTACCGCAGCACCACCACCGCGGATTCATGCACATCTAGAGTAGGCACAAGAATTACTGTTTTGATTTAAATCATGCACATCTAGAAAGTGACTTTAGTACATTGTTTTTGAAGAAAATCTAAATTTCAAATTTCATCTCAAGATGTTTTTGTATAAAATACATTTTATTCAGTTAAATCAGTTATGATTGCATTCTGTTTGTCTTTAATGTGGTCAGGTATTGAGTATTGTACAATCTTTTGCATGTGTAATGTTACCTGCATTAAAAACTTGGAAAGAATTCAGTGGTATTGTGCAGGGAAAATCAGAAATTAATCTCTGCTTCCCCATTTCCAAAGACTGAAAACTTGAGGCTACGTTCCAGTTAATATAGTTTGGTAAGAGGTGATATCTTGTGGCATATAGTTGATTGCACTTAATGCCAGAAACTTGTCCTATAGGTACTAGTCTCTATAACCATCCTGTTCACGACTCCTTGGTAAACTCACGTGAGGCTGTTGAGTCTGCTGTAACAATAACATTGTAACCTTTCATTTTGACAGTTTCCTACAAAAATTTGCTATGTAGTGCTTAGAATTAAAGATATCAGAAGCTGATCAGAAAATGCAGAACATGTGAGAAAGCTATATGTTACTTGAATACACGTAGTACAGTGCTTTAAAAGTTAGTTACTTTATGTTGAACAAGAAATGTAAAGTGAAGGCACTGTTAAACATCACCTTTTAGTCTTTCTGTTTTCTGACCACAGTTGTGTGTGTGTGTGTGTGTGTGATGTCTGTTCGATTTTAATACAGAAAATAGAATAAAAAATGGTATTTTAGGTAGGGACCTTTGCACATGATTTTAGTACCATAAGTAGTTACTGTTTTCTTTTCGGGGCTTTATATTCACTGTAAACTACCTCCTTTGAATGGTCATAAGTGTTAAGGTTGTTGTTTTATGTACCGGGATGTCTGTGCATTATAAACAAGGCTGTGTTGGACAAATATGATTATTTTGTTTGAAGGGGTCACCAAGTTTAATAGTGAAAGGGATGTCATTGTGGACTGCCTAGATTTTAGATGTGCTTTTTATACAGTCCTGTAAAACTCCCAGGATAACCTAATCAATTACAACTGGTTTGTACATAGGACTCTGAGGCAGAATGAAACTCTTTGTGTAGGAAGCATAATGTCAGGTGGGTAGAAATACCAGGTTTAGCTGGTTTTCTTCAGGGAGGGTCTTTAAAGCAGCATACCATAGAGGATTATGATCAGGTCGCTAATCGTAACAGGCATGTTATGTGTTCAAGACATGGATGACAAGATGAGGAGCGAATCTTGGCATACATGTCAAGAACACTTAAAGTGTAGTTATGATTGGAGATCCAATCGTTATTCTTTGTAGTACATGGAGATACTACAAATTTGTCAAAAATAATATGCAAAAAAATCGATGGGTTGTGTTTGGCTTTAAAGCCGGTAAAGCAGTGGAGAGTGGCTGACATCCTTATGTATTCCCTGAGTAACGGAAGCTGTTTGATTCAAAATGCCCTGTGTAATTTAGCAGACAGCCGGTGGAAATGGAAGTTGAAAAAAGCTTTTTCTACCTGCTGCTGCTGTTTAATGGCCAACGCAGTTAGCTTTTAGTGCAGACCGAACCTTAACAGTGAATAGGGGGTGCTTATCAGTTGTTAAGGTCGGGTCTTGCACAGTAGCAGTGCTGAACCAGGTTGGTATTTAGCCCTTTTTTTATAGTGTAATCACAGCACCCCATGTACTACACTCGGATTGTATCAGCCTTAATCTGAAGTAGGCACTTCATTTGTCAGCAACCTTTGGGAAACGGATCTGAGCCGGCAACTTCTACCACAGCATAGATCCAAGCTCCTAGCTCCTCCCTTTACCCATAATCCCCTGCCAACCCTAACTGACCCAGATCTAGTTTGCCGAGCTTCAAGCTACAAGCTGGATTTCGAGCTCCTGCTACTGAGTGAAGTTTTGTGAGAAAAACTTTTTTTCTATTTCTATCTTTTTCTTCGTGTGAGTGAGAGCGAGTGTTTAGGTACCCCATAGCCCTATATCTCTCTCAGTTTATTTTATTTTAATTTAATTTAATTTGTGGTTATTTTTCCTCCCTGCCCTCGCTGGTCGTAGTGTGTGTTTGTGGTGTGTGTAGGGGCCTAGTGAATGTGTTCCTGTGCTACCATGTCGGAGGCCCCTAAAGCCATCTTTTCAAAGTGCACCGAGTGTGGCCATAGGCTTTCACTGGCGGATGGCCACACCCGGTGCGTTAGGCGCCTTGGGGTTGAACACCTCTCCTCGGGATGCGCGATTTGCGCGGTGTTCAACCCCAGGGCACTTAAGGACCGGAGGTAGAAGCTGATTCTGGCGGGCCTTTTGCCCCCGGATTCGGCTCCAGCCTCCGGTGCTTCTGTGGCCGCTACCCAGCCCTTGGTGGCAGCCACCCCTGCCTCCCTCCCTCTGGTCGGGACTCAACCTCCCGCTTCAGCTCCGGAGGAGAGGGAGGCCGGGAAAACTAAACGGAGAGAGAAGCGCCATAAGCGGCGGGCCGAGGACTCCTTCTCGGCCCCGCCAGCCAAACGAGCTTCTCCATCCAGAGCTTCTGGGTCGCCTCCTCCTCAGCTCCGGTCCCCTTGCTTCTCACCGGGACCCGAGGAGGAGGGGACCCGGTCCCCGTCTAGGTCATCGAGGCGGCACTCTAGGTCTGCCTCGGTGGCCTCTTCGAGGTCCACTTTTAGCATGTCAGATGCAGACATGGACCGGATGATGAGGAGGTTCATCCAGGCCCAGCTGCAGATGGGAGTGCTCTTGCCTCCCCCCCTCCGGGGGGGAGCTTGACCCCATTTTTTGCTCCAATCGCCCCTTCTCCGACCCGCTTTCCGGGTTCGGAGCGTTCGGAGCCGAGCCCCGTTGGATCCGAGGGTGGGTCGGTGCCGACAGTACTGGTTACTTCGGCTCCGACTGGTCCCTCGAGCTTGTCGGATCCGACCTCTCGGAGCTGTGGGCTGAGCTTCGGATCCGAGGGATTTGGTGTGACTTCGGCTCCGTCCCGGTCGGAGCACACAGGTCCTTCGGATCCGATGGTCTCGGCCCCGGGTCCGGTCCCCGCTTCGGATCCGAGTGGGAGTCGACTCTCGGAACCTATCGAGGGTGGCTCCCCCTCGGCTTTCGCTGTGGTGGAGAGGGCACTGTTGAGTGCATCCGGGCCTCCGGTCCTGGCTTCGGCCCCCCCTTGCACTCCCTCTCAGCTGGTTCAGGCTCCCATCACCCGGCCTTCGGGGCAGCCTGCTTCAGCGCCTCTGGGTGTTCCTTTGGAACATGACATTGCTGGTGAGACTTCCTCGGACAGCCCCCCCGAGGAGGTTCCTCACAAGGCTAAGTGTAAGAGGAGGCACGTGGACTCCCCCGAGTCCCTTACGGAAGATACAGACTTAGATGAAGGGGAAGGCTCCCCAAGGTCACCCCCCGAGGATGTCTCCTTTGGAGACATCATGGAAATGCTCAGGATTATGGGAGGGTGGTCTGCCCCCAAGGCTTCCTCCGATGAGTCCATATTCCCTGAGGCTTTTGAAGCCGGGCCATCTACCTCTTGGGTGTCCCCTCCCCCCGACCCCCTGGCTTGGAAGGAGCCGGACACTGTAGAGCCAGTCCCCAAGCGCCCAGATAGGATCCTGAGTCCCCCCTGCAGAAAGAACCCACTGGAGCAGAGGTCCCCCCGTGGATGCCATGTTGGTGGCGGCGGCCACCAAGAGGGAGTTGGCTCAGGAGAGTTCCGCAGTCCACCCACTGAGCAAGGAGTCTCGGGCGATGGACCGCCTTGGGAAGCGGGCCTTCAGTTCAGCAACCTTCTCCATGAGGGCGCTGAACTATATGGCACACGTCATTTGGATGCAGCGAGATCTAATAAAAGAATACACTGCCTCCCCCCCAGAGTCCATGTCGGAAGGGGACAAGCAGCTGTACTCCTCCCGAATGTCCACTCTACGTTCCGTTTCTAACACCTCTATGCGGCTCTTGTTTCCCGCCACGGAAGGAGCCGCTAGAGCTGGCGGAGCCGGCCTGGTAATGAGGCGCCAAGCATGGCTCCGACATTGTGACTTCTCGGAACCCTTTAAGGTGTCATTCGCGAATGCCCCCTTTGATGGTTCTGCAATGTTTGGCAAAACCATTCGCAACACTTTAGTCAAGAGCGAGAAAGACGGGAAGACGTTGTCTGCCATCGGAGTCCGCTTCTCTGCTCCCCAGAGGTCCTTTTCTAAGAACCAAAAGGGTCAGAAGAAGATGTGGTTCCGGAAATCGCATCAGTCCCAGTCTGCTCCGGACAACCAGTCCTCTCGTGGCAGAGGAGGACAGGGAGGATGCCGCACTAGAGGCAGAGGGGGTCTCAGAAATTTTGGGTCCAGAGAACCCTTCTCTGAGAGGCCCACGCAGAACCCCTGAGGGGTTGCCCGGCTGCTCCACTCTGGAGGCAGTCGGGGGGCGTCTTTCGAGGCACCTAGCAATGTGGGAGTCCATAACAACAGATCGCTGGGTGCTTCGCATTATATCCAGAGGTTACCAAATTCCCTTTATTGTAACCCCCAAAATCAGAAGCCTCCCCAACGTACCACCTCATCAGAGGGAGGCGGCTGCTACAGAAATTCAGCAACTTTTACAAAAAAGAGCCATCCAACCCGTCCCCCACAGATCAGCTCGGATCAGGGTTTTACTCCAGGTTCTTTCTGGTGCCAAAAAAGACGGGGGACTTGAGGTCCATCCTCGACCTCTCTCTTGAACCTGGCAGCACCCAAAGAAAAGTTCCAGATGGTCATGCTACAATCTATTCTCCCCCTGTTACGGGAGAATGACTGGATGTGCTCAATAGACCTCAAGGATGCGTACTATCACATTCTTGTGGACAGACGCTCCAGGAGGTTCCTCCGCTTCCGGCTGGGAGCCAGTCACTTTCAGTTCAGGGCCCTTCCCTTAGGTCTCACCTCAGCCCCAAGGGTGTTCACCAAGGTCTTGGTAGTTATAGCGGCCCACCTGAGGCTTCAGGGAATTCAGGTCTTTCCGTACCTGGACGACTGGCTCCTCATCGCCCCAACAAGGCATCTGCTCTGTTCAAGCAGGGATTACTTCCTCAATCTTGCTCCAAGCCTAGGGCTGACTGTCAGCATGGCCAAATCCTCTCTGGCTCCTACACAGGTAATAGATTTCATAGGGGCAAGGTTGGATTCCAGACTAATGCTTGCTTTCCTGACTCCCGATCGGCTTCAGAACCTGAGGTTGCATGTTCAGGCCATTCTCCAACTTCCTGCTCCACCGGCGGATTTGATCCTGAGGACTCTAGGGTCCATGGCGGCAGCAATTTCTTTGCTGCCCCTAGCCCATCTAAATATGAGGGTCCTGCAGTGGACCCTCTCGTAACCCCCTGTCCCATCCCATTCCCCTAAGCAAGGCTTGCAGAAGGTCGCTCGTGTGGTGGCTCCAGTCCCCGAGCCTTCACACGGGATGACCATTCTCGATGCCTCCCCCTGTCGCCACAGTGACCACGGACGCCTCTCGCCTGGGGTGGGGGGGAGGGCACTATTCAGACAGAACAGTCCAAGGCATGTGGAACGACATAGAGACCTCCTTGCATATCAATGTCCTAGAGATGAGGGCGGTGCTTTTGACGTTGCAGGCACTCCACAGCCTTCTTCCCATTGGGACGATTGCGGTACAAACGGACAACATGTCAGTTGTATTGTACATCAACAAACAGGGGGGAACGAGGTCTTATCCTCTTTGTCACGAGGCCATGAGAGTGTGGGAATGGGCGATATCCACCAACCGCTTTCTTATTGCAACGCACATTCAGGGATGGTCCAACATCCTAGCAGACAGGCTCAGTCATTCTATTCTGACCCCATATGAATGGTCTCTCAATCCTCTAGTAGCGAAACAAATATTTGCCCAATGGGGGCAACCCTGTTGCGATCTCTTTGCCTCTCCTTCAAATACCACATGCAACAGTTACTTCGCTCTAATCCCCCCTCAGGGGGAGTCCCCGAGAGACTCTCTAGTGCATGCTTGGCCTCCCGGTCTCCTTTATGCTTACACTCCATTGCCCATGATGCTGAAGCTCTTACAGAAAGCCAGTCGGTTGGGGAGCAAAATGATCCTCATTGCCCCATTCTGGCCTCGTCAAACGTGGTTCCCGTACCTGTGGTCTCATCTGATTCATCCACCCTGGATTCTGGATCCCCTCCCGGATCTCATTACTCACCCTCTGGGTCTTCCAACCCTCAACCTGGCCAACCTCAAGCTGACGGCTTGGTTGCTCCAGTTCCACTTCTGATAAGGACTCCCGGAATTTCCTCACCAGTCAAAGCCATCCTAGTAGCAGCACACAAACCGTCCACCAGAAGGGTCTATCGGAGTAAGTG
Organism: Protopterus annectens; assembly: GCF_019279795.1. Lineage (NCBI taxonomy): Eukaryota > Metazoa > Chordata > Ceratodontiformes > Protopteridae > Protopterus > Protopterus annectens. The sequence goes on from NC_056740.1 coordinate 357,422,677, forward strand.
GAAACGTTTCTCCATCTGGGCGGAGCACCATCACTTAGACCCTTTCACGGCGCCTCTTACGTCGGTTTTGGATTTTCTAACTACCCTCTTTCATCAGGGGGCTAGCTGCTCTGCAGTCAAGGTACAATTAGCGATTTCGCATTATCATGTAGGGCATGAATCGGGTCCTCTAATTACCTCCAAGCTCTGTAAAGCTTTCCTCAAGGGTACCTTCCTTCTCAGACCTCCGGTCAGGGAGGTAGTACCCCCATGGGATTTATCTTTGGTTCTACAGGCCTTGACAAGCCCCCCTTTCGAGCCGGCGGCTACGGTTGATCTTAAATACCTCTCTTGGAAGATGGCCTTTCTGGTGGCCATTACTTCAGCTAAAAGGGTCTCTGAGCTTCAGGCTCTCTGTGTTAAACCGCCGTATTTGGCCTTCCATCAGGATAGAGTTTACCTCAGGATCAATCCGTCCTTTCTGCCTAAGGTATCTTCGGAAGCTAGTATTAATCAATCTATTAATCTTCCCGTGTTCTTTCCCAATTATCAGAACAAAGGAGAGTACAAACTGCATTCTTTGGATGTGCACAGACAATTACGCTTTTATATTCATCGAACTGCTGGTCATAGGCAATCTGAGCAGTTGTTTGTCTCCTTTGCCAAAACCAATTTAGGCAAGTCAGTTTCTAAAGTTACCCTGTCACCGTGGATAGCTAGTTGTATCCTCTTGGCTTATCAGAGTTCGGGAAGGCCTGCACGTCAGGGTGTCCGCGTTCATTCTACTAGGGCCGTCTCTACTTTGGCGGCTTTTAGATCTAGGGTCCCCTTGGATGATATTTGTTCACCAGCCACTTGGGTTTCATCTCATACCTTTATCAGCCATTAAAAACTGGATGTTGTTTCCAGAGGTAGGGCGTCCTTTGGCTCTGCAGTGCTCCGGAATATTCTTCCATAACGGCCACCCAGGATTCGGGTAGCTGGGGACTCTGTCCCAAAGGTTGCTGACAAATGAAGTGCCTACTTCAGATTTAGAAGTTATGTACTTACCATAATGTTCCATCTGAGTAGGTATCTTCATTTGTCTGCAACCATCCCCCCCCCCCTCCTTCCCCCTGACCTATGTGATTCTGTTCAGGATCTGTCTTAGATAAGCCCCTTCCGGAGCACAGTAACAGTTGTTATATCGGGCAAACTTGATCTGAGGTCAGTCAGGGTTGGCAGGGGATTATGGGTAAAGGGAGGAGCTAGGAGCTCGGATCTATACTGTGGTAAAAGTTGCCGGCTCGGATCCAAGATCGGATCTGTATCCCAAAGGTTGCAGACAAATGAAGATACCTACTCAGATGGAACGTTATGGTGAGTACATAACTTCTAATTTTATGTCTATATTATATCTGTCTTGTATTCCCTTAGGAGGCCTTAGCTGGTTTGTACTGCCTTTGCAGTACTTTTGTTGATTTCAGTGTTGGTATTCTCTGCGACTCGGTTTAGAAGCTTCAGCATTATATGACCCTTTTTCTGTAGTTCTTCTCCTAACTTGGCCTTTCATTCCTTCACCTCTTTTGGCCTCTACATTAATACCAGTCCTCACGTTACTATAAAACATTTGCTAGATAGTTTTTTTTCCAATATTGTACAGGAACCCACATCAAAACAGAAGAGACATGGCCAGTACCTTTGTTGGACTATGTCAGTTTGAATTTTCAGGAAGGGGACATTTTTTCTTCATAAATCTTCTGATCAGGAATGTAATTCATGTAGGTGTATTCATTTAGCCTCCTGTCAAGTTTCTTATAAGCAGAATTCTTCCTTTCAGTCCACAGATTTGCACCAATTGATATTTCTTTAATGAGTACTTAAAATTGTGCGGATGATTTTTTCATTTGTCCTGTGAGGGCTTGTATTCACATGAAAATAGATACCAATAGATTGTTCGGTATCCTGAGGGAAAGCATAATGTTCTTACACTTTATTATACTTTCAAAGCTAGACTAAAAGCTAACAGCCCATCACTTGGTGCAGTTTGCCACCCCTAAGAAAGCTGACAAGATGTGTACAGTACTCATAACCCTAAATCCACAAGTGTATATCTGCATATAATCTGAATGGTAAGGCTCTTCTCCTTGTAGCTTTGCTGTTTGATGAATATTTAAGGCTATCTATTAGCCTTGAAGATTCAAGGCTAATAGATAAACATACCAAAGTGTTTACATGTTTGAAGTATAGGCTGTTATGGCACTTCATTTTTTGCCCATGTGGAGTCTTATAAAATCTCAATTTTAGAGCAGATTCTGCTATTAATGTTGCAGATTAGAAAAGTTGTTTGCCACAACGGTAAACCAAGAGTTCACACACTGAAACATGCTTATGATACATTTTATGGTAAATTAGGGCTTCCATGTCAGGTGACGTCTTGAGAAGGCTGAGTCTTTTAATGTACACATGTGAGGTAAACTGTTTATTGTTCTGTGATTCAGATTTTTTTTATTTAGTCATCCAGCAATTGGAATTGTTTGGTCTATATAAAAAAGCTAACATGATATCTTCCTGTACTTTCAACAAGAAACCCTTTTATAGGAAGGGCACTTGTCAACAGTTTCATGAACCAGAACAGTGTAAAACGAGACTGCCCAGTTATTTAGGTTCATAGGTGGTTACTAGGCTGTTGGCGTTACAGCCATTTTAAGTCCAACAAACTTATCCCAAATTTACCAAAATATTTAATACACCAAGGAATTTTTCGGTTACAATATAACATCAAACGGTAACCCCCCCCCCCCCCCAAAAAAAAAAAAAACTAGTAACACAAGTACTAGGAAGAAGCGGAAGGGTAAAACAAGAATCAGACACTAAATATTAAGTGATGTAAGCACTTCTTTTGTATTTATTAAAACGGTTTGAAGAAGTTTGTTTTAATACGGATGAAAGTGCTTACATCATTTAAAATTTAGTGTCTGATTCTTGATTTACCCTTCCACTACTTCCTAGTACTTATAAATGTTCACAGGCTACCTCTGTCCATTAGGGACATAGGTACCAAACCAGGATAAATTTGTGAATTCCTGTCTGTTGGCCCAAGTTACATTTGAATAGGGTTAGGAATGAACTTTGCATGTGAAGTTGTCTATCTCGCCTTCATTCTTGCTGGTTGGGTTCGGAGCCGATCCTCAGCTCTGACTCAGCCATCTTCAAAAGCTCGAGAGCTGCTTACTGGCTCGAGTCCACCCTATATCCCATGATGCCTGGTGCTAGATACCCAGATCTCGTTTGCCGCTTCTGCTGCAAGGTTGTTCTACTGGCTCAGGTCATATAAAACTTTATAGTTATCGTTTTTCTTGTCATAAAACTTAGTTTTAGTGTAGAATTTTCGTTAGATAAAACTAGTGTATTGTAGTTAATTTCTTATCTGAATCCTTGTCTCTTCCCCTCAGAAACTTGTTTTAATTAGAGAGTTTCCCTTCCCCCTTTCTCTTTCATTCCTTACCTCTGAAAGGTTTTCCGTTTAAGTTAGAGGATAACCTTTTCTCTCTATCTCTTTCCCTTTGAAAAAAAAAAAAAATTCTTTTATTATCACAGTTAGCTAGTTTAGTTATAGTTAACTATAATTTTTTGGTTGTAGTAGTGCAGATATAACCTTTCTTGTAGTTTTGGTTGTGGTAACTGTAGTGTGTATTTTTTTGTGGTTAGTTACCTTAACCTTTCTGTGCATGTGTTTTCCTTGTTTCTTGGTTTTCTTTCAGGATGTCCAAGGATCCTAAGCCATCCGGATTCAAGAAGTGTGACTCATGCTGTCAGAAGATGTCTCTGACAGATGGTCACACTTCTTGTGTTTATTGTCTGGGCACCGTGCACCTGCAGGACTCTTGCTTGATTTGCCATGCATTCAGTCCAAGAGTCCTGCAGGAGCGCAAAAATAAGTTGATCCTGAGGGGTTTACTTAAGCCCCAAGATTCACCTGCTAAGGCTCAGCCCGTGAAATCTTCCAGGCCACCTAAACCTTCGGCTCCCAGTTCGGAGCCGTCGCTGGGTGAAGCTGTACCATCCATCTTGGCTCCGGCTGGAACCGATGCTCCTCCCTCCCAGTTGGCTCTGATACGTTCCTCGGAGCTGTCTGAGAGTCGAAAAAGATCTAAGTCTCCTTCTCCGGAGTCGATACGTTCGGCTCCGAGATCACCTCTGCTCCAGTCGGAGCATAGTCATCACTCATCCCACTCTTCTCGGTCCTCAAGACTTTCAGACCATGACTTGGAAATTGTGGTCAGTAGACTGTTAAAATCGCAGGCCCTAGCTAAAATGTTGTCCAGCCCCCTTCATCAGGTGTCTGCTTCGTCCACGTCTGTAGATATTCCTCCTCTGTCTCATCCTTTGAGCTCAGAGCCGGAGTTCGTTGGGGTTCGAGTCATGGAACCGTCGGCTCCGATACCTTCTCCTTCGGTTCCTTCGTTGGCTCGGATCCCTTCCATGCTACCGTCCCTGAAGGGATCTGGGCACCGGGACTCCCTCGTCGGCTCCAAGGGGGCGAGTGGCATCGGACCCTTGTCTGACCCCACTCTTCCCCTCGGGGCTTCGGCTCAGGTGAGCTCGGCTCCCACATCACCCTCGGAGCTGTCCCCCTCGGTGCGGAGAGGGATTCTGATTTCTTCGGAACCGGAGCCCTCTCTGCGTCTGGGTAGGGATGCCTTCGAGGTGATGAGGAGTGTATTGGCCCCAGAGTCAGTCCCACGATCGACCCCCATCGGCTCCTCCCCCTACGGTGCCTACGGCAGCCTCTGCCCCTCTTCCAGACCCCAAGCGTGGGGATCCAGCACTCCAGGACACCCCTTTGGGTGTATCTTCCTCTTCCGAGGCCTCCTGTGATCGTTCAGAGGAGCCACCTCGTAAGAGGAAATGCAAGAGGAAGCATGTTGACTCCCCCGAGTCTGTCACATCAGATACCGACTTAGAGGATTCGGAAGGGTCCCCGAGATCCCCTTCTGAAGATGTCTCCATCTCAGACATCCTTGAGATGCTTAGGCAGAAGGGGAACTGGACGTGTTTGGATCCCGACCTTCCACCTCCTGGGTGTCTCCGCCTTTCGACCCACTGATGTATGTGGTGGCTCGGAAGGCGTGGTCAGCTCCAGACACAGTGGAACCGACCCCCAGAAGACCTGCTAAATTCATAACTGCACCACAGGACAAACAGTTTTTGACCAAAGGTGTCCCCGTTGATGCCATGGTGGTAGCGGCGGCCACAAAGAAGGAGTTGGCAGAAACTTCTTCATCTGTCCATCCCCCTAACAAGGAGTCCAGGACGATGGACAGATATGGGAAGCAGATGTTCTCTTCAGTGACCTTTTCCATGAGGTCCCTGAATTATTTGTGCCACTTTACCCGTCTTCAAAGGGATCTCCTTAAAGAGCTTGGAGATACCCTCCAAGACCCATCAGCTGAGGGGCCCAGGCTAAGGCAGCCTCCCAGCTGATGACTCTTAATTCAGTGGTGAACTCCTCTATGAGGCTCATTTCTTATGCAGCCGATGGTGTGAGTAGAGCCACAGGCGCAGGTGTTGCCCTAAGGAGACACGCTTGGATGCGGCTATGTAACTTTGCGGAATCTTTCAGAGTGTATTTCACCAACAACCCCCTTTGATGATTCCTCTCTCTTTGGATCACAGGTGAAGGACACCCTTACCAGGAGTGAGCAGGAAGGTAAGACTCTCTCTGCCGTCGGAGTCTGTTTTTCCACTCCTTCCAGACCATATCCCAAGGGTCAGAAGAGTGGAAAGATGTGGTTCTGGAAATCCTAGGGAGCCTTACAGGACACACGTGGTGAGTTCCCATCCAGGGGCAGAGGAGGGAACAATAATAGACACCGCCCTTGTGGCAGAGGGGGTCTGCAAAATCAGGGCAGCAGAGAATCCTTCTCTGAGAAGCCCTTCCAGCATCCCTGAAGGGTTGCCCACCTCTGGAGGCAGTCGGGGGAAGATTATCTCTGTACCCAACTGCCTGGCAAGACATAACACAAGACAAATGGGTACAGTCTGTTATATCCGGAAGCCACAGAATTCCCTTTGTTCGCACCCCCTTAAGGTTAAACAAGTCCCTTCCAGACGTTCCACCCAATCTAAGGGACCAAGCAGTTCAAGAAGTCTCAAAACTGCTAAGAAAAAGGGCCGTCCAGCAAGTCCCAGCAGACCAACAAGGATCCGGAATTTACTCAAGGTTCTTTTTGGTACCAAAAAAGACAGGGGACTGGAGACCCATTTTGGATCTCAGCAGACTGAATAGGTCTGTACAAAGAACGAAGTTTCGGATGGTCACGCTACAGTCCATTTTACCCTGTCTGGGTCAGGACAATTGGATGTGCTCTATAGATCTTCAGGATGCGTACTACCACATCAAAATGGACAGACGTTCCAGAAGATTCCTTCGCTTCCGGCTGGGAGCCAGCCATTATCAGTTCAGAGCTCTGCCCTTTGGTCTCACCACAGCCCCCAGGGTGTTCACCAAATGTATGGCAGTAGTTACCGCTCACCTGAGACGGCAAGGATTCCAGGTGTTTCCATATCTAGACGACTGGCTCCTCACTGCTACCACCAGGCATTACCTTCTGCGAGCCAGAGACTGCACTATCGAGACTTGCTCCAGGCTAGGTATCACAATAAATTTTGAAAAGTCTGCATTGTCGCCCTGTCAATCTATCACCTTTATAGACGCAAATTTAAATACCAAGAACATGTTAGCAAGCCTCCCACCAGACAGGGTGTTAGTGATTCGTCAGCAGGTCAAGGTTTTATTAGCATGCAAAAGGATTCAAGTCAGGTTTGTCCTTCAAACGCTAGGTCTCATGGCAGCAACGATCATACTTGTCCCTCTAGCTCGGTTTCACATCAGGATTCTCCAGTGGCTTCTTTTCACCCAATGGTCCTTCCAGCAACTTCCCATGTCTTACATGATTGTGATCACTCAGGCATGCAAGAAGCATCATGCGTGGTGGATGGTCTCCACATCAGTGCTCCACGGCAGACCATTTGTTCTCCCCCCTCCAGTGACCACGGACACCTCCCTGATCGGGTGTGGGGGGGTCATTATCAGGGCAGAACAGTCCAAGGCACCTGGCAACCTCACCAGTATCATCTGCACATAAATGTCTTGGAGATGAGTGCCGCGCTCTTAGCGTTGCAGGCTCTTCAGGACTCTCTTCATACCGGGACCATTGCAGTTCAAACGGATAACATGTCAGTAGTGTGGTACATCATCAAGCAGGGCGGAACCAGGTCCTACCCCCTATGTCGAGAAGCACTCAGACTCTGGCAGTGGGTGATCTCTTCCCAATGGTTTCTGATTGCAACGCACATCCCTGGGAGATCCAACTTCATAGCAGACAGACTGAGCAGAGCAATTCTTATGCCTCACGAGTGGTCTCTGAACCAGGTAGTTGCGGACCAAATCTTCCGCAGATGAGGCCAACCTTGCTGCGACCTTTTTGCTACTCCCTTCAACAGCAAGTGCAGCAATTTCTTCTCTCTCCTTCCACTTCCCGGGCATTCCCCCAGAAACGTTCTAGTCCACAATTGGCCCTAGGGACTTGTTTATGCATTCCTTCCTTTCCCCCTCATACCGAAGCTAATTCAGAAGGCTACCGTTTTGGGTTCCAAAATGATCCTCATTTCTCCTTACTGGCCTTGACAAATATGGTTTCCGTTCCTGCATCGCTATCTTCTCGAACAGCCTTGGACTCTGGACCTAGTTCCAGACCTCCTGATTCATCAGTCAGGCGGGCTGCACCAATCCCTACACTCTCTCCAGCTCACAGCGTGGTTGCTCCACTTCCAACCTTAGCCAGGCTCCCAGATTTCTCCCCCTCTGTGCGTGAAATCCTTTTGTCATCACACAAGTCTACGACCAGAAAAACTTACTCTAGCAAATGGAAATGTTTTTCTTCCTGGGCAGAGGCAAAAAGTATAGACCCCTTTTCAGCCCCTGTACACTCTACTTTGGAATTTCTCGCGGAGCTCTTCCATGCTGGGTCCGCTTTCTCTACAATTAGAGTTCAGTTAGCTGCAATTTCAGATTTTCACATTGGCCTGTCTGAAAACAATATCATGTCCCATAAGCTGTGTAAAGCCTTTCTCAAAGGAACCACTCTGCTCTGGCCCCCAGTGAGAGATCCTCCACCACCGTGGGATCTAAATTTGATTTTAGCTTCGCTAATTTTGCCCCCTTTCGAACCTGCAGCTTCTTGTTCACTGAAGCTCTTATCTTGGAAAACCCTTTTTCTGATAGCTATTACTTCAGCCAGAAGAGTTTCGGAACTACAGGCTCTTTCTATCCATCCCCCATACCTCGTGTTCCAAAGTGACAGGGTTGCTCTTAGGACTAATCCTTCCTTCCATCCTAAGGTCTCTTCAAAGAGTAACTTGAAACAGTCCATAGACCTTCCTGTGTTTTTCCCTAACCACTCCAACAGGGCGGAGTATAAGTTGCATCAGTTAGATGTTCACAGGCAACTACGCTTTTATTTACATATAACCAAAGACAATACAAAATCAGATCAACTGTTCCTGTCTTATGCAGTAGGTAAACAAGGTCTTCCGGTCTCCAAAGTAACCTTATCCAGGTGGTTGTCTTCTATCATCACATTCATATACCAACTCAGGAGTAAAGAATTACCAGTCAAACCAAAAGGTCACTCCACCAGAGCTTTAGCCACTTTGGTGGCTTTTCAGGCTAGGTTGTCCATGGAATCTATTTGTGCTGCGGCTACATGGGCCAACCCACATGCTTTCATTTCGCATTACAAGTTGGATTTGGTTTCCAGGAGCAGAGCTGATTTTGGTTCCACTGTTCTGAAGAGTTTTTTCCGATGAGCCACCCAGGATTTTAGGTGCTAGGGACACTGTCCCAACCAGCAAGAATGAAGGCGAGATAGACAACTTAACATAAAGAAGTTATGTACCTACCATAACGTTCCATGTTAGTTGTCTTCTTCTCGCCTTCTTTCTTGCGTCCCACCCTCCATCCCCCTATCCTAGTGGACCGAGAAGAGTTCCTTTCGATTTTGCACTGGCTGAGTCTTCTCTGGCTATTTCCTTCTGCTTAGTAGTCTCCCCAGTAGGATTTATGTATTCTAGGATAGGATTCATTTATTATTATGTCTGCAGTTAGACTTACCAAACGAGATCTGGGTATCTAGCGCCAGGCATCATGGGATATAGGGGGGGCCCTCGAGCCAGTAAGCAACTCTCGAGCTTTTGAAGATGGCCGAGTCGGAGCCGAGGATTGGCTCCGAACCCAACCAGCAAGAAAGAAGGCGAGAAGAAGACAACTAACATGGACCGTTATGGTAGGTACATAACTTCTTTTTCGCCAACATGTGAAGGTTTTATTAGCATGCAAAAGAATTCAAGCCAGGTTTGTCCTCCAAACTCTGGGTCTCATGGCAGCAGCGATCATACTCGTTCCTCTAGCTCGTTTTCACATGAGGATTCTCCAGTGGCTTCTTTTCACCCAATGGTCCTTCCAGCAACTTCCCATGTCTTACATGATTATGATCACAGAAGCATGCAAGAAGCACCTTGCGTGGTGGATGGTCTCCACATCAGTATCCCACGGCAGACCATTTGTACTCCCCCCTCCAGTTGCTACGGTGACCACGGATGCTTCCCTGATCGGGTGGGGGGGCATTATCAGGGCAGAACAGTCCAAGGCACCTGGCAACCTCACGAGTACCATCTGCATATAAACGTCTTGGAGATGAGGGCTGTGCTCTTAGCGTTGCAAGCTCTTCAGTACTCTCTTCCTACCGGGACCATCGCAATTCAAACGGACAATATGTCAGTAGTGTGATACATCAATAAGCAGGGCGGAACCAGGTCCTACCCCCTATGTCGAGAAGCACTCAGACTCTGGCAGTGGGCAACTTCTTCCCAACAGTTTCTGATTGCAACGCACATCCCTGGAGGTCCATCGTCATAGCAGACAGGCTGAGCAGAGCAATTCTCATGCCTCACGAGTGGTCTCTGAATCAGATAGTTGTGGACCAAATCTTCCGCAAATGGGGCCAACCTTGCTGCGATCTTTTTGCAACTCCCTTCAACAGCAAGTGCAGCAATTTCTTCTCTCTCCTTCCACTTCCTGGACATTTCCCCAGAGACGCTCTAGTCCATGATTGGCCTCAGGGACTTCCTTATGCATTCCCTCCTTTTCCCCTAATCCCAAAGCTAATACAGAAAGCTACCGTATTGGGCTGCAAAATTATCCTCATTGCTCCTTACTGGCCTCAAAAATATGGTTCCCGTTCCTGCATCGTCATCTTCTCAAGCAGCCTTGGACTCTGGACCTAGTTCCAGACATTCTGATTCATCAATCGGGTGGGCTACACCAATCCCTACAATCGCTCCAACTCACTGCTTGGTTGCTCCACTTTCAACTTTAGCCAGGCTTCCAGATATCTCCCCATCTGTGCGCGAAATTATTTTGTCATCGCACAAGTCTACGACTAGAAAAACTTACGCTAGTAAGTGGAAGCGTTTTTCTTCCTGGGCAGAGGCTAAGAGTATAGACCCCTTTTCAGCCCCCATACACCAAATTTTGGAATTTCTTGCGGAACTCTTTCATGCTGGGTCCGCTTCCACTACAATTAGAGTTCAGTTAGCTGCAATTTCAAATTTTCACATTGGCCTGTCAGAAAATAATATCATGTCTCATAAGCTATATAAAGCCTTTCTCAAAGGGACCACTCTGCTCAGGCCCCCAGTGAGAGATCCTCCACCACCGTGGGATCTAAATTTGATTTTAACTTCTCTAATTTTGCCCCCTTTCGAGCCTGCAACTTCTTGTTCCTTGAAGTTTTTATCTTGGAAAACCCTTTTTCTGGTAGCTATTACTTCAGCCAGAAGAGTTTCGGAACTTCAGGCTCTTTGTATCCATCCTCCGTACCTAGTGTTCCACAGTGACAGGGTTGCTTTCAGGACTAATCCTTCCTTCCTTCCTTCCTAAGGTCTCTTCAGAGAATAACTTGAATCAGTCCATAGGCCTTCCAGTGTTTTTTCCTAACCACTCCAACAGGGCAGAATTTAAATTGCATCAGTTAGATGTTCACAGGCAACTACGCTTTTATTTGCATAGAACTAAGGACATTAGAAAATTGGACCAACTTTTCCTGTCTTATGCTGTGGGTAAACAAGGTCTTCCAGTCTCCAAAGTAACCTTATCCATCTGGTCGACTACTATCATCACGTTTATCTATCAACTGAGGAATAAAGAATTGCCAGTTAAACCAAAAGGTCACTCCACCAGAGCTTTAGCCACTTCGGTGGCCTTTCAGGCAAGGTTGCCCATGGAATCTATTTGTGCTGCGGCTATGTGGGCCAACCCACATACTTTCATTTCGCATTATAAGTTGGATGTGGTTTCCAGGAGCAAAGCTGATTTTGGTACCACTGTTCTGAAGAGTTTGTTCCAATTAGCCACCCAGGATTTTAGGTGCTAGGGATGCTGTCCCAACCAGCAAGAATGAAGGCGAGATAGACAACTTAACATAAAGAAGTTATGTACCTACCATAACGTTCCATGTTAGTTGTCTTCTTCTCGCCTTCTTTCTTGTGTCCTGCCCTCCATCCCCCTATCCTAGTGGAACGAGAAGAGATCCTCTTGATTTTTCACTGGCTGAGTCTTCTCTGGCTATTCCTTTCTGACTAGTAGTCTCTCCAGTAGGATTTATGCATTCTAGGATAGGAGTCCTTTCGTATTATGTGTGCAGTTAGACTTACCAAACGAGATCTGGGTATCTAGCGCCAGGCATCATGGGATATAGGGTGGCCTCGAGCCAGTAAGCAGCTCTCGAGATTTTGAAGATGGCCGAGTCGGAGCCGAGGATCGGCTCCGAACCCAACCAGCAAGAAAGAAGGCGAGAAGAAGACAACTAACATGGAACGTTATGGTAGGTACATAACTTCTTTTTCACATGGATGGGTAGCCTGTCCCAGAGGAGGGGTAATCTTTGAGAGTACATACTTGTCCCTCCAACGTGTTTTATTTACGTTGCAGACAAGGCTTAGATCCTTAGGTGGGTATTTCTGATGGTATTTATTTTGCAGATATGCAGCAAATCATTGGTGTTGGATCAAAGGCTGCTTTGCATGCTAGGCATAGATCATTACGCATCAGTCTGTAGGAGAATGAATACAGGGATAGAGCTTTGAGATGATCTATATAGGACTTGTTTACTCCTTGTATCCTTTTTGTGTGGCACCTATGTGGTCTCTCAGGCTGTTTCAAGTGCGTGATCAGGTAAACGCAGAATAGTGCATTGTACTTTATGGAGTCATGAGAGGTAATTTTGGCAAACAAAAAAATCCTGGAAACCATTCACCGAAACCACCTTCAAATAACTCATCAATTTCGTTTTTGCAGAGGGGGCAAGTGTAAGGATACCCCCTATGCTCCTGGAGTTGTATATACCAACTCTGAGGTTGCGCAACAGTGGAGAAAAAAACAAACTCCATTGTCAGTAAAAGTAATTTCAGTGGCTCTTGGCGTCCCAATGGTCCTTACTGACTCAACCAGTGCCCATCTGGTAATGATCACCACTTTATGCAAGAAAGACCTGAGTTGTTGGCTTCACTACAAAGAAATTTTATCAGGCAGACCCTTTGTCCCTCCTCAACCCCAAGCCATAGTGACCAGAGATGCGTCCCAGATTGAGGGGGGGGGGGGAAACCCAGCTGGAGGCCATTTTGCACATTAATGTTCTAGAGCTGAGAGCAGTGCTCTTAGGTTTGTGAGCATTCCAAGAAACCCTTCTCTTGTGAATGATTGCTGTTGAAACAGACATGTTAGTAGTCTGGTACATCAACAAGGAAGGGGGAACCAGATCTTACCCTCTTTGTTGAGAAGCACTCCGACTGCTTTCTAATTGCAATGCACATTCTGGGGAGCCCCAAAGTGATTGATGACAAATTGAGCAGGGGCATCCTAATGCCTCATGAGTGGTCTCTCAATCCTTTGGTGGTGGAAAGGATATTCTGCCAATGGGGCCAGCCCTGCTGCAATCTCTTTGCATCCCCCTGAACAACAAGTGCAGCAGCTACTTTGCCCTGAGCACCCCCTCCTGTGGAGTCACCGAAAAATGCTATCCTTCACGATTGGCCCCCTGGTCTATTGTACAACCCCCCCCCCGATTCCTGTCGTATCCCAGTTTCTAAAGAAAGCCAACAGGTCAAAGAACAGGATAATTCTCGTTGCCCCATTCTAGACTCAACAGATAATGGTCTCCTTTTCTTAGTTCGGAAGCCTTAGACACTGGACCCAGCTCCAGACCTGTTGTCCCATCCAGAGAGACTAGTTCATCCGAATCTTCAAAATCTCAAGCTCAATGAGTGGCATCTCCAGTTCCAGTGATTGCCAGGCATACTCTGCACCAGCCAATAGGGTCTTAGAGTTTTTGGCATCACTTTTCGAAGCAGGATCATCTTTCTTGACTGTACAAGTGCCTCTAGCTGCAATTTCACTTTCATAATAGTGTAAATGATACAGTGTTAATGTCCCACAAACTTTGTAAAGCCTTTCTGAAGGGAACCTTAATTCTCAGACCCCATACAAAGACCCTTGTACACCATGGGACTTAAATCTGGTGATACAGTGTGCAGTTAGTTCCTCATCTGAACCATCTGCAAGTTGCGATTTGAAGTATTTATCCTGGAAAACCTTATTTCTGATTGTTATTACTTCTGCTAGGAGGATATTTGAACTACAGGCTTTACCTTGCAAACCTTCTTACCTAGTTTTTCATAAGGGCAGGGTCTCCTTTTGAACAAGTCCTTCCTTTCTACCAAAAATAGTGTCTGAGATTAATATCAAGTCAGACTATACAATTTCCAGTATTTTTCCCCAAATTCTCAAACAAGGGTGAATATTGTCTGCATTTGCTAGGTGTACATAGACAGTTGCATTTTTACCTTCACAGAACAAGGGAAATCAGAAAATCTGATCAGTTGTTTTTCTTTCTCTTCTGCTACTCTGGTCAAACCACTTTCTAAGGTTACTCTGGCTAAATGTCTCAAGGACTGTATAACCTTCATTTATAACAAAAGGAAAGTTCGACTACCAGGACTTGTTCAAGCACATTCAACAAGGGCAATAGCCACTTCTGCAGTCATTCATTCCAGAGCTTTTATGGATGATTTAGATGCAGCGGCTACTTTGGCATCTCCACATACCTTTGTTACTCATTACAAACTGGATCTGGTCTCTAAGTGATGAGCATCATTTGGCTCAATAGTGCTCAGGAATATACTTCCATGAGACCTCCTAAGATTTAGGTGGCTGGGGACTGTGTATCACAGTCAAGGACTGAGTGAAGATTGACAACATTAGATAAAGAAGTTATGTCTTACCATAACGTTTCATCTGTATCTGTGTTGTCGATCTTCACTTCTCCTTGACATCCTCACCCTCCTTCCACAGGCTCTTCGGGTTTCTTGGTGGAACGGATCTATCCCAAAAGATTGGTTTTCTCTGGTCTGTTATTTCCTTTCTGTCACTAACGTATGCATACTTGATTTGAGGTAATCCTGTGACCAGGCAAAGTAAGCAGGTATGAATAACAGAGCATAGTAAAAGAGCTGTGAATTCCAACAGACACAATGGTTATATGGCTCCACTGAGTTGTAAAGAACAAAGAGCTGTAAATACCTTGTGGGTTTTTCCTTTGCCAGAAGTCTTAAAATGTGGTTTTAGGGATTAGTTGTCCTTTAAGTAAAAATTCTGTTTCAGCTGCCATATACATAGTGTGTGTAGTATGTTGTAAGGTCATTTTTAATACATTACCTTTGTTAAGAATTGTGTTTAAGGTTGGACCAGGAATGTTACATTTTACTTGTGCTGATACATAAGACTAAAGAAAGACCCTAGGGTTTAGTAAGGCTGGGTCTGGGGTCTCTAGTACTGTACCTGTGACAGGACGTCTCTCTCTTCACAAGGGAGAGGAGTGTCCTCACACATTGTATCATGAAGCTATAGCAGGAGTGAAGAAGTCAGTGTAATAGTCTCATCTGCCTTCTTGATAGCAGATGTGTTATGAATATGCTCAAGGAAGCCAAACCTTGACTGACCATATCCAATTAAAGCAGAAAGGGAGACAGTGTGAGTTAGGAGTATATATTTGTGGAGCTCTGAGTTTAAAAAAGGAGACTTGTATGTTTCACTTGTGGCTAAGCTGTTGCTAACGTCCTTTCCATGCACTGTTAAAAAAGTAGTAACGTATTATTTCAGAGCCTAGCAAACTGAAAGGTTAACATGACCTGCATTTCTAATAGAGGTAGTTTTAATTTCCTGT
Source organism: Protopterus annectens (assembly GCF_019279795.1). Lineage (NCBI taxonomy): Eukaryota > Metazoa > Chordata > Ceratodontiformes > Protopteridae > Protopterus > Protopterus annectens. The sequence goes on from NC_056740.1 coordinate 357,437,979, forward strand.
CCATGTAGCTGCATTCACAGCATTTAAATGATTTTTTAATTTAACTTGTTATTTTTTAGTGTCATTTTTTAAACAGTTATAACAGGAATTTTTCATAAGTTTATGCTTTATTTCTTGTCTAATACAGTTTTTGGGTGTATTCATTCACTTGGACTGAAACTAGCCCTTTTGTACAAAAAAAATGGGGGACTTTAGTGCATGCATTTTGTGCTTTGAACTCTGCTACTGAAACTGTTGTAATTTTATTCAGTGTAGTATTCAGAATTGTACCCCCTGCAGAAACAGACTTCAGATTGCTATTTAGAGGGAGAATAGGGGAACTTGTTTGTTTTTTACTGGCTGGTCATGCAGTAATTATTTAGTATTTGATCTGATGTTGTCAATTTTCATTCATTACCCAACACATGGGGTTTGGATCCAACTCTACTGCTGTTTCACAGCTTGTGGATACCACAAGCACTCAAGCTCCTCCCTTACCCATAATGTCATAGTCCCCATCATTACCCTGATCTCGTTTGCCACCATTGTGAATAGATGTGGTCACTGCAGGTCTTGAGTGTGCTTTTTCAGAATAGATAAGTTGTTATACCTTTTCTTATCACTTTCAAATCTTTGACTGTTTTCCTCCCTTTACCTTTTTATACTTTCTCTTACTGCTAGTAGTTCTTAATTATCATCACTGATAATTTTTTTCCTTACCACTTGTCAGTATTTATTGTTATTATTTTTTTCTGATAGTTTTTTTTTTTTAACTGCTAGTAGTTCTCAGTTACCATAGTTGGTAATTTTTTTTCCCTTACTGTTGGTACCTATATTTTTTCTGTTTAGTTATATTTAAAGAAAAAAATAGTACTTGTAGTCTTTTGACTAGTTTTGTTGTTGTCCCGGTATATCTGTATCTTTTTAGTCTGTTGTACTGTGGTTATTGCTGTAGATCATTAGTATTATTATGGCAAATGACATGTCAGGTTTTAGGCTACCGCGGTAGTGGTGTTGTGGTAGCATTGTCGCCTCACAGCAAGACGTTGTCGCGTTCGATTCCCAGCTAGAGCTTCTTCTGTGTGGAGGCATGCATGAATGGGCGTGCCTTCGTTGAAGGTTGTGCGTCAGGACTGGTAACTCGGCATGTAAAAATCCACTACCAAACATTAGCGGACCAGAGTTCCGCTGTGGCGACCCCTAACCGGGATAAGCCGAAAGACACAACAACAACATGTCAGGTTTTAAGAAGTGCAGCAGATGTGGGCATGAGATCCTGTTATCTGCAAGCTTCATGCTTTGTAAGTCTTTTAACCCAAGAGCGCTGATTGGCAGAAAGAACAAATTAATCCTCAAGGGCCTTCTTCCTTCGGCCTTTGGAGAATCACTGGCTGGAGCCCAAATCTCCAAACCAGAGAGAGATCGAAGGCAAAAAAAGAGGCCTTCCAAACAACCTAGCTCCTCTCAATCTTCTTTGGATCAGACCTTGGAACCTCAAAAGAAGACTCAAAAAACTTTGGATCCGATGACTTCAGACACCAGATCCGTCTCTTTGGATCCAATGCATTCAGAGACTAAACATCAATTTAGGACAAGGTATGCATCTTCCCTGGATCCAGTACCCTCTTGGCTCCCATAACCCTTCCTGGAAAGATGCCGATCTCCCTCCATAGCCTCTTCCTGTTTGTCCAGAAGTCTCACAGAAGCGAATGTGGACAGAATGATGAGGAAGCTTCTTTCGACACAAATTCAGATGGGAGTTCTCCCGGCTCCTATCCCAATGGGTCCAGAGACCTTTACTCCTACAACCACATGTATTCTGGCTCTTTCTCTGATCCATCCTTTGGTTTTGGAGCCCTCAGATCTGAGACTCCTGGAGCCATCTGTTTTGGATCTGAACATGCCTCTGTCCTTTGAGCTGATGTATTCTCTAAGTGCACTGGCTCTGAGTGTGTTGCAGCCAGATGGCTCTCAGACCTGAAGCTTTGTTGTCAGATCCGAGGGGTTAGAGTTGGCTCCAAAGTGGTTGGAGCCGTCTCTCCCCTTAGGAGCCTCAGGATTCGATAGTTTGGTTCCAACTCCTGCCTCAGGTTCAGTGTCTTCAGGTCAAAGGGAGCCATCGGTCCAGAAGCATGCCTTCTCAGCTCTGACGGTTTTCTTCTCCCTGGGACATTCTGCCTTTGAGGGGGTAGAGTATTCTCAGTCAGGTGGTTCCTCCCCCCTTGGATCTTCCCTCTGGTTCTCAGATGTCTCTGTCATGAGCTTTCAGGATTCTACTCCACAAGGGCAGCCAGCCCAAAGTCTACAGGTGATCCCACAAGGCATAACTATCTCTTCCGATACTTCTCCGGAACAGCCCACCAAAGAAGTCCTTAGGAAGAGAAAGTACAAGAGAAGGCATTTGGACCCCCCTCAGGAGTCATTCACTGAAGATACTGATTTTGATGAAGGGGAAGGATTCCCAAGTCCACCATGTGACAACGTCTTATTTGGAAACATTTTAGAAATCCTGAAACAGTGGTGTGGATGGTCCACTGGCAACCCTTAAGAGGAATTTATATTCTTGGAGCCACTTGGTACTGGGCCATCTACTTCCTGGGTGACTCCATCTGCAGAGGGGCTCATCAATTTGATCTCTCAGCGGGCATGGAAGGAATGGGATTCTGTAGTGCCAATCCCCCAAGTAACCAGATAGGATCTTGGCACCACTGAAGGGAAGGGAATTTTGGAACAAAGGAGTACCAGTGGATGATATGGTTGTGGCAGCAGCCACCAAAAAAGGACTCATGGAACAAAGTCCCCCCCCCCCCCCAACAGGGAGTCTAGGGTTCTAGACAGGTTTAGGAAGTGTGTTATGCATCAGCAACCTTTGCACACAGGTCTCTGAAGTACCTGGCATACTTTACCAGATTACAGAGGGATTTGCTCACAGAACTCTCAAACTCCCTGTTAGGGACTAGTACTTCTGAACCAGAGTCTTCTATTGCTTCACAGTTATCGACCCTTCAGTCTTATTTTAGACTCGTCTGTAAGGCTTATTTCACATGCAGCTGAAGGAGCCTGAAGAGCGGCAAGTTCAGGCATTTCCTTTAGGAGGCATGCCTGGGTACATCTGTGTGATTTTGCAGAGCCCTTGAAGCCAGTGCTTCTTTTGATGGAAGTTTGTTATTCAGCCCTAAAGTGAAAGACACACTCTTCAAGTGCGAGAAAGATGGTAAGACCCTGTCTGCTGTGGGTGTACATTTTTCGACCCCTGAAAGACCCTTTTCCAGAAATCAACAAGGTGGTTGAAAGATGTGGTTCAGCAAATCCCAGTTTCCATCTCATGTTCCACGTGGAGAGGGTTCCCCCAGAACCAGAGGGGGAACTCAAATGGGAGACGCCACCCATGCAGCAGAGGAGGCCCACACAAACCAAGGGACCAGATATCTTTCTCTGACAAGCCCTATCAGTGCTCCTGAAAGGAGGCCCAGTTGCCCACCGCTGGAGGCAGTCGGGCGTCATTTATCCCTGCACCAGGGAGCTTGGCAAGACTTAAAAGATACTTGAGTGTAGAAGATTATTTCCAGAGGCTATATTTATTCTCTTTTTCCCTACAACCACCGTTACAGAACAAAATTGGCAATGTTCCATCTAGTCAGAGGAAAACAGCAGCTTCGGAAATACAAAAGCTTTTAGAAAAAGAGTAATCCAAGAGGTCCTCCCAGACCAGAAAAGATCTGGAACTTATTCAAGATTCGTTTTAGTGCCAAAGAAAACGGGAGTGGAGACCAATCTTGGATCTCACCATTCTGAACAAGTCAGTTCAGCATACTGAGTTCCAAATAGTCAGGGTTCAGTCCATTTTGCCCTTCCTGCGCAAGGATGACTGATGTGCTCATTAGATCTCCAGGACATGTACTATCACATAAAAATGAACAGACGGTCCTGGAAATATCTGCACTTCTGGCTGAGAGCCAGTCACTACCAGTTCAGAGTACTGCCCTTTGGTCTCACCATGGCCCCTGGGTTGTTCACCAAATGCACGGCAGTAGTAGCAGCTCAGTTCAGACTGTAGGGATTCTGAGTGTTTCCATACCTAGACAACGGACTCCTAACCACCTCGATCAAGCATCTGCTGATAGCAGCTGGAAACTATGTACTCCAGACTTGTTCCACTCTAGGCATTACAGTCAACCACAACAAAGCACAACTTCAGCTGTGTCAGACATTAGAATTCATAGGGACCATTTTCAACACATCATCAATGACAGTGTCTTTTTCTTGCCACGAGTTCAAACCATTCATTTTCAAGTCAAATGAATACTCAGCAGATCATTGTTGTCAGTCCAAAAGATATTACAGACCCTGAGATCGATGTCCACAGCAATGTTTCTACTTCCACTAGCAAGTTATCATATCAGAATTCTCCTGTGGATGTTAGAAACCCAGTGGTCCATGTTACATCAACCTATGTCCACCAAGATCAGCATAACTCAGGCTTGCAAAAAGTACCTTTAGTGGTGGATTTGCCCAGATCAAATATTGCAGGGTCGTCCATTCATCCTCCCTCAGCCCAAAGCTGTAATGACCAAGGATGCTTCCCAGATTGAGTGGGGAGGGGGGGCATTTTTGTGGAAGACTGTTCAAGGCACGTAGTCCCCTGAAGAGGCCAACTTGCATATCAGTGTGCTGGAGATGAGAGCAGTACTTGTAGCATTGCAGATGTTCCAGGACTCTCTCCCTTCCGGAATTATTGTGATTCAGATGGACAGTGTGTATGTAGTATGGTACATCAACAAACAAGGAGGAACCAGATCTTACCCCTTGTGTCGAGAAGCAGTGAGAGTGTGGTAATGGGCAATCTCTTCAAATTGATTTCTAGTAGCAGCGTGCATACGGAGAAATCCAGTGTGATAGCAGATAAGTTGAACAGTTCCATTCTACTACCTCACGAGTGGTCTCTCAACAAAGAAGTGTCATAGGTGATATTCTGCCAATGGGGCCAGCCATGCTGTGACCTATTTGTATCTCCCCTGAACAACAAATGCAGCAGACCCTTTATCCTAATCCCCCTGCCAGGGGAGTCAGTGAGAGACTCTCTCCTTCACTACTGGCTCCCCAGGTCTCCTCTGTGCATATCCCCAAACTCCCATAATCCCCAAATTCCTACAGAAGGTATCCCGATTGAAGAGCAAAGTTATCCTCATTGCCCCTTATTGGCCTTGACAGGTTTGTTGTCATTTCCTTTGGCCTCATCTAGTTTACCCACCTTGGATTCTGGATCCAGTTCCAGACCTCCTGTCTCATCCGACAGACATGAATCACTGGGACTTCTTGGGCCTAAAGCTGATTGCATGGTTTCTCCATTTCCATTGACAGCTGTCTTCCCCAGCCTGCCACATTCTTTTCTCTTCCCACAAAGCTTCCACTAGGAAGATTTACAAGACCAAATGGAAATTTGCTCTTTGGTCACAACAACGAGACATGAACCCTTTTCAGCACCAGTACATAAAATTCTTGAATTCCTGGCTTCTGTTTTTAATGAAGGTGCTAGTCCCTCTATGGTCAAGGTTCACTTAGCTGCCATCTCCATTTTTATATATTGCAGTTGATAATTCTACTTTGGCTTCCTCATGCTTTGCAGTGCCTTTATAAAAGGAGCCTTTCTACTCGAACCATTCCTTAGCACCCTACCCCACTGTGGGATCTGAATTTAATGTTACAGGCCCTAACTTACAGACTACTTGAACTGGCTGCAAAATGTGACTTGTGATATCTGACTTGGAAAACTATATTTCTCATAGCCATAACATTGGCAGAAAGAGTTTCAGAACTTCATGCTTTATCTTCTAAGCCTCCCTATTTAGTTTTTCATAAGGATAGGGTGTCCTTAGAACAAATCTCTCCTTCCTTCCTAAGATGGTGTTCAGGATCTGACATTATTCAAACTATTAACCTTCCTGTATTCTTTCCAAATTTTTCGAAAAAAGTTGAATACATTTTGCACTTATTAGATGTTCACAGACAATTATGCTTTTATCTAGACAGATCGGAGGAATGTAGAAAATCAGATCAAATATTTGTTTCTTTTTCAGAAACTAGAGTGGGTCAACCAGTTTCAAAAGTTACTTTGTCAAAATAGGTAACAGATGGCATTTCCTTACTGTATAAAAAGTTTGGTCTGATCCTGCCAAAGCCCGTAAGAGGCCATTCAACCAGGTCCATGGCAGCTTCATTAGCTTTTTTATACTGAACTTCCATGGATGATGTTTGTGCAGCTGCGACTTGGGCTTATCCTCATACTTTTATTACTTATTACAAATTGGTTTTGGTTTCAAGGGGAAGAGCGGCCTTCGGTTCCACAGTACTCAGGAATGTCCTCCCTTAGAGTCCTCTGGGGATTCAGGTAGCTGGGAACTCTGCCCCGTACGTTGCAGAATGAATGAAAATTGACAACAATAGATAAAGAAGTTATGTATTCTCCGTTTTCATTCTTCCTCAACTCCCCTCCTCCAGCACTATACCCTGATTCTTTTATGACTTTTGGAACAGCGGGAGAGGATTATAGGAACCAACTTCCTTCTGTTTGAGCTCCAGATAGTGACTTTCCATAGTAAAGGAAAATCTTTTTCATTACTTCATACAATAAGGAGCTGCAAGCAAAATCTGGGGAATGAGGGGAACTACAACATTATGGGTAAGGGTGGAGCTCGAGAGCTTATAGTGTCCTCAAGCTGTGAAACAAGTCGCTGATTCAGATCTGACAATCGGATTTGAAACCCATAGGTTGAGGAAAAATGAAAATGGACAACATAGATGGAATGTTATGGTGAGTACATAACTTCTTTTTCTAGCTATTTTTTGCCCCTGCCTTAATGGACTCAGTCAACCCAGTCTATCCCTTATGCATCTAAAAACACAGAAGTAAGTCAAACAATATGCCTCAGCCAGTGGCCTGTGACTCCACAATAGCCTTGAGTGGGATATATGACCATTCACCTTCTTTTACCCCCTGGCCCCCTGGTGTGGTGATAGTCCCATGACTGTGGGTGACAGTGAGTGTGACATGAGGATCAGATGCATCCAGTGGGGCTGTACCATTGCCTGGTTTAGGTATGGGGGAACCAAACTCTTTTGCTGCAGGGGAAGTCAAGGGTACAGAATCTGTTGCCAGTGTTGAAATGCCTTCCCTGTGATTCTCCCACTAGTGTAGTGCATGTAAAGAGAGACAGAAGACTCACCATGTTACAGGGCAACAATCTCCAACTGTGTTTTCACCTGAGCTGGTGGCTATAACTAGATCCATTATTCATACCTTTGGTTGTGGGAGGCAAACTTGGGTGATGAGTAATGGTGGCACTTCTACTCCCATTCAACCACCCCAGAATCTTGAGGTTTTGGAAGTGTCAAGAGTCTAGCCAATTTCCTGTGAAGGCGAACAAGTTCAGAAACCTAAACAGATGATGTTAAGTTGTCTATCTCGCCTTCATTCTTGCTGGATGGGTTCGGAGCCGAACCTCGGCTCCGACTCGGCCACTCTAAAAGCTCGAGAGCTAGTTCCACCGGCTCGAGGCTCCCCTATATCTCACAATGCTAGGCGGTAACTCCTCAGATCTCGTTTGCCGCTATAGCGATCGAGGTGCTCTTCAACCGGCTCGTCGGGTTAGTTGTTAAGACTAAGTTTAATCTTAGATAGACCCACTTTTAAGTCAGTTTTTCTTCATTATTTTCTAAATTAGGTAGTTTCCTACCATTCCTTTCCAATTTTTCCCCTTCTTTTCCAAAACTCACTAGAGTTCTTCCCTTGGGCCCTTAGGCCCAGTCCCTCCCTTCCTAGTAGTTGGAGTGACTGTGTTTTTGTAGGGATTTAATTTTCTAATTTACTTACTAATTTAATTTAATTTAAATTTCAATAAGTGTAATCGGTGTGTGTGTGTGAGTGTGTGATTACACTTTTCTTCGTAGAGATGTGTAAAGAATCAAAGGTCTCAGGCTTTAAGAAGTGTGACTCGTGCTGTCAGAAGATGTCTCTGACAGACGGTCACACTTCTTGTGTATACTGCCTGGGACCTTTGCACCTGCAGGACTCATGTGCTGTTTGCCATGGCTTCAGCCCTAGAGTCCTGCAGGAGCGTAAAAATAAACTAATTCTAAGGGGCTTATTGAAGCCTGAGGGTCCCCCGACTCAATCTTCGGGGAAACCCTCGAAGCCTACGAGTCCATCGGCTCCGGTACCTGAGTTGTCTTCTGGGGCTTCGAAGGCTGTTCGAACATCGGCTCCGGCTGGAGCGGATGATTCTCGAACTCATGTCTCTACTATTTCCTCGGCTCCGGCGGAGCCAAGGTAGACACCGGTGAGTCGGCTCCGATCAGATTGTCGGAACCGACCTCCAGAAAAAGGTCCCGGTCACCATCTATCGGCTCTGTTCATTCGGCTCCAGCATCACCATTGTTGTCTGAACGGAGCCATAGATCTCACTCCTCTAGGTCGTCGAGACTATCAGATCATGACCTTCAGAGGGTAGTGAGTCGAATTTTAAGTCCGAGGCACTGGCCCAGATGCTTCAAAGCCCGACTCAACAGTCGATGGCTAATCCCATCACTCAGAATGTTCCTCCTCTGACTCCCTTGAGTTCGGAGCCGGGGCAGCTCGGACCCGAGACTGTGGCTGCATCGGAACCGATACTGTTGTCTTCGTTACCGCCGTCTGCTCCGATATCTTGCTTGGAGGAATCTTGGCGCCGGACTTCCCTCGTCGGCTCCAAGGGGGCGAGTGGCATCGGACCCTTGTCCGACCCCACTCTCCCTCTCGGTGCTTCGGCGCTGGTGAGTTCGGCTCTGACATCGGCCTCGGAGCCATCACTGTCGGTGCCGGGGGAGGTTTCCAGCTTTTCTGAGCGGAGACCTCTGGCTCTGCCTGACAGGGGTGCTTTCGAGGTCATGAGGAGCGTGTTAGAACCTGGTTCAACTCCACAGTCGGCTCCATCTGCCCCTCCCTCCACGGTGCCTCCGGTGATTTCTGCTCACTCCCTCATCCCGGATTGTAGAGAGCCAGCTCCTCAAGTATCCCCAGTGGGGATCTCCTCCTCTTCCGAGGCCTCTCCTGACCCAGTAGGAGAGCCTCCTAGGAAGAGGCAGCACATCGACTCCCCTGAGTCTGTCACCTCTGACACTGATTTAGAGGATTCTGAAGGTTCCTCTCATTCCCCCTCTGAAGATGTCTCTTTTGCAGACATCCTCGAGATCTTAAAACAGAGGGGGAATTGGCCAGCCCTCAACCCTTCAGAGGATGAATCAGTGTATCTTGAGGCGTTTGGCTCTCGCTCTTCCACCTCCTGGGTGTCCCCTCCCTTTGACCCCCTTATGCAAGTGGTGGCAAAGAAGGCCTGGACGGCTCCTGACTCTGTGGACCCCACTCCCAGGAGACCATCAAAATTTATCACTGCCCCCAAGGACAAAGAATTCTTGACCAAAGGCGTCTCTGTGGATGCTATGGTGGTGGCTGCGGCCACCAAGAAGGAGCTAGCTGATCCTTCAGTACCTGTCCATCCTCCTAACAAGGAGTCTAGGGCTATGGACAGGCACGGGAAGCGAATGTTCTCGTCAGCGACCTTTTCTATGCGCTCGCTGAATTACCTGTGTCATTTCACTCGTATCCAGAGAGATTTGCTCAAGGAAGCGAGCGAAATGTTAAAGGATCCAACAGCTGCGGGTTTTCAGGATAGGATGAACTCTCAGCTGGCGACCCTCAACTCAGTAGTTAACTCCTCCATGCGCCTCCTTTCGTATGCGGCAGATGGAGCGAGTAGAGCGGCAGGTACAGGTGTGGCCTTACGTCAGCACGCCTGGATGCGGCTATGTAATTTTGCGGACCCTTTCAAGGCGTCCTTCACTAATTCCCCGTTTGATGGATCATCCCTCTTTGGTCCGCAAGTGAAGGAAACCCTGACTAGGTGCGAGACTGAAGGCAAGACTCTGTCTGCCGTGGGAGTCCGTTTTTCTACTCTTTCTAGGCCTTACCCCAAAGGCCAGAAGGGGGGAAAGATGTGGTTCCGCAAACAATCTCAGGGAGATTTGCCTGACGCACAGAGTCGGTTCCCCTCTAGAGGCAGAGGGGGGAACAATAATGGTAGACGCCGTCCTAGAGGCAGAGGGGGCCTGCAGAATCAGGGCAGTCGAGAAACTTTCTCCGACAAGCCCTTTCAGCATCCCTGAGGGGTTGCCCGACTGTCCACCTTCGGAGGCAGTCGGGGGAAGATTATCTCTGTACCCAGAAGCCTGGCTATCCCTAACTCAAGACAAGTGGGTACAGTCTATCATTTCCGAAGGCTACAGAATCCCATTCTTTCTCATTCCAAAGCAATCCAAAAAATCCCTTCCAGATGTTTCACCCAGTCAAAGGGAGCAAGCAGCACTAGAAATTTCAAAGCTGCTCGCAAAAAGAGCCATTCAACCAGTTCCAGCAGACCAACAAGGATCCAGAATCTACTCCAAATTCTTTTTGGTTCCAAAGAAAACAGGGGACTGGAGACCCATTTTGGATCTCAGCAACTTGAACAAGTTTGTCAAGAAAACAAAGTTTCGGATGGTCACGCTGCAGTCCATTCTACCCCTTTTGGGGCGGGACAACTGGATGTGCTCTATAGATCTCCAGGATGCGTACTGTCACATCAGAATGAGTCGATGCTCCAGGAGATTCCTCCGCTTCAGGCTGGGAACCAGTCATTTCCAATTCAGGGCCCTGCCCTTTGGACTCACTACAGCCCCCCCGAGTGTTTACCAAATGCATGGCAGTGGTCGCCTCACATCTGAGACGACAAGGATTCCAAGTGTTTCCGTACTTAGACGACTGGCTCCTTTCAGCCCCCACCAAGCATATTCTGCTTCTTGCCAGAGACGATACTTTTCACACATGTCAAACACTAGGCATTTCAATAAATTACGAAAAGTCTGTCTTGTCGCCTTGTCATGTTATTACCTTCATAGGCGCAAATCTAGACACAGTCAACATGTCAGCCACACTCACAGACCAGAGAATAGCAGACATACACAGACAAGTCTCCCTTGTCTTGCAGAGCAACAAGATCAAAGTCAGACTGATCCTAAAGGTATTGGGGATAATGGCGGCTGCTATCCCTCTCCTCCCTTTAGCCCGATTTCACATGAGAATTTTACAATGGATGCTCTTCACACAATGGTCATACCAACAACTTCCAATGTCCCATTCCATTGCGATAACACAATCGTGCAGGAATCATCTTTCTTGGTGGATCACATCCCCCCAACTCTTTCTGGGGAGACCCTTTGTTCCTCCCCCTCCGGTTGCTACTTTGACAACGGACGCCTCCCTGATCGGGGGGGGGGGCATTACCAGGGCAGGACGGTCCAGAGCACGTGGCAACCTTTCGAGCGCCACTTGCACATAAATGTTCTAGAGATGAGAGCAGTGCTTCCAGCATTGCAAGCTCTACAAGACTCTCTTCCCAAAGGAACTATAGCAATTCAGACAGACAATATGTCTGTAGTGTGGTACATCAACAAACTAGGCGGAACCAGATCCTACCCCCTATGTTGAGAGGCACCCAGATTGTGGCAATGGGCGATTTCTTCTCAGCGGTTTCTGTTAGCAACGCACATTCCCGGGAAGTTCAATGTGATTGCGGACAAATTGAGCAGAGCTATTCTCATGCCTCATGAGTGGACTCTGAAGAATTCAGTGTTGGAGAAAGTTTTTCGAAAGTGGGGCCGGCCTTGCTGCGACCTTTTCGCTACTCCCCAAAACAGCAAGTGTGACGATTTTTTCACCCTCTTTCCCCAACCAGGCCACCCCAGCAGAGACGCTCTAGTCCACGATTGGCCCCAGGGACTTCTGTATGCTTTTCCTCCCTTCCCACTGATATCTCAACTAATACAGAAAGCTATCGCTCAGGAAGCTTCCATGATCCTCATTGCCCCTTACTGGCCTCGACAGGTTTGGTTCCCATTTCTCCACCGTTATCTGTTGGAGCAACCTTGGCATCTGGACCCAGTTCCAGACCTCTTGACCCATCAGTCGGGTCAGTTGCACCACTCCCTCCCTTCTCTGAACCTCACAGCGTGGTTCCTCCAATTCCAACTCTAGCCAGGCTTCCTCTAATATCTCACTCAGTTCGAGATATTTTGATAGCCTCTCATAAATCTTCCACTCGGAAGATTTATCATAGTAAGTGGAAACATTTTTCCTGTTGGGCGCAGTCAAAGGATATAGATCCTTTCACTGCTTCCATTCAATCAGTTTTAGACTTTCTAGCCAAACTTTTCCACTCAGGTTCGTCTCCGTCTACCATCAAAGTTCAATTGGCAGCAATATCGAACTTTCATGTTGGAGTCTCAGAGTCCTCCATTATGTCTCACAAACTCTGCAAAGCCTTTTTAAAGAGAGTTTGTCTCCTCAAACAACCTATCAGGGATCCTCCTCCTCAATGGGATCTCAACTTGGTTCTAGCGTCTTTAATTCTTCCCCCCTTTGAACCTGCGGCTTCATGCTCAATGAAGTTACTATCTTGGAAAACACTCTTTTTGGTAGCTATTACTTCAGCCAGAAGAGTCTCTGAACTCCATGCTCTGTGTAGTCGATCCCCTTATCTCTTGTTTCATAAGGATAGGGTGTCCTTACGTACTAACCCGTCCTTTTTGCCTAAGGTAACTTCACTGGCAAATTTGAAACAAACCATTGATCTTCCGGTGTTCTTTCCTAACTATTCGAACCGATCAGAACAAAAATTACATTGGTTAGATGTTCATCGTCAACTTAGGTACTATTTAGACAGGACCAAACAATTCAGGAAGTCTGATCAACTTTTTGTTTCCTATGCAGAAGGTAGAATGGGCCTTCCAGTTTCTAAGGTATCTCTTTCTAGATGGCTTACTTCATTGATCACCTTTGTGTATGGGATCAGACATCAGTAGTTGCCAACCAAACCCAGGGCTCATTCAACTAGAGCTTTAGCCACATCTATAGCTTTCCAAGACAGACTGCCTATTGATTCGATTTGTTCTGCAGCTACTTGGGCTTCTCCCCATACTTTCATTTCTCATTATAAGTTGGACTTAGCCTCTAGGGACCGAGCCAACTTTGGTTCCACTGTACTCAAGAGTCTGTTCCGATAGGCCACCCGGGACAAGGTGCTAGGGACGCGGTCCCATCCAGCAAGAATGAAGGCGAGATAGACAACTTAACATTTAGAAGTTATGTACCTACCAAAAAGTTCCATGTTAGATGTCTTCTTCTTGCCTTCTTTCTTGTGTCCCTCCCTCCTTCCCCCTAGCCTGGACAGACCTAGAGGAGTTTGTTTTGTGACCTTTTTATCCTTTTCCATATATGGAATTTTTCTAGCTGGGCCTAGCTTACAAACGAGATCTGAGGAGTTACCGCCTAGCATTGTGGGATATAGGGGAGCCTCGAGCCAGTGGAACTAGCTCTCGAGCTTTTAGAGTGGCCGAGTCAGAGCCGAGGTTCGGCTCCGAACCCATCCAGCAAGAAAGAAGGCGAGAAGAAGACAACTAGCATGGAACGTTATGGTAGGTACATAACTTCTAATTTTCTTTTTTTCCAAATGTTGACTAGCTTTAGGGATGTATTCAGTTGGGAGCAATAATCAGCTACGCCTGAGATCAGCAATGGTATATGATCTTTTGTGGGGTGAGGCCCTGAATGTGTGACCTTCCTTCCATTAATCCCAATGTTGGAAAATGCTTTTAAGAAAGTTTGCAATTCTCCTGTGCTGAGTGAGTCTCTGCCTAAAAAGTGTTTAAGAAATTCAGGGGGTGGTAGGCCATGCCAGACTGCCAAGACCCATTGTTTACTGACCCTGCTTCTGTGTCCCCAGTGACCTTTGGCAAGAAAAAGACCTTGTATTCATCAAACCCTTTCCCTCAAGATAAACTAGCCAAGTGGCTAGAATCTCTGGGATAGAAGCTGCAGTGCAGCAGTGTAGCCTTAAAAGTGTTTAACTTGCAACTGTTTTATGTGGAAGTTTGTATTGAGGTGTAGGTATAGTTTAGATGAGTTTGCAGCATCATTATGTACTGTGCAGAATATGTGAGAGAGATTGTTTCCAATGATTCTCAAGTGCATGAGCATACTTTTAAATTGTGCCTTGGAGGGGCTGGTACTCTGTCTAGAAATGCAGCAATGTCAGTGGTGGTAAGATGGTATGCTTAGTTGCATAGCCAAAAACTTTTCTGATGAATTAAAAAATTAGATTATGAATGATCTGCTTCATTCTGATTGTGTGTTTGGTATAACAGCTGATGAAGTCCTAAAGCACTGGGATGAAGAGGGTAAACAGAAACAAGGGGTGTCTACATTGTTCCATATTCCCAGTAAGCGGGATAAATTTGAGCAGCCTAACAAATATAAGTCCCAGCTGAACAAAAATCAGAGCACCAAGAGAAAATGGCAGGATGAAAATTCTGCCAAACCTAACAAGATGGGTTCCTTTTCCAAAAAGGATAACCCCCCTCCAACCTATGACTATGCCGAGTCTCAGCTCCTGTCATTCCCAAGTTCCTCTCCAGATGCCCTGTCCTGAAAATTCCCTCTCAACAATGTGGCCTTGCCGTCTGTGGTTTCCAACCAGTGGACATTCAGCATCATTGTCTGAGGTTACAGGTGGAAGTAGAAGGAACATCGTCTATTCATTGGGGTTCCCCCTCTCCTTCTGGACCAGGCATTGCTATTCCTGCCTTTATTCCAGCAAATGCTGGACTCGGGGGTCATAGAAGTGGTCACCCCTTCAGAGAAAACAAATGGGTTTTACTCCAGAGTTTTATTGGTCTCCCAAAAGAGCAGTCATGGAGACTGGTGTTGGACCTGTCATTTCTGAATACTGTCAGGGGTCCCCAAGTTCAAGATGCTTACCCTGTAGGCAGTGCTTCCTCTTTTGCTAGATCACTGCTTTGTGGTGACCATAGACATGAAGGATGCCTATCATACTTGGAGTACTCCTAGGTGTTAGACTCAGATATGACCAACATATTCTCCAAAGTGTCAAAAATACACACAGAAAAAAACTAGGCTGCCTATACAGAGCAAATCACTGTCTTACAGTATCCACAAGAAAATCAGTAGCAGCAGCCTACCTGCTCCCATTTCTATTGTATGCATTGCCTGATGTTCGTGTTTCACTGTTGCAGTCATTACACTTGGGTTATCCTGCTGGCAGGCTTCTTGCAGTCAGCCAGAATTCTAAAGTCTAGGTCCGGCGTCAGTTGCTGTCGCCTCTTCCCTGACGTCAGTGTGCCAGGGGTATAAAAGATGCAGAGAACGCCATTTTCTTCAGTCTTTCTTGCCGCGCGGTGCCCGAAGCAAAAGCAGTTCACAAGTACCAGTCGGCCGACTCCTGAGATTTTCGAAATCGAATTTCAGAACCGAAGTCTTCAATAAAGCTAAGTACCCCCGTTGGGGAAACTTTCTCTTGCTCCAGACCGATGTCAGTAAAAGTTAACAATTGTATTTCTTGTGGGAAGCAAATACCTCATAAGGATTTTCACTCTTACTATATTCCTTGCCTAGGCCCTGACCATGACGTTACTAGTTGTCGGTTTTGTGCTAGATTCAACAAACGCAATATTAAGCATCGGTTTGATTTTGCTTTACATTACTTTGGCCGAAGGTTTAACTACATAATGCCGTCGGAGCAACCGATGACCGGAATTCATAAAAAACGCAAAGACAAGGAAAAGGACAGGCATCCGAGGTCCAAAACCGACGACGAAGCCTCTTCCAGGCCAGTCGCTGGTTCTCAGTGAGGCGCTTTCGCAGCCCCTGACACCCGGTACCTCAGAGCCACGGGCCGCCTCCGACTCCCACGTGGAGACAACTAGGCCTCTGGAAACTCAAGGTATTGGGCCTATGGAGAATATTCCCTCAGATGGGTCCAGAGCTGCTGAGCAGGCATCGGCTTCTGAGGGTGTTTTCAGACCTTCACAACTTACTATCAAGTCTACTTCAGCAGCCAAGGCAAAGTCTAAAACACCTTTAAAGACAAAAAGACAAGCGCAGCATTCTCCAGGACAGTCATCCATGCCAAAGAAACAGATGCTTAAAATGGCCGAGGACCTAATTACTCTGATCAGGGGTTCCCATCCCCCTCCTGATAAAAGGCCTAGGCAAGACACTGACTATGACTCCTCTGACCAGATCTCTATTTCCTCTGATTCTTCTTCAGAACAGGGGATATTATCTTCCTCCCTATGAGGACTCTGATGCTGAAGAATCTATCCCTTCAACCTCTCCTCCTGAGGATTACTCTTTTGGGGAAACCCTGCACACCATGAGGGAGCATTTCCATTGGGAGAGCCAGGATTACTCAGAATCCAAGAAAAGGCTCAGAGACTTTCTTTTACTGCCTCAGCACAGACCCCTTGCTATTACCCCTGTACTAGATATTGTTGATGATGTTTTTTCTGAATCCAGTTTGTCTCCTGATTCATTACCCCCTGCACCAGTCAAGCCAGATAGGTACTACAGGGTCCCAGACTCATACATTTCTGTATAAAAACCCTGCTGCTGACCCAGAAATCATTTCTCAGGGTCCCAAAGGGGTCAAGGCTTCCACTGCAAAAAACCCTGTTCCCTCTGATAGGGATTCTAGACGACTGGATAGATGGAGGAAAAAGTTTACACTCTGCTACTTTAGCTGTAAGGACTTTAAACTGCAAGTTTTACATGCTTAAATATCAACAATACCTAATGTCTTTGCTAAAACAGAAAATGCTTACAAGCTCAGAATGTCCTGACAATAAGGAAATGCAGGATTAATTGCATGCAGCTGAACACGTTGGAAAGCATACTCTGCAATGTGGTTTTGATTCATTAGAGGCTTCTTGCAGAGCCGCAGTTACAGTCTCTGTCATTCGAAGGCATGCTTGGTTAAAAGAACAGAGTTTACCTGATCATGTTAAAGGAAAATTATTGGCCGATACAAACGCCCAAGAGGCAGATCTCAGCCACAAGGCTCGTACAGACCTAAACAATGGGGTGCTTCAGCCCCCAAAGGCGGCGAAGACAAGTCACAACCTTATAGGAAACAGTCCCAAAGACTTCCCTCTACCAAAGCCAAGCACTTACCTTTTGACAGCACCCTTAGGGGGGGGAACTAGCACTTTTCTCACAAAATTGGCGCATGATCACCCAGGACAAATGGGTACTGAATATTGTTTCTCAGGGTTACAAGTTCCACTTTCACACCCTACCAAGGTCAAAAGATATGCCAGACCTGCCACAAAACCAGTGGGCAGAGGCACAAAAACAAATTTCTGCTCTCATGGACATGAGAGCAATTCAAAAAGTACCACAGCAAGAACAGGGACAAGGATTTTACTCAGGACTTTTCTTGGTACCCAGAAAGGACAAAGCCTGGAGACCAATACTGGACCTGTCAATTCCAAATACTTTCCTGGATGTTCCAAAATTCAAAATGTTGACACTGCAGCAACTTCTACCTATGCTGGGCAAGAAGGCTTGGCTAGTTACTTTGGACCTCAAAGAGGCATACCTGCATGTCCCAATCAGACAATCTTGCAGAAGATACCACAGATTCATTGCTGGCTCAATGCATTACCAATTCTCTGCATTGCCCTTTGGCTTATTTACTGCACCCAGGGTCTTCACAAAATGCCTGGCACCAGTAATTGCATTCTGCAAACAAAAAGGAATTCAAATATATCCCTACTTAGACGACTGCCTTATTCAAGCAGAGAGCAAGGACATTCTACTAAAGCATCTGGCATTTGTAAAATAATTACTAATTTGCCTAGGGTACACAGTAAATGAAAATAAATCAAAACTAGTGCCCTCTCAAGAGATAATATTCCTGGGTGCAAGCTTAAATACAACTGCCCAGATGGCTTATCTCACGCCAGACAAGCAAAGGCAACTGACTCATTACTTTCAAATGATGGCAACAAAGACCCAGCTACCTGCAAGAAAAATTCTGGAGGCTTTGGGCTACATGGCATCTTGCATTCTGCTAATTCCATATGCAAGACTGCATATGAGGAAGCTACAATGGTACCTAAAAAGTGTTTGGACTCAACATTGCCACAGCCTGGAAACAATAATAACTCTTATTCCCTGCCTGCAACAGGAGTTTCAATGGTGGGCACTGGCCTGTCACCACAACAAGGGACAGCCTTTCACTTTACCCACAGCCAGGCAAACAATAACAACAGATGGATCGGATTATGCCTTGGGGGCACACATGGCAGGAAAATGTATTCAGGGCACGTGGCCCACGGACCAATTGCATCTTCACATCAATCAAAAAGAGATGCTAGCTGTACAGAATGCCCTGACAGCCTTCAAAGATCTGCTACATCCAGGACAACTACTTCTAAAGACGGACAATACTACAGTTATGTGGCACATAAGCAAGGGGGCACACATTCCTACCCCCTCTGCAGGCAAGCCATGACTTTGTGGAACACAGCACTGACCTATCAAGTACATCTGCAGGCACAATTCCTGCCAGGAAAGAAAAATACTCTGGCAGACGAACTAAGCAGAAACCTCATGGACCCTCACAAGTGGAAACTAAATCCACAGGTCTTCAGCATGATAACAAGGAAATGGGGATGCCCAGACATAGATCTCTTTGCCTCCCCTCACAACTACCAACTACAGAGATTCTGCACAAGGACTTGTCACTCACAAGCATGGAAAGTGGATGCTGTATCTTTCAGCTGGAAAACCCTAGCAGTTTATGCCTTTCCACCACTGCCTCTCCTTCCCAAGGTGCTGCTAAAAGTCAGACAAGAGAAGCTAAAAATGATTCGGATTGCCCCAGACTGGCCACGACAGCACTGGTACCCAATCCTAAAGAGCTTGTCTTAAGGCCCAGCCTGGTCTTTACCGCTAATCCCTCATCTTCTGACTCAATAAAACAATCAGATCCTGCACAGTCAACTCAAAACCTTAAATCTGGTTGCATGGCGGATAATATAGCCTTTCAGAACACACCTCTGTCTAAAGCTGTTATGGATGTCATTTTGGAAGCCAGGAGGCCCAGCACCAGGAAATCTTATGTAGAAAAATGGAAGCGATTCTGTGCTTGGAACCAGGCACAAGGTCTTGAACCACTTGTTTCAAATATTCCTCAGATTTTGCAATACCTAACTGAGATGCTGGCCAAAGGCCTATCCTTCTCCTCAATTAAGATCCATGCCTCTGCCATTTCAGCTCATTACAATATGGAACCTCCTATTTTCTCTCATCCACTGCTAAAGCAGTACCTCAGAGGGGCAAAAAACATAAGACCCCCAAGGAGAGCACCGATTCCTACATGGGCCCTCAACTTTGTCTTAGAAAAGCTCACACTACCTCCTTTTGGGCCAGCCAGCACAGTTGACATAAAATTCTTATCATGGAAAACCGCTCTGCTCCTAGCAATAACTTCAGCAAGAAGAGTCTCAGAGCTACAGGCATTAATGGTGGTGGAACCTTTTATCAGTTTTCATCCGGACAGGGTTTCTCTAAGGACAAACCCAACATTTATTTCAAAGGTAGTATCCAGTGTGGCTCTTAACCAAACCATTCATTTGCCAACATTTTATCCACATCCCCAGAATAAAGGGGAGAAACGTCTGCACTCTTTTGACATTCACAGGCAGCTACGCTTCTGCTTGGACAAAACCAAAGCTTTCAGAAAAACTGAGCAACTGTTTGTAGCCTATGCTGCAGGATCACAAGGAAAGGCTATCTCAAAGCAGACTATTTCAAAAATGGATAGGACACTGTATTCATTTCTGCTATGTACAACATGGCAAGTCAGTACCTCAAAATATTAGGCCACATTCTACCAGGGCAGCAACCACTTCGGCAGCCTTTCTCAGAGGAGTACCTACCAAGGAAATTTTGGAGGCTGCAACTTGGAGTTCAGTGCACACTTTTACCAAGCACCATCACTTAGCTCTTTACTCTAAATCCAGAGCAGGCTTTGGCACTGCAGTTCTGCAGGGCCTCATAGCCACTCCTAATCCTATTTAGACCCAGCCGCCCTACCGCAGCTTTGGGATTCAACCCAAGTGTAATGACTACAACAGTGAAACACGATGAACATAGTACAGTTGTGTACCTACCATAAATGTAGCTGTTTGAGTGTATTCACTGTTGCAGTCCAGGTTACCCACCCACCATCCCCCTTTCTTTGCTGGGACTTATCTATACTTCTCTATCCTATACAACCTATGTGGCGTATTTGCTTGTAGATGAAGGTATTGTTTATTTTAGTGTATGTTTTTATAAGCAATATGTATTGCCTACCTTTTTGGGGGCACCTGACATCTGGGGCAAGAAAAACTGAAGAAAATGGCATTGGCTGCATCTTATATACCCCTGGCGCACTGACATCAGGGAAGTGGCGACAGCAACCGACGCCAGACCAAGACTTTGGAATTCGGGCCGACTGCGGATAGCCTGCCAGCAGGATAACCCAAGTGTAATGACTGCAACAGTGAATGCACTCGAACATCTACATTTATGGTAGGTACACAACTGTACTTTTCTCTGTATGCATTTCCACCCATTCCACTGATTCACAAAGTACTTCTGAAGATTCATAAAAAAATTCCAGAAATCATTGTGGTGACCCCCTATTGGCCCAGGCAGTCTTGGTTCTCCCTTTTAATGGCATTGGCCAAGGGTAATTACCACAAACTTCCTCATGCTCTGGATTTGCTTGCACAGTCTGTGGGTCAACTGGTGCACCCGGGTTTGGAGCAACTACAACTGACAGCCTGGATGATTCAGACCTGACTCTTTTTAGGCACTTTTAATGAGGACATGCAGCAGGTGTTAGAGGAGGCCAAAAAACCTGATACTAGAATATCTTACGTTTACAAATAAATGGTTTTCTAAATGGTGCCTAAATGTGAAAAGTAGGTCCGCTGAGGTTGTCATCCCTCTGGTCTTGAAATATTTATGTGAGCTGCTTCAAGATGGCTTATCATATGTGCCTATTAAGGTGCTTTTAGCAGCCATCTGTGCTTGCTTGCCAGTGGGTCCCCCTCATTCTTCCTCTTCTTATTGTTCTGTTTTGGTAAAACAGTTCATAAAAGAAGTATTGCATACGAGACCCCCTCACAAGCAAATTCCTTCTTCATGGGGTCTGAACTGCATCTTGGAAAAATTGACCTTACCTCCTTTTGAACCTGCTGCCCATGCTGATTTAAAACTCTTACCATGAAAAATTGATGTGAAATTGTTCAATCTCGCCGTTTGTTCTTACACACGGGTTCGGAGCCTATCCTCGGCTCCGAGTCGGCCACATCATCAGCTCCCCATCTTCGAGAAAGCTCGAGGCACAGTTCTATCCCATGATCCTCCGGTGCTATCCCTCGGATCTAGTTTGCTGCTGCAGCAGATCGCATCGTGAGAGGCTCTGTCCAGTATTTTACTTACTATTTTTGAAGCTTGTTACCAATTAGTAGTTTATTAAAAAGTAGATTACCGTGTGGAGTGTGTGATAGTTATAATTAGAGTGTGTTTTTTCAAGTAGTTAAAGTAGTTAAAATAGTTTGTGTTATACTTCAGTTAAGGCCTTGTTTGATTCCGTCAGGACTGACAGTAGGATCTAAAATTGTTAAATTTCCTGCCTTATCTTTATATATATATATATATATATATATATATATATATATATATATATATATATATACATATATTTATATTTATATAAATATTAATCTTTATCACCTATATAGTGTGTTATAGTGTGTTATAGTGTATAAGTGTATATAGTGTGTTATTAGTATATAGCTAGTGTGAGTATATATTATTAAGATACTTTATAGTGCTTAATACGGGTTGATATGTCTGAGAAAGCTAAGTCAGGCTTTAAAAGGTGTCAGTGTGGACAAAAGATGTCCATAACTGATAACCGTTCTAACTGCGTCTACTGTCTTGGCCCTCTCCACTTGCAGGAAGACTGTTCCATCTGTCATTCCTTCAGTGGGAGGGTCATGCTAGAAAGATGCAGGAAGTTGGTGGATAGAGTGTCCAAGTCTTCGAAGGGGTTGAAGTCTTCAAGAGTGTCTGAGCCTAAGTCCTCGGCTCCGAGCACCTCTTTTCAGATTCGGACACCGGCTCCACAGAGCTCGGGGTCAGGCGTTGAATGTTTGTCTCTGATCGAGGCTCAGATCTTCGACCCGTTCTTTGAGGCTGCTTTCCGACTCCCGACGTGGAAGAGTGGTACAGAAGCTAATGGAGAACTCTGCTCTGTCCAAACTGATCTAGGTTTCGTCCCAATTGGTTTAGAAACTCAAAGCCCTTCCCGCGCCCTCAACAAATCCTCTTCCGAGACCCATTGAGTCGTCGGAGCCAGGAATTGAAGAGCCGATGATTGTAGAGCCCTCGGTGCCGAAGCCTCCAGTAAGCGCTATCGACACCGTTGACCTCTACACCTACGGAACCAGCCGGGGGGTCTCGGAGCCGACGATCTTTCCTAGGTTCCGGGGCGGCCAGTCGAATCGCACTTTCGGTTCCGACTCTTCCCCTTGGGGCCTCGGCTCAAATCAGCTCGGCTCCTTCCTCAGGGTCGGAGCCCGTAGTCCCGGCTCCGGGGAAGCTACCGACTTCTTCGGAACTGGTGGCGTCCTCGGACCGGGGCACCAGTGCCTTCGACATCATGAGGATGGTCTTGTCTGAACAGACACATACGTCATCGGAGTATTCCTCTCCTTCCCCAAAGGGGCCGCGTTCTGCTTCTGTACCTTCGGTTCCTGCCAAGCATCGAGACCCATTGCCTCAGCCAGCCCCAGAGGGCGGCCCTGGTTCCTCGGATGCCTCCCCAGAAGCCCCCTTTGAGGATGTACCGAGGAAAAGATTGTGCAAGAGGAGGCACATTGATTCCCCACAGGAATCTCTGACATCTGATACCGATTTGGATGAAGCAGAAGGGTCCCCACGGTCCCCTTCTGAAGATGTCTCTTTTGCTGACATTTTGGAAATCTTGAGACAGAGGGGAGACTGGCAGACCCTTGCCCCTTCTGTGGACGAATTGGTGTTGCTGAAGGCATTTGGGGCTCAACCTTCTACCTCCTGGGTGACCCTGCCATTTGACGAGCTAATGGACCTAATAGCCCGAAGGGCGTGGGAAACACCTGATACAGTGGAACCAGTTCCCCGCAGACCAAACAAATACATTACGACCCCTCAAGACAAAAGTTATCTTACAAAAGGAGTTCCCGTGGATACTATGATGGTGGCAGCAGCCAGTAAAAAGGAAATGTCCGAATCATCTTCCTCTGTCCATCCTCCTAATAAGGATTCTAGGACGATGGACAGGTATGGGAAGCGCATGTTTAGTTCTGCGACTTTTTCCATCCGATCGCTCAACTATCTTACGCATTTCACGCATCTGCAGAAAGATCTCCTTAAGGAACTGGGAGATATTCTCCAGGGTAACACAGATGCTGCTGTCTCCGAGAAAGTGACAGCACAGCTTAACACCTTCAATTCCATAGTAAACTCGTCCATGAGGCTTATCTCATACGCAGCTGAAGGATCGAGTAGAGCGGCAGCCTGAGCGATTGCTCTGAGGAGGCAGTCCTGGTTGCGCCTATGCTCCTTTGCGGAAGCCTTCAAGTCTTCCTTTACCAACGCCCCCTTTGATGGTGCCTCCTTGTTTGGCCCCAAAGTAAAGGAGACTCTCACTAGGTGCGAGCAAGAAGGGAAGACCCTGTCTGCTGTAGGGGTCTGTTTTTCCGCCCCGTCTAGACCATACCCCAAAGGGCAAAGAGGCGGAAAAAATGTGGTTCCGAAAGACTCCGGGATCCTTTCAGCCCACACAGAGTGATGCCCCCTCCAGAGGCAGAGGAGGGGGAAGAAATGGAAGACGCCGCCCAGGTGACAGAGATACGTTCTCTGGTAAGCCCTTCCAGCACTCCTGAGTGCAGGCCTGGCTGTCCTACTCTGGAGGCAGTCAGGGGTCGCTTGGCTTTATACCCAGAGGCCTGGCTAAATCTTACATCGGATTCCTGGGTAAGAAGCGTAGTTACCAAAGGTTACAATATTCCATTTATAAAAATTCCACCTGCCCCAAAAAGCTCCCAGATGTTCCACCCAGTCTGTGAGACCAGGCAGTCATAGAAATAAAAAGGCTGCTCGAAAACAGAGTCATCCAACCAGTCCCAGCGTACCAGATAGGATCCGGAACTTACTCAAGGTTCTTAGTTCCAAAGAAAATAGGGGACTGGAGGCCAATATTGGACCTCAGCAGACTCAACACTTTCGTGAAGAAGGCAAAGATGTTCATCGTGCATACAGCTGCAGTCATAACAGATGGGTTATCCTGCCGTCAGGCAGGTCCTCGGTCGACCAAATTCCAAAGTCTAGGTCCGGCGTCGGTTGTCGTCGCTTCTTCCCTGACGTCAGTGCGGCAGGGGTATAAAAGAACCAGCCAACGCCATTTTCTTCAGTCTTTCTTGCCACGTGGTGCCCGAAGCAGAAGCAGTTCGCAAGTGCCGGTAGGCCAGCTCCTGAGATTTACGAAAAATATTTCAGCCAAAGTCGTCTTGAAAGCTAAGTACCCCGTTGGGGAAACTTTTCTTGCCTCAGACCGATGTCAGACAAAGTTAATAATTGCATTTCATGTGGGAAGCAAATACCGCATAAGGATTTCCATTCCTTCTGCATTCCTTGCTTAGGCCCAGACCACGACGTCTCGGCCTGTCGTTTTTGTGCTAGATTCAACAAACGCACTATTAAGCGTCGGGCGGAGTTTGCCCAACACTATTTTGGTAAAAAGTTTAATTACATTATGTCGTTGGATACTCCGACTCCAGTTTTGAGTAAAAGACGCAAAGATAAGGACCGACATACGAGGTCCGCGACTTCTACCGACACCACACTTCTACCGACACCACACTAAAGCCGGCTACAGGTGCTCCAGTTCTCAGTGAGGCGCCTACGCAGCCCCTGAGTACCAATGACGCTTCTTTAGCGGTGTCTTCTGTGCCCGAGGTCGCAGGCTCCTCGGCCCCCACTCCGACTACAGATACCGACGCCACTCTTGGCGGGGAAACTTAAAGTTTAGACAGGCCTGCCACCTCTCAAGGTGTCTTCAGGCTTTCCTCTTTTTCCATTAAGGCTTTCACAAAATCTAAAGCAGCCATGAAAACTAAAAGACAAGCTCCACAGAGCCCCTCTCAAGGCCCCATGCCTAAAAAACAGATGCTCAAAATGGCTGAGGATTTGATTACTCTTATCAGGGGTTCTCAACCCCCCTCGGACAAAAGGCCCAGATTGGAGGAAGACTACCCTTCCTCAGACCAAGCCTCTATTACCTCAGAACATTCTGAGGACCAGGAATATTCATATTCCCCTTTTGAAGATTCTGATGCTGAGGAGTCCATTCCCCCCGAGGACTATTCTTTTGGGGAAACCTTACATACCTTGAGGGAACACTTTCACTGGGAAGGTCAAGATTACTCAGATTCCAAGAAAAGGCTCGGGGATTTTCTCTTGCTTCCTCAGCACAGGCCTCTGGCTATCCCTCCTGTCTTGGATATATTAGATGATGTGTACACAGAAGTCAGCCTCAACCCAGATTCTTTACCTCCAGCTCCTGTTAAACCTGACAGGTATTACCGGGTTCCTGATTCACACCAATTCCTATACAAAAGCCATGCTGCTGACCCAGAAACTATTTCACAGGGTCCCAAGGGAATTAAGGCCTCTACTGCCAAAAACCCATTACCTTCAGAGAGAGATTCCAGAGCTTTAGAAAGGTGGGGGAAAAAGGTATACACCTCGGCCACTTTAACCATGAGGGCATTAAACTTGTCAGTTCCATATGTTAAAGTATCAACAGATGTTAAGTTGTCAATCTCGCCTTCATTCTTGCTGGATGGGTTCGGAGCCGATCCTCGGCTCCGACTCGGCACTTGCTTAGCTTGAGAACTCCTTTTACCAGCTCGAGGCAACCCTATATCCCATGATGCAAGGCGGGACTACCTCAGATCTCGTTTGCCGCTTAGTGAAAGAGGTCTCCTTTTTGCCAGCTGAGGTAAGTTGATATTTTCAGAAAACTTAGTCAAGGGTTTATTCTCCCTTATTCCCTCTTTTATAGTGTGTAGTGTTTCTACAGCCCACCCTATTTCCCTTATAGTTAAAAATTTTTTAATTCTTTAAATAACTTTAAAAGAGTTTTCAGTTAGGCCTAGACCCCCTTGCTTAATCCCTAACTGTTTTGGGGATTAATTGTGTGATTGTTTGGGGTGTGTGTGACTTTCTTCCTCTAGGACTATGTCTAAGGAAGGCAAGGTCTCAGGCTTCAAGAAGTGTGACTCGTGCTGTCAGAAAATGTCTCTGACAGACGGTCACACTTCTTGTGTTTACTGCCTGGGGCCTTTGCACCTGCAGGACTCCTGTGCTTTGTGTCACTCTTTTAGCCAGAGAGTCCTGCAGGAAAGGAGGAATAAATTGATCCTCCGTGGCTTACTTAAGCCAGAAGGTTCTCCCTCTAAAACAGGGTCCAGTAAACCTTCTAAGCCTCCGAAGGTTCAGGCTACAATGTCTAAGCCTTCTCCGGTGGCTCCAGCTCCTTCGGAGCCGAGATCGGCTCCGGCTGGAGCCGATCTTTCTGCTTCTAAGGTAGTGGGGTCGGCTCCGATCGGCTCCGACACCCAATCTACTGTTGCCTTGTCGGCTCCGGCTGGAGCCGACACCTTATCCAGTATCAGAGCCGAGAAACCTTCGGCTCCATCTGGAACTCAGGGGACTTCGGCTCCGATGACTTCGTCCCGAAAGAGATCTCGGTCCCCTTCGTTGGAGAGTATCCATTCGGCTCCGAGGTCTCCTCTTTTGTTGGAGCGGAGTCATCGGAGCCGATCTTCGAGATCTTCCAGGCTGTCTGACCACGACTTAGAGAGGGTGGTAAGCAGGCTGCTGAAGTCGCAGGCACTGGCCCAAATGCTCCATAGCCCGTCTCAGCAGACTTCGGCTATTGCCTTACCCCTTGAACTTCCTCCTCCGACTCTCCTCCAGAGTTCGGAGCCGGAGCTTCTCGGGACAGCGACCGTGTCGGCGCCGGAACCGATACATCCCTCTTCGGCTCCGTCGTCCTCGGCTCCGATCTCTTCCATGAGACCTTCCTTGGAGGGATCCGGTCATCGAGTTTCCCTGGTCGGCTCCGAGGGGGCTAGAGGCATCGGACCCTTGTCCGACCCCGCTCTCCCTCTCGGGGCTTCGGCCTTGGTAAGCTAGGCACCGACATCGGCCTCGGAGCCTTCCCTCTCAGTGGAGCCAGGAATTCCTATTTCTTCAGAACGGGAATATTCCGGCCTCCCGGGGAGGGGAGCCTTTGAGGTGATGAGGAGTGTCCTGGCGCCTGAGCCAGGTCAACGGTCCATCCCTTTAGCTCCTCCCTCTTCGGTGCCTGTAGACGCCTCTTGCGAACCTCTTGCTCCCAGGCCCAGGGATCCATCGCCCCAGGTTTCCCCATTGGGAATATCTTCCTCTTCCGAGGTTTCTCCTGATCCTGCAGGGGAACTTCCTCGGAAGAGGACGTGTAAGAGGAAGCACACAGACTCCCCCGAGTCTACAACATCTGATACCGACTTAGATGAGTCGGAGGGTTCCCCACGGTTCCCCTCTGAGGATGTCTCCTTTTCAGACATCCTTGAGCTCCTCAAACAGAGGGGGAATTGGCCCTCCATTGATCCCTCCGAGGATGAGTCGGTATACCTGGAGGCTTTTGGATCCCGACCCTCCACCTCCTGGGTGTCTCCGCCTTTCGACCCACTTATGCAGGTAGTGGCTCGAAAGGCGTGGGCAGCTCCAGATTCTGTGGAACCGGTTCCCAGGAGACCATCCAAATTTATTACGGCCCCTGCAGACAAGCAGTTTCTTTCCAAGGGCGTCTCTGTGGATGCTATGGTGGTGGCGGCAGCCACCAAGAAGGAACTTGCGGATCCTTCAGTACCTGTCCATCCTCCTAACAAAGATTCTAGGACCATGGACAGGTATGGAAAGCGGATGTTTTCTTCAGCGACCTTTGCTATGCGTTCGCTGAATTACCTCTGTCACTTTACCAGGCTTCAAAGAGATATTCTCAAGGAACTAGGTGAAGTGGTCCAGGATCCTTCTGCTGCTGGGGCTCAGGAAAAGATTGCCTCACAGCTAGCAATCCTGAATTCATTGGCCAACTCCTCCATGCGGCTCATATCCTATGCGGCCGATGGAGCGAGCAGGGCCGCAGGCACAGGAGTGGCTCTTAGACGTCAAGCCTGGATGCGGCTGTGTAATTTTGCGGACCCCTTTAAGGCGTCCTTCACCAATAACCCCTTTGACGGTTCGGCTTTGTTCGGACTGCAGGTGAAGGAAACCTTGACCAGGTGTGAGCAGGACGGCAAAACTCTTTCTGCCGTTGAGTCCATTTTTCCACCCCTTCTAGACCCTACCCCATGGGTCAGAAGGGAGGAAAGATGTGGTTCCGCAAAGCCCAAGGAGCTTCGCCGGACACACCTGGGCAGTTTACCCCCAGAGGCAGAGGGGGTAACAATAATAGACGCCGCCCTAGGGGCAGAGGGGGTCCTCAGAACCAGGGCAACAGAGAGTCTCTCCCTGAGAAGCCCTTTCAGCATCCCTGAGGTGTTGCCCGACTGTCCACCCTTGGAGGCAGTCGGGGGAAGGATTTCGCTGTACCCAATAGCCTGGCATTCCCTTTCACAAGATATGTGGGTACAGTCGATAATATCCGAGGGTTACAAAATCCCCTTCGAAAGGTATCCCGTACCTCACCAATCCCTTCCAGACATCTCACCCGGTCAAAGGGATTTGGCAGAACAGGAGGTTACAAAGCTCCTACAAAAAAGAGCCATCCAGACGGTTCCAGCAGACCAAGTAGGATCCGGCGTCTACTCCAGATTCTTTTGGTCCCCAAAAGGACGGAGATTGGAGACCTATACTAGACCTAAGCAATCTAAACAGATTTGTCAAGAAGGCAAGATTCGGATGGTCACGCTTCAGTCCATTTTGCCCTTTCTGGGCAAGGACAACTGGATGTGCTCGATAGACCTTCAGGACGCGTACTATCACGTAAAGATCCACAGGCGCTCCAGAAGGTTTCTCCGCTTTCGGCTAGGGACCAGTCATTATCAATTCAGAGCCCTGCCCTTTGGCCTCACTTCAGCCCCCAGAGTGTTTACCAAATGCATGGCAGTGGTCGCAGCTCACCTGAGACGTCAAGGATTCCAGGTGTTTCCTTATTTGGACGACTGGCTCCTCTCCGCCACCACCAAGCATCATCTTCTTCAGACCAGAGACTACACTCTACAGCTTTGCAAAAGTCTGGGAATTTCAGTGAATTTCGAAAAATCTTCTCTGCAGCCTTGCCAATCTATCACCTTTATAGGCGCAGAATTAAACACAGTCAAGTTGTCAGCCAGACTAACAGATCAGAGAATCTTGGACATCCAAAAATTCGTTCGAGTGTTATTGCAGAGCAGCAAAGTCAAAGCCAAATTGGTTCTAAAAGTTCTAGGTCTTATGGCTGCGGCCATTGTTCTTCTACCTCTGGCTCGCTTCCACATGCGTCTGCTGCAGTGGATGTTATTCACTCAGTGGTCGTTCCACAGTCTTCCGATGAAGCACGAGATCTTAGTCACACAATCGTGCAGAGCTCATCTGACCTGGTGGATATCTTCCCCTCTACTTCACCAGGGCCGACCTTTTGTTCCCCCTCCTCCGGTTGCCACAGTCACTACGGATGCCTCTCTGATCGGGTGGGGGGGGCATTATCAGGGCAGGATGGTCCACGGGACGTGGCAGCCCATAGAATACCATCTGCACATAAATGTCCTGGAGATGAGAGAGGTGCTTTTAACGTTGCAAGCCCTCAACGACTTTCTTCCAGCGGGGACTATTGCAGTGCAAACGGACAACATGTCCGTGGTCTGGTACATCAACAAGCAGGGCGGGACCAGGTCCTATCCGTTGTGTCGAGAAGCTCTCAGACTTTGGCAATGGGCAATCTCCTCTCATCGGTTTCTGATAGCAACGCACATCCCCGGCAAATCCAACCTCTTGGCGGACAGGCTGAGCAGATCCATTCTCATGCCTCACGAGTGGTCTCTCAATCAATCTGTAGTGGACCAGATTTTTCTGAAGTGGGGAACACCTTGTTGCGATCTTTTTGCTACACCCCAAAACAACAAGTGCCCCGACTTCTTCACACTTTTTCCCCTACCAGGCCAACCCCTGAGAGACTCTCTATCCCAGGATTGGCCCCGGGGACTTCTTTACGCTTTTCCGCCCTTTCCTTTGATTCCACAAGTCATTCAGAAAGCCACCGTTTTGAGGGCCAAAATTATTCTCATTGCCCCTTACTGGCCTCGACAAATTTGGTTCCCGACTCTGCATCGTCACCTCCTGGTGCGACCTTGGCATCTGGACCCAGTTCCAGATCTTTTGACCCACCAATCGGGTCAACAGCACCGGGCCATTCATTCTCTCAACCTCACTGCTTGGTTGCTCCACTTCCTACCCTAGCCAGGCTTCCTATGATCTCTGATCCTGTCAGAGATATTTTAGTAGCTTCTTTGAAGTCGTCCACCAGAACCGTGTATGCTAGCAAGTGGCGAAGTTTTTCCATTTGGGCAAGCTCCAGACACATTGATCCCTTTACTGCTCATGTGCATTCTGTTTTAGATTTCCTGGCTGAAGTTTTTCAGTCAGGGTCTTCTTCTTCAACAATCAAAGTCCAACTGGCTGCCATTTCCAAGTATCATGTGGGATTTCAAGATCATAACATTATGTCACATAGGCTATGCAAAGCCTTTCTGAGAGGAGTTTTTCTTCTGAAGCCGCCAATAAAACATCCTCCTCCACAATGGGATCTGAATTTAATGTTGGCATCCTTGATTTTACCACCTTTCGAACCGTCTGCCTCATGTTCTTTGAAGTTATTGACTTGGAAAACTATATTCTTACTGGCGGTCACTTCAGCAAGAAGGGTTTCCGAAATTCAAGCTCTCTGCATCCGTTCCCCTTACTTGATTTTTCACAAGGACAGGGTATCCTTAAGAACGAACCCGTCCTTTCTTCCTAAAGTGGTTTCTCAAACTAATATTAATCAATCCATCGATCTACCAGTCTTTTTCCCAAATTACTCTGACAGAGCTGAACAAAAGCTTCATTTTTTGGATGTCCATCGTCAACTCAGGTACTATTTGCATAGAACTAAACAGTTCAGGAAATCGGACCAATTATTTGTCTCCTATGCAGAAAACAGGAAAGGTCTCCCAGTTTCTAAGGTGACCTTATCTAGGTGGTTGTCTTCCACCATTTCTTATGTGTATTCGCTCAGGGGCAAGCAACTACCTTCTAAACCGAAAGCACACTCAACTAGGAGTCTATCCACTTCTGCAGCCTTTCAGGATAGGCTACCCATTGATACCATTTGTGCAGCAGCTACTTGGGCCACACCTCATACCTTTGTTTCTCATTATAAATTAGATTTGGCCTCCAGAGACAGGGCCAGTTTTGGTTCCACAGTTCTCAAGAGTCTGTTCCATTGAGCCACCCGGGATACAGGTGCTAGGGACGCGGTCCCATCCAGCAAGAATGAAGGCGAGATTGACAACTTAACATGTAGAAGTTATGTACATACCATAACGTTCCATGTTAGTTGTCTTCTGTCGCCTTCTTTCTTGCGTCCCCACCTCCTTCCCCCTGGCCTGGACAGATCTTGAAAAGTCTCCTCTTCTCAGGTTGTTCCCTCCTGACTCTTCGGTAGAAGAGTCATTTGTTAGGAGTTTTTGTTTCCTAGTTGTTCTAGGTTAATCCTTAGCAGGGTATGTTAGCTACCAAACGAGATCTGAGGTAGTCCCGCCTTGCATCATGGGATATAGGGTTGCCTCGAGCTGGTAAAAGGAGTTCTCAAGCTAAGCAAGTGCCGAGTCGGAGCCGAGGATCGGCTCCGAACCCATCCAGCAAGAAAGAAGGCGAGAGAAGACAACTAACATGGAACGTTATGGTATGTACATAACTTCTAATTTTTGTTATCTCAGTTGAAAAGCAAAATGACACAACCTGAGCAACCAGATGTAAAGGAGTTGCAGGATTTGTTGCATAGTGCAGAGCAAGTGGGTAAACATACCTTGCAATGTGGTTTTGATGCTTTAGAGGCCTCATGTAGAGCTGCTGTTACAGGGTCTGTCATACGTAGACATGCTTGGCTCAAAGAGCAAACCTTACCAGATCATGTCAAAGCTAAATTACTAGATGCACCTTTTCAAAAAGATGTATTGTTTGGTGTTAAAGCTGAGGAGGTACTAAAGAAAATGGAGGAAAAGGCAAGATCAATGCAAACAGTGAAAGATTTCCTACAGGTACAACCTCCACGTTTCAGCAGAAACTGGCCTTCAAAAAATTGGTCCTTTCCAGCCACGGACAGACCTCAAAGAGGTAGATACAGGCACCCGAGGGGTAGAGGGCAATTTCAAGGATCATTTAGAGCCAGACAATGGCAAGCACCTACACCAAGCGGTGGAGAAGATAGATCACAGTCATTCAGAAAGCAGACACAATGACTTTCCCCTCTGCATGCCATGCAAAGCTTTAATGGCAGCACCTTTAGGCGGAAAACTGGCTTTATTTTCAAAAAATTGGCATATTGTGACAAAAGACAAATGGATCCTGGACATTATAGACAGAGGTACAGATTCCACTTTCACACCCTTCCAAAAATGAGAGGCATGCCAAACCTGCCACAAAATCAAAGGCAGAGGCACAAAAACAAATTTCAGCTCTCATGGACATGAAAGCTATTCAAGAGGTACCTGCAAAAGAACAGGGTCAAGGTTTTTATTCCAGACTATTCCTGGTACAAAGGAAGGACAGAGATTGGAGACCTTTTCTGGACCTATCCATCCTAAACACATACTTACTCGTACCAAAATTCAAGATGCTCACATTACAGCAGCTTCTTCCAATGCTGAGCAAGGAGTCTTGGCTGGTAACATTGGACCTCAAGGAGGCATACCTGCATGTCCCTATCAGACAAGATTGCAGAAGATACCTCAGATTTCTTGCAGGTTCAACCCATTATCAATTCTCTGCATTGCCCTTTGGCTTATCTACTGCGCCCAGAGTGTTTACGAAATGCCTGGCATCAGTAATTGC
The DNA here is from genome assembly GCF_019279795.1 of Protopterus annectens. Lineage (NCBI taxonomy): Eukaryota > Metazoa > Chordata > Ceratodontiformes > Protopteridae > Protopterus > Protopterus annectens. The sequence goes on from NC_056740.1 coordinate 357,471,106, forward strand.
CTTCTGCAGACTTCAAAGGATACAAATATACCCATGTCTGGACGACTGCCTGATCCAAGCGGACAGCAAGCACATACTTCCGAAACACCTGGCGTTTGTAATATAGTTGTTGAACTTTCTGGTATACACAGAGAACAAAAAGAAATCAAAACTAATACCCTCTCTAGCAATAATTTTCCTGGGTGCCAGCTTGAATACAAACACCCAGATGGCCTACCTCACGCCAGAGAAGCAAGGGCAACTATCTCATTACTTCAGAAAAATGGCAACCTTCACCAGGCTGACTGCAAGGAAAGTCCTGCAGGCTCTGGGATTCATGGCATCTTGCATCCTGCTGATCCCATGTGCAAAGCTGCATATGAGGAAACTTCAATGGTACCTAAAAAACTTATGGTCTCAACACAGCCACAGTTTGGAAACGGTTATACCACTCATTCCATGCCTTCAAAAGGAATTTCTGTGGTGGGCTCAAGCATGCCAAAGAAACACAGATCTCCCCTTCTGCATGCCTCAAGCAAATCAAATCATCACAACAGACGCCTCGGACTACGCCTGGGGGGCACACATGACAGATCAGTGCATTCAGGGCAAATGGTCCCAAAAGGAGAAGCACCTACACATCAATCAAAAGGAAATGCTAGCAGTACAAAATGCTATTATGGCCTTCAAAGACCTACTGCATCCAGGCCAGCTATTGATAAGGACAGACAACACCACAGTGATGTGGTACATAAACAAACCGGGAGGAACTCATTCATACCCCCTGTGCAGACTAGCCATGTCCCTTTGGAACACGGCTCTGGAATTGCAAATCCAACTTCAAGCACAATTCCTGCCAGGGAAGGAAAACATGCTGGCAGACAACCTAAGCCGAAATATGACCGATCCACACGAATGGAATTTGCATCCTCAAGTTTTCGCAAAGATAATTCAGGCATGGGGACGGCCAGACATAGATCTCTTTGCTACCCACAAAAATTACCAACTGAAAAATTTTGCTCAAGGACCTATCATCCACAGGCCTGGAAAGTGGACGCACTTTCTTTCAATTGGACAACATTGACAGTCTATGCCTTTCCACCTCTTCCTCTGCTGCCCAAAGTTCTATTAAAAGCCAGAGCAGAGAGGCCAAAGATGATTCTCATTGCTCTAGACTGGCCAAGACAGCACTGGTATCCACTCCTGAAGAGCCTGACGCATTCCCCACCATGGACCCTGCCTCTAGTGCCTCTTCTGTTGACCCAGCACAGTTTCAAAACTCTTCACAGTCAACTGAAAACCCTCAATCTAGCCACATGGAGGATTCCTTGATTTCCCAGCAGACTCTTCTCTCCAAGGAGGTGCAGGATGTCATCTTGGAGGCCAGAAGACCTTCTACTAGAAAAGCCTACTCCGCCAAATGGAAACGGTTTTGTGCCTGGAATCAGAAAAAGGGCCAGAATCCTTGGGTACTAAATTTACCTCAAATATTACAGTACCTAGCTGAGATGTTAAACAGTAGACTTTCCTTCTCCTCCATCAAGATCCATGCTTCAGCCATTTCTGCACAATACAACACTGATCCTCCTTTATTCTCTCATCCTCTCTTAAGACAGTTCCTCAGAGGGGCTAAGAATATAAAACCCCCAAGGAAACCACCAGTACCTGCTTGGGACCTCAACTTCATTTTAGAAAAACTGACCCTGCCTCCATTTGAGCCAGCTGCTTCAACAGAACTGCAGTATTTGTCATGGAAAACAGCCTTCCTTCTGGCTATCACCTCAGCACGCAGGGTTTCGGAACTACAAGCCCTCATGGCTGTGCAACCTTTCATCATTTTCCATCAGGACAGTTTCCTTACGAACCAACCCTTCCTTTATGCCAAAGGTAGTATCCAGTGTAGCCTTGAATCAGACTATCCACTTACCTACCTTTTATCCTAACCCACAAAACAAAGGGGAAAGACTACTACATTCCTTGGACATTCACAGACAACTTCGTTATTATTTGGACAATCTCAAAATGGATAGCCCACTGCATACGCTTTTGTTACTCATTTCATGGAAAAACTGTACCTACAAGCATCAGATCTCACTCCACAAGGGCCACAGCTACCTCTGCAGCTTTCCTCAGGGGGGTTCCTACCAAGGATATTTTGGAAGCAGCTACTTGGAGTTCTGTGCACACTTTCTCCAAGCACTATCACCTTCCACTATACTCTAAATCTAGAGTGGGCTTTGCCACAGCAGTCTTGCAGGGCATCCTTGCTCCTCCTAGTTCCACTTAGTGACTGCCGCCCCTTTTTAGCTTTGGGATTCTACCCATCTGTTATGATTGCAGCTGTATGCACGATGAACATAATACAGTTTTGTACCTACCATAAATGTAGGTGTTTGAGTGCTAATACAGCTGCAGTCCAGGTTTCCCTCCCTCCATCCCCTCTTGGGACAGGCCTTATGACAAACACCTCCTCATACAACCTGATTGGGGTATTCTTTTATGGTGTATTTGCTTGCAAACTACTGTTTTTTGATTATTTTACATTGCATTATTACATAAGTTTATGTTTTGCCTTCCTTCTGGGGGCACCTGACATCTGGGGCAAGAAAAACTGAAGAAAATGGCGTCGGCTGGTTCTTTTATACCCTTGCCGCACTGACGTCAGGGAAGAAGCGACGACAACCGACGCCGGACCTAGACTTTGGAATTCGGCCGACCGAGGACCCGCCTGACGGCAGGATAACCCATCTGTTATGACTGCAGCTGTATTAGCACTCGAACATCTACATTTATGGTAGGTACAAAACTGTACTTTCCAGATGGTCACGCTACAGTCAATCCTTCCTTTCCTACAGGAGGGGTGACTGGATGTGCTGTATAGATCTCAAAGACGCGTACTACCATATCAAGATGGCCAGAGCGTCCAGATATCACCTGTGCTTCCGGCTGGGAGCCAGTCACTTCCAGTTTCGTGCTCTGCCCTTTGGCCTCACCTCAGCCCCCAGGGTGTTCACCAAATGCATGGCAGTAGTAGCGTCTCACTTGAGACAAATGGGATTCCGAGTGTTTCCTTACCTAGACAACTGGCTCCTGTCCGCCACCACCGAGTATCATCTTGTGCAAGCCAGGGATTACACCATCAACCTTTGCTCCTCTCTGGATGTAACAGTCAATTTTGGAAAATTTGTCTTATCGCCCTCACAGCGTATCTCATTTATAGGGGCAGAATTAGACACTTCCCTGGCTCGAATCAAATTCCCCCCACCAAGAGTATCAGCCCTCAGAAATCAAGTTTCTATCCTTCTTCAGAGCAGGAGAGTCCCTGCACAGCAAATATTAAGGGTACTAGGAATGATGGCAGCCGCTCTTATCGTAGTCCCTCTAGGCAGGATGCATATGAGGATTCTTCAATGGATGCTGTTCGCGCAGTGGTCTTACCGACAGCTTCCGCTATCTCACGAGATCTTAATCATGAACTCCTGCAAACGGGATCTCCTGTGATGGATGCACAGTCAGGACCTAACAGCAGGCCGACCGTTTGTGTTTCCCAGTCCTATGGCTACCTTAACCACGGACGCTTCCCTGATGGGGTGGGGGGGGGACTTTTTCAGGGAAGAACAGTCCAAGGTCAATGGTCCAAGTTGGAGTACAACCTGCACATCAATGTCCTAGAGCTGAGACCAGTGTTTCTGGCGTTGCAACACTTTCACAAGTCCTTACCTCTGGGAACAGTGACAGTTCAGACAGACAACATGTCAGTAGTCTGGTACATCAGCAAACAGGGGGGAACCAGGTCTTATCCATTGTGCGGATAGGTCCTCAGGATTTGGCAATGGGCTGCGTCTACCGGACGCTTTCTGATAGCAACGCACTTCCCAGGGACATCCAACGTCATTGCGGACAGGTTGAGCAGAGCCATCCTGTTGCCTCACAAGTGGTCCCTCAAATCTCAAGTAGCGGAAAAGATTTTCCGCAGATGGGGCCAGCCTTGCTGCGACCTATTTGAATCCACATTGAATGCCAAATGCAGAAGCTACTTTGCCCTACTACCCCCTCCGGGGGGGGGTGCCCCCAGGGACGCACTGGTACACGATTGGCCCCCGGGTCTCCTTTACGCTTTTCCCCCTGTTCCGCTGATTCCCAAATTCCTGCAGAAAGCCAAACGTCTGGAAAGGACCATAATTTTGATAACCCCATTCTGGCCTCGACAAACCTGGTTCCCCTTTCTTCAAACTTATCAGGTGGACCCGTGGATTCTGGACCCAGTACCAGACCTGTTGACGCACTCATCGGGAGTTCCTCACACATCTCTCAAGTCCCTCAAACTGACAGCTTGGCTGCTCCGCTTCCCATCTTAGCCAGGTCAAATTTACTGTCCCCTGCAGTACAACACATAATTGTATCTTCCCACAAGCCATCCACGAGGAAGCTATACAGCAGCAAATGGAAACATTTTGCATACTGGGCCTCGCAGCAGGGTATAGATCCATCCGGGGCTCCAGTACACAAGATATTAGAATTTCTTTTCACACTTTTTCACGAAGGAGCATCGACTTCCACGATAAGGGTACAACTTGCGGCTATATCTAATTTTCATGTTGGTCAGGGAGATGGTTCTCTCATGTCCCACAGACTATGCAGAGCCTTTATGAAAGATACCTTTCACCTCCGTCCCCCCTTTCGTAATCCAGTTGCCCCATGGAATCTTAACCTGATGTTATCACGGCTCATGTTGCCCCCATTCGAACCAGCCGCCACAACCCTTCTTAAATTTTTGTCGTGGAAGACACTTTTTCTGGTTGCCATCATTTCCGCTTGGAGAGTTTCAGAGTTGCAAGCGTTGTCTGTCCGGCCCCCATACATGATTTTTCATCCAGATAGAGTAACATTGCGCACCAATCCATCCTTCCTTCCAAAGGTTTGTTCAGTTCAGAACATTAATCAATCTATTGAACTACCCACCTTCTTCAAAAATCACTCCAACAAGTTGGAATACATGCTGCACAAATTGAACGTCCACAGGCAGCTGAGATTTTACTTAGGACGAAGGAATACAGAAAGTCAGACCAACTGTTTGTATCATATGCTGACCAAAGGAAGGGAAAGGCGGTAACAAAAGTTACTTTATCCAAATGGCTCTCAGACTGTATAAATTTCGTATATTCAGAATCAAAGCAACAACTCCCCTTTAACCCCAGGACTCATTCTACGAGGGCGATTGCTACTTCTTTGGCCCATGCCGCTCGCTTGCCATTAGATACCATTTGTACAGCGGCAACTTGGGCGAAACCACATACATTTATCACTCACTACAAATTAGATAAAAACTCCAGAGACAGGGCGACGTTTGGTTCCACTGTCCTCAGGAATGTTCTCCCTTGAGCCACCCAGGGTAAAGGAGCTAGGGACGCTACCCGTGTGTAAGAACAAACGGCGAGATCGAACAATTTCACATAAAGAAGTTATGTTCTTACCGTAACGTTCCATGTGAATTGTTCATCTTGCCTTTGTTCTTACATCCCCCCCCCTCCATCCCCCGTCCTGCGTTCTGGAAGAACGGGTACGACTAGATTCGAGTTCAGTCTTCTCTAGATATTGTTATTCTTGAGCTTCCTAGTGTACATCAGGGATGGCATCTTTTCTCTTCTATTTGATGACAGAGTATCAGACAGTGTGGTTGTGTTTTGGGATTCTTCTGGTATTAGCAAACTAGATCTGAGGGTTAGCACCGGAGGATCATGGGATAGAACTGTGCCTCAAGCTTTCTCGAAGATGCGGAGCTGATGATGTGGCCGACTTGGAGCTGAGGATCGGCTCTGAACCCATGTGTAAGAACAAAGGCAAGATGAACAATTCACATGGAACGTTATGGTAAGAACATAACTTCTTTTTTTGCTTATTGCTCAAACATCTGCAAGGTGCGTTTCTGAGCTGCAGTCTCTCATGGTGGGGCAACCTTACCTTATTTTTTACTCCCTCTGTCATGTTGAAAGTGATCTCATAATTCACTGCCAGGCATTCTGTCATCCTTCCTGTGTTCTTCCCAGAACCTAAGAATAAGGGAAAGAGGGGCACTTCATACCTTGAATGTGCACTGGCAGCTCAGGTACTGCCTTGACAGAATGAAACCATTCAGGAAAGCTAAAATGCTTTTTATTTCTTACACAGGGGTACAGAAGGGTCAAACAACCTCACTCTAAGGGAATCATTGCTTTCTGGATGTCCTCTGGTGTTGTATTTTGTTATACCAAGCATGGCAATGTGAATCCAGGCAAGGTAAAGGTGCATTCCACCAGGGCCTTTTCCTCTTCATTGGCATATTGGAAAGGAGTGAAGTACTTAGAGGCAGCAACTTGATCCTCTTGCCATACCTTTATGAAACATTCCAAGCTGGATGCCTTTTCTAGATCCACAGCAGGCTTCGCTAGGAACATTCTCCAGGGAGTCCTGGACCTTTACCCTTCCTTCACTCAGTTTGAGTAAGCTTTGGGAATCTCCAAAAATACCAGTAAGGCAGTGTATTTGTTGAACATAATACAGTTATACAAGTCCTTCTTACCTTTAACAGTAAGATGTTCATAGAACACACTGCCTTACTGGCAGTACTCCCTCACCATCCTCCTTTTTTGGATGTAAATAGCTTGCTGATTGGGTTGCTATTGAGCACTGCTCCACGACCTTTATTATGGTGTGTGAGTGCATGCGAGAGTGTGTGTGTGTGTGTGTGTGTGTGTGTGTGTGTGTGTGTGTGTGTGTGTGTATTGGTATTAGAACAGTAGGTGTTCGCAAGGCTTATGTTCCATCTTGTCTTCCTGCTGGATCCCAGAAAACTAAAAGGGTCCTTTCTGTGAGTTTGTAAGGTAGTCCCAGTATAGCCAGATGATTGATCCATCACACCCACAGACAAGCAGTGTGGAGGACTGGGAGATTTGTTAGTCTGCCAGAGGGAGGATAGCAGGGTACTAGTACGCATATGCCAGTAAGGCAGTGTGTTCTACGATCATGTACTGTTGCATGTAAGTAGGACTTGTGCAGCTGTACTTTTCTATGTTGGTTGATAGAGGCTAACTATCCCGTCTCCAGTTTCAATTAACTTGTAATCATAAATTCACTCTTGGGATGGCTTTCCTGTCCCTAATAGACAGGGGCAGTCTGTAAAATACTTGAAGGGATAAGTGCAAACCTAAGCCATCCTTTAGCCCTTAGGGATCGAAAATTGGGTAATAATTAGTAATTGCTAGGCTTGTAAAGGCTCCTAATTAGTTAACCTAGTCCTATTAACTATGAACCTGTATAAAGACTGCTGATTTGCAGCTCCCAGCAGAAGAAATGGATCTAATGGGGTTAGATGCAGACTGCACTAACTGGAAGTTGCACTTTCCTTTCTTCTCATGGTATGACTTCACTGTATTGCATTAGATTGTTGAACTTCAGAGCATTAAAATCAGCCAGTTAATTGGTTTCTCCTGTCTAGACAGATTTTGTGGCACTGTCTGTGTTCAGTTAAGCTGACATCATTAGACCCTTTGTTGGAAATGATTATATAGACATTTCACTTTTGGTAACTGTAGTAAGAATCTTTGTGTTCAACATCTTTGTATCATGTATAGTAAGGGTTAAAATGTGAAATTGCATTGCAAGCAAAGAAGCAAGTTAAAATAAGCTGTTTTTCTTGTAAAGAATTTGCTGACCAAAGAGGGAATGCACAGATGTTACCTTGGTCCAGGCACAAGCTTATCTTGTGACTGACCTCTGACCATCTAAGGCTCCAGTATGTGAATTTATAGCCTTGACTGAAATTCCTTGTCTGATAACCAGTTACTGTGTGCGTGCTGAGAAGGGTATAAAAACCCATGTGAAGTGTACAGAAATTAGACTGCTGACATACCATGTACTTTGTAGCATGTCTCCATGCATGTAAAATAAACCTTTTTGCTTATTTTTATCTGCGTGATTCTTCCAGTATATGTTAAGAGTATTAAAATCTTTTGACATTTCTGGCGCCCAAGACCGTGGGGCCACCTCTTCATGGTACGAATCGCATAAGAGGGACTGAAAAACCTGTACAGGAAGGGGAGAACGAATCTTGGGCTCCCTTGAACGGAAAGACCTCCGACTAAGAAGTCGTAAGTAGAGGCCAGTCACTCTTAGATTCGATCCGTGGGACGGTGACGAACGGGGCGGAAGAACCGCAGAAAGGTAAGCATAACATTTTTTTTTTTTTCTTTTTGTATTATTCTCTTTTTAAAAGAACAAAGGGACTAGTCATAAGGGAATCGTCTTTTGGTTTAATTTTACAAAAGAACGGTAGAGATCTCAGAAAAAGGAAACTAATTTTTCTCTCAGATTAGAAAAATGGGAACAGGGAGTAGTTGCTGTAGTTGCAGCGACCGCTCAAACAAAAGGACCGAGGATGAACAATATATGTTCAACCTACATCCAAAGAATTTAAAATTTCTAAAAAAATGGAAAAAGGATTATGAGTTTAGTGGAAATCTAAACAAATTAGAATGTCAAAATTTGGTAAAAAGTTTACGTAAGGATGCAGGAAATAAGATTAAAGATCAAAAGAGAATAGGATTTCCCCAGGCTCAGAAGTGGTTAGAGGAAGCTAATAAAAAATATAGAGAACAGCTTCAAAACAAAAAAACTGGTGACTCGAGTGCAAAAGATACATTTTTCGTCCAAAAGGACGATAATGAAACATCTGCCGTCTGTCGCAAGGCGATGGCCCCACCCTTATATCCAGACCCAGAAACCCTTAAAACCAGTCCACCTCAGTATCAGAAAAGTGAAGAAGTGAGCCAAAGCAAAACCATACCTCCTGTAATTTTACAAAAGCAGGCGGATGACACTCTGGACCTACGAACCCGTAGTATAGACAAATCAGAATGGAAACAAAAGGAAACCGAAGTCAATTCGGCGTCCACAGAGTATCCCCTCATAGAAGTAGCAAATCCGCAAGCGGGTACTTTCGGACAGGGTTCCACCATTTTAGTTTATCGACCCTGGACGCGGGAAGACATTCGAAAAGCCGTAGAAGGAATACCACACCCTAGGTTAGATATGACCAAGTTTTGTGAAGACGTCGCAGGCATGATAGAAAGTTATAAGCTAAATGCCGTAGAGTAGGAACAAGTAGTTTGACAAATTTTGGGTCCCGACTGGCACTTGGTCTGTGGGGACTGGGATCCCATAACCAGAGTAGATAATAAGCCACTTGCCCACAATTCGGACTCATACCAAAAGCAGGTCAAGGATTTACTAGCCCGTATTTTGGATAAATGGAAGCCTAGGGCAGACTGGACCTGTATCAATAGATGTGTACAAGCGGACGATGAAAAAGTAGACAACTATTTGCAGAGACTTACCCAGTGCTTTGATAACCATAGTGGTATGCAAAAAGAAATAGATCAGTCAAAAGACTCCTCATATGAACAACAACTAAAAAATGCCTTTTTAAAAGGATGTAAAAGTGGTAACCAAAAAGTAAAAGCACTACCAAAATAATCCACAAAGGTGTCCGGCACAATGAAGGTTATCCTGTTTCCAAAATGCAGGCAAATCACACGGAAAAGTAGCAACACTTTTATTACGATAAAATAACAAACCACATCCAAAAGCAAAGGTCGATTAAGCACTTTCGTCTCCTAATACGGAGACTTCATCAGAATAACTTTTGCCCCTCGACCGTTCCTTTTATAATCATCATGTTTTCATTAATTGAACAATCATTAAGTGTAAAAGTGCTATTAGCAACTTTGCCCAAAAGCATATGATAGACCATCGGACGGCACGTCTGCAGCCCCTACTGGAGTATGCAAGACATGCAGAAAAATATTTAGAAGAAAAGAAAAAAAAACAAGCTCAAACCTTTACGGTGAGCGAAGATGGGACACTTATGCTACTGCAAGGTCCGACTAACAGGGGTAGAGGAAGGGACAGAGGCAGGGGTAGAGGAAGAGGGAATGTGGGACATTCCGAAGATTATGAAGGCAGACAAAAAAGAGGAGAATGTTTCAAATGTGGTAAAAAGGGACATTTTGTGAGGGATTGCCGGTCTTCTGAAAAAACTAAAACCACCCCGGATCACGGGTCAGCATGACTATATGATGGTGGTGGAGGTGAATCAGACCCGGATAAAGGGGCTGATTGGCCAGAGTCAATAAGACAGAGTGAAGAGGAAGATTTTGAGGACGCAAACGAGGAAGGTAAGGGTGAATGTGCAGGATGGGAAAATGAAATGACTGATTTTTCAGAAGAAGGTGAATATCAGGTTGTTAATTTAACAGCGCTGGCTGTAACTATGCAGCTAGAGGCACAACCGATAATCACACTTCAAGTAGAGGGTAAGGATGTAGAATGTTTGTGTGATTCAGGGGCCTCCAGGACCCTGCTAAAAAAACTCTGCAGTGCCATCCGATGTAACTTCTGATGACTATCTGTTAGTTAAGGCAGCAAATGGCCGCATTTATAAGGAACCATTATCTAAACCTTTATGGTTCACGGACCCTGAAACTAATTATCTCCAAAATTTGCCCTGTAAACTTATTAGGAAGAGATTTAATGCATGTGTTTGGCATAGCAGCTGTACCGACTGCATCAGGGATTCTAGCCAAACGAGTAGAAATTCAAGATGTTATGTTACAAGTGGGGCAGGGTGATTTACACTACTGGTACAGTAATGATCTTGTTGAAACTGGACCACAAAATGTAGTAAATGAGCTACCTAATTTGGCCTTAAGCAAATATGGCACACAACCGCCAGTGGTAGCTAAACAACTACACTGTACAATGTATTACAGGAAGTATGTGGGACCAGACGACAAATATGAGGAGCAATTTTTTAAACACAAGGTCACAAAAATCCTGTTACAAAATCTCTATTGGGATAAATTAGGAAATTCTGCAGTTACATGCAGTCTTACAAAAGATATGCAGTTACTTTTTCGCAATAATTCTATTGCACATGTCTCTGTAACAAGGGAAGAACAAATGGCATGGTATCTGGTGGGGAGGAAAGTTACTGAATGGGCCAAAATGACACCGGAACAATTGGCATGTAAAGGAATTCAGGTACAAAGACTAAATTGGGTCACCCAGGCTAGACCAACAGTGCACCTCCGCGAAGATAGGCTAACGCCACCCGGGGGAGGGCCATTCTGACTATGTCTCCTAACCCTGCAAGAAGAATTAAAGTTACAGTCAGTGCCAGACTCCTTATGGTCCCGCAGACAACACGACATTGGGCTAATAAAAACAGCAGGACAGGTTAAAATAACTCCAAAATCCGATTTTAGACCTCATAAACGTCAGTATCCATTAAGTAAAAAGGCAGAAGAAGGCATTCTGACAGTGATCACGGCTCTACTGAGAGCTGGGGTGTTAATTCCATGCACAGATTCACCGTGTAACACACTCTTGTTCCCAGTAAGGAAACCGGACGGGACATGGAGAATGGTACAGGATCTGCAGGCTGTAAATGCTGCTGGAGTGCCAAGGGCTCCTATGGTCCCAGATCCATCTGTTTTGTTAAATGATATCCTTCCCACGGATAAGTATTTTTCTGTTATTGACAATAGTAACGCGTTCTTTTCTATTCCCCTACAGGAAGATAGTAGGTTTTGGTTCGCCTTTACGTTTATGAGCAAGCAGTACACATACACATGACTGCCGCAGGGATATTGTGAAAGCCCTACAATCTTTTTGCAAGAAATGTCGACAAACCTGGCACAGTTTCAACCAGAGCATGGCTGTCATCTACTATTGTACATGGACGACATCTTACTGGCTGCACCCAGGGAGGCTGTCTGTGAGTCCGAAACTATTCGGTTATTGCATTTTTTGACGAAAGAGGGACATAAGGTAAATAAATCTAAATTATAATTTTGTAAAACTGAAGTACGGTATCTAGGCTATACCATTTCAGTTGCTGGTAGACAACTAGATAACTGTAGAAAAGAAGCCATTTTACAGGCACCAATGCCCAACACAAAAAAAGAAATGATGTCATTTTTAGGAATAACAAATTTTTGTCGTAGTTGGATTCCCAACTATGCAGAGGAAGTAAGTCCACTTTCAGAACTTATTTTCGCACTTCCCATGGCAGCACATGATGCGCTGCAATGGACGGATAAGGCAATACAGGCATTTACTAGAGTAAAACAGTTGATAGCAGGATCTGCAACACTTAGCTTCCCTGACTATACAAAACCCTTTGTTCAGACAGTAGATTTTAAGCAGGGCTTTATGACATCGGTTCTGTTGCAAACTTATGGGGATAAGTTAAGACCATTAGCTGTTTATTCCAGTAAATTGGACACAGTGGCACGATCTTTGCCACACTGTGTACAAGTGGTAGTCGCAGCCGCACAGGCTGTGCAAGCGTCTGCAACCCTAGATGTTAAGTTGTCTATCTCGCCTTCATTCTTGCTGGATGGGTTCGGAGCCGACCTCGGCTCCGACTCGGCCACTCTAAAAGCTCGAGAGTTGGTTCCACCGGCTCGAGGCTCCCCTTATATCCCACAATGCTAGGAGTGTATTACCTCAGATCTCGTTTGCCGCTACAGCTATCGAGACGTGTTGCTTCACCGGCTTCAGGTTAGTGTAGGAACTACTTTAAAAAAATTGAATTAGACCCTTTAATTTAGTTTTTCCATACAGTTTCCCCTTACCTTAAAGGTCTCTTATCCCTTTAATCTAATTGTTCTTTATTTTTACCTTAAGAACTTATAGTTCTTCCCTTAGGCCTTTGGGCCCTCCCATTCCCTTGGAGTGTGTGTGTTTTCTGTAGGGATTTTTATACAGTAAACTAATTTTTTAGTTTAAATTTCTATTTTTAGTTTTTTATAAGTGTAATCGGTGTGCTTGTGTTGTTGTGTGGTTACACTTGTTCCTTAATATGTCCAAGGATTCGAAGGTCTCAGGCTTCAAGAAGTGTGACTCGTGCTGTCAGAAAATGTCTCTGACAGACGGTCACACTTCTTGTGTGTACTGCCTGGGACCTTTACACCTGCAGGACTCTTGTGCTGTATGCCATGGCTTCAGCCCTAGAGTCCTGCAGGAAAGAAAAAACAAGCTGATCTTAAGGGGCTTGCTTAAGCCTGAGGGTCCCCCTACTGCTACTTCGGGTAAACCCTCTAAGGCTCATAGGTCCTCGACTCCAGCCTCTGAGTCGGCCCTAAGGCTTCGAAGCCTACTAAGGCATCGGCTCCGGCTGGAGCCGATGAGACTCAAACTGCTACTCCTGTGGTTCCCTCGGCTCCGGCTGGAGCCGAGGCTTTAGTCTGAGTCGGCTCCGATCAGACCATCGGAGCCGACATCTAGAAAGAGGTCCAGGTCACCGTCCCTTGGCTCCGTTCATTCGGCTCCAGCATCTCCTTTGCTGTCTGAACGGAGCCATAGATCTCACTCCTCTAGATCATCCAGGCTTTCGGATCATGATCTTCAGAGGGTAGTGAGTCGACTTAAGTCCGAGGCACTGGCCCAAATGCTTCAGAGCCCGACTCATCAGTCGAAGCTTGACCCTATTCCTCAAAATGTTCCTCCTCCGACTCCTTTGAGCTCGGAGCTGGGGCGCTTCGTACCCGAGACTGTGGTAGCGTCTGAGCCGATACAATTGTCTTCGGCTCCGTCGTCGGCTCCGATTTCTTCCTTGGAAGAATCTCGGCGCCGGACTTCCCTCGTCGGCTCCAAGGGGGTGAGTGGCATCGGACCCTTGTCCGACCCCGCTCTCCCTCTCGGTGCTTCGGCTCTGGTGAGTTCGGCTCCGACATCGGCCTCGGAGCCATCGCTGTCGGTGCCGAGGGAGGTTTTCAGCTTTTCGGAGCGGGGACCTCTGGCTCTGCCTGACAGGGGTGCGTTCGAGGTCATGCGGAGTGTGTTGGAACCTGGTTCAACTCCACAGTTGGCTCCATCCGTCCCTCCCTCCTCGGTGCCTCAGGTTATGTCTACTCACTCCCTCATCCCGGACCGCAGAGAGCCAGCTCCTCAAGAATCCCCTGTGGGGATCTCATCCTCTTCCGAGGCCTCTCCTGAATTGGCAGGGGAGCCCCCAAGGAAGAGAAAGTGTAAGAGGAAGCACATAGACTCACCTGAGTCTGTCACCTCTGACACAGATTTAGAGGATTCCGAGGGTTCCCCCCGTTCCCCTTCTGAAGATGTCTCCTTCGCAGACATTCTAGAGATCCTGAAACAGAGGGGAAATTGGCCAGCCCTTAGCCCTTCGGAGGATGAATCTGTGTAGCTTGAGGCGTTTGGCTCTCGCCCTTCCCTTTGACCCCCTCATGCAGGTGGTAGCTAAAAAGGCTTGGACGGCTCCTGACTCTGTGGACCCCACCCCCAGGAGACCTTCAAAGTTTATCACAGCACCAGCAGATAAGCAGTTTCTGACTAAGGGAGTCTCTGTGGATGCTATGGTGGTAGCTGCCGCCACTAAGAAGGAGCTAGCTGATCCTTCAGTGCCTATCCATCCTCCTAACAAGGAATCTAGGTCGATGGACAGGTACGGGAAGCGGATGTTTTCGTCAGCGACCTTTGCTATGCGTTCGCTGAACTACCTCTGCCATTTTACTCGTCTTCAAAGAGACTTGATCAAGGAAGCGAGTGAGATGTTAAAGGATCCTACAGCTGCGGGTTTTCAGGATAAGATGAATGCTCAGCTGACTACCCTTAATTCTATAGCAAACTCCTCCATGCGCCTCCTCTCATATGCGGCTGATGGAGCGAGCAGAGCCGCAGGGACAGGTGTTGCCTTACGCAGGCATGCCTGGATGCGGTTATGCAATTTTGCGGACCCCTTTAAAACGTCTTTCACTAATTCCCCGTTTGATGGATCATCTCTTTTTGGTCCTCAAGTGAAAGAGACTTTGACGAGGTGCGAGACGGATGGCAAAACTCTTTCTGCCGTCGGAGTCCGTTTTTCTACTCCTTCTAGGCCTTACCCCAAAGGCCAGAAGAGTGGAAAAATGTGGTTCCGCAAACAATCTCAAGGGAACTTGCCTGACGCACAGAGTCGGTTTCCCTCCAGAGGCAGAGGAGGGAACAACAATGGTGGACGTCGCCCTAGGGGCGGGGGGGGTCCGCAGAACCAGGGCAATCGAGAAACTTTTTCCGATAAGCTCTTCCAGCATCCCTGAGGTGTTGCCCGACTGTCCACCTTCGGAGGCAGTCGGGGGAAGATTATCACTGTACCCAGAAGCCTGGCGTTCCCTAACTCAAGACAAGTGGGTACAGTCCATCATTTCCGAAGGCTATTCCATTCCGTTCGATCGCATTCCAGACCAATCCAAAAAAATCCCTTCCAGATGTTCCACCTGCTCAAAGGGATCTTGCAGCATTGGAAATTTCAAAGCTGCTTGCAAAAAGAGCCATTCAGCCAGTTCCAGCAGACCAGCAAGGATCCGGAATCTACTCCAGGTTCTTTTTAGTTCCAAAGAAAACAGGGGACTGGAGACCAATTTTGGATCTCAGTATCTTGAACAAGTCTGTCAAGAAAACAAGATTTCGGATGGTCACGCTACAGTCCATCCTTCCCCTATTGGGAAAGGAAAACTGGATGTGCTCTATAGACCTTCAGGATGCGTACTATCATATAAAATGAACAGATGCTCCAGAAGATTCCTCCGCTTCAGGCTGGGAACCAGTCACTTTCAATTCAGAGCGCTGCCCTTTGGACTCACCACTGCCCCCGGTGTTTACCAAATGCATGGCAGTGGTAGCTTCTCATCTGAGACGTCAAGGATTCCAAGTGTTTCCATACTTACACGACTGGCTCCTCACAGCTCCTACCAAGCATCGTCTTCTGATTGCCAGAGACTACGCCTTTCGCATTTTTCAAAAGTTAGGTATCTCAATAAATTGCGAAAAGTCTGTTTTGTCGCCTTGTTGTGTTATTACCTTCATAGGCAAATCTAGATACAATCAACATGTCTGCAAGACTTACAGACCAAAGAATAGCGGACATACACAAACTGGTCTCTCTTCTATTCCACAGCAACAGAGTCAAAGTCAGATTGGTTCTAAAAGTACTAGGGATTATGGCGGCTGCTATCCCTCTACTTCTGTTAGCCAGATTTCACATGAGAATCCTTCAATGGATGCTCTTCACACAGTGGTCATACCAGCAACTTCCGATGTCTCACACCATTGTGATTACGCAAACATGCAGGAATCACCTTCTTTGGTGGATTTCTTCCCCACAGCTCTTTCAAGGAAGACCCTTTGTTCTTCCTCCTCCGGTTGTTACTCTGACAACGGACGCCTCCCTGATCGGGTGGGGGGGGGCATTATCAGGGCAGAACAGTCCAGGGCATTTGGCAACCAAACGAACGCCACTTGCATATAAATGTTCTAGAGATGAGAGCAGTGCTTTTAGCGTTGCAAGCCCTTCAAGACTCTCTTCCCTTGGGAACGATAGCAATTCAGACGGACAACATGTCCGTAGTGTGGTATATCAACAAACAAGGCGGAACCAAGTCCTACCCCCTATGTCGAGAAGCACTCAGACTGTGGCAATGAGCGATTTCATCTCAGCGGTTTCTGATAGCAACGCATTCCCGGGAAGTCCAATCTTATCGCGTACAAGTTGAGCAGAGCTATCCTCATGCCTCACAAGTGGTCTCTGAAAGATTCTATCTTGGAGAAAGTTTTTCTCAAGTGGGGTCAGCCTTGCTGCGACCTTTTTGCTACTCCCCAAAACAGCAAGTGCAAAGATTATTTCACCCTCTTCCCCTTACCAGGCCAGCCCAGCAGAGACGCTCTAGTCCAAGTTTGGCCCCGGGACTTCTGTATGCATTCCCTCCCTTCCCACTAATCTCTCAAGTGATACAGAAAGCTATCGCTCAGAAGGCCTCATTGATCCTCATTGCTCCTTACTGGCCTCGACAGGTTTGGTTCCCCTTTCTACATCAATTTCTGTTGGAGCAACCCTGGCATCTGGACTTAGTTCCAGATCTTTTGATCCATCAGTCGGGTCAGTTTCATCGCTCCCTAACATCATTGAACCTCACTGCTTGGTTCCTCCAGTTCCTACCTTAGCCAGGCTTCCTCAAATATCTCACACTGTTCGAGATATTTTAATAGCTTCCCATAAATCTTCCACTCGAAAGATTTATCTTAGTAAATGGAAATGTTTTGCCTATTGGGCTCAAGGAAGGGACTTAGATCCTTTCACTGCTCCCATCCAAATAGTTCTTGATTTTCTAGCTGAACTCTTTCATGCAGGTTCATCTCCTTCTACTCTCAAAGTCCAATTGGCAGCTATATCGAACTTTCATGTCGGCATTTCAGATTCTGCCATCATGTCTCACAAGCTTTGCAAAGCCTTTTTGAAGGGAATTTTTCTACTCAGACCTCCTATAAGAAATCCTCCTCCTTCTTGGGACCTTAATTTAGTTCTCACTTCCTTGATTCTTCCCCCTTTCGAACCTGCAGCTTCCTGTTCATTAAAATTGCTATCATGGAAGACTCTCTTTCTGGTAGCTGTTACTTCAGCTAGAAGGGTTTCAGAACTTCATGCACTCAGCTGTCGACCACCATATCTGTTGTTCCATAAAGACAGGGTATCCTTACGAACCAACCCGTCCTTTTTACCTAAAGTAGCCTCTGTCTAACCTAAATCAAAGCATTGACCTCCTGTGTTTTTCCAGAATATTCTAACAGGTCTGAACAAAATTGCATTGGCTAGATGTTCATCGTCAGTTAAGGTACTATTTGGATAGGACCAAACAATTCAGAAAAACTGACCAGTTGTTTGTCTCTTATGCAGAAGGCAGAAAGGGACTTTCTGTTTCCAAGGTATCACTATCCAGATGGCTAATATCTCTGATTTCCCTTGTTTATGAAATTAGACACCAAAAGCTGCCTAACAAACCTAAGGCCCACTCCACCAGAGCTTTGGCTACTTCTATAGCCTTCCAAGACAGACTGCCTATTGACACCATTTGTGCAGCGGCTACTTGGGCTACTCCTCACACTTTCATTTCACATTATAAGTTGGATTTAGCTTCCAGACATAGAGCTAACTTTGGTACCACTGTTCTCAAGAGTCTGTTCCGATAGGCCACCCGGGACAAGGTGCTAGGGATGCGGTCCATCCAGCAAGAATGAAGGCGAGATAGACAACTTAACATATAGAAGTTATGTTCTTACCATAACGTTCCATGTTAGTTGTCTTCTTCTCGCCTTCTTTCTTGCGTCCCACCCTCCTTCCCCCTAGCCTGGACAGACCTAGAGGAGTTTGATTGTGACCTCTCTTTTTACCACCTCTTGTGCTATAGGTATATGCTCTGCTGTGCATATTTTCCTGGATCAGGCTTCAGGTCACCTTTCCTTTCCCTTTTTTATAGAGGTGGATTCTGCTTTTCCAGTATTTCTGGTTTTATTATTAGCTGGGCCTAGCTCACAAACGAGATCTGAGGTAATACATGCCTAGCATTGTGTGATATAAGGGGAGCCTCGAGCCGGTGGAACCAACTCTCGAGCTTTTAGAGTGGCAGTCGGGCGAGGTCGGCTCCGAACCCATCCAGCAAGAAAGAAGGTGAGAAGAAGACAACTAACATGGAACATTATGGTAAGAACATAACTTCTATTTTTGTTTCATGACCTTACCTTACGAGTACCGCACTCCGTCGCGGTAATACTACTACAGGATAAAGTTACCTTTCTCTCTCCTAGCAGACACTTATCCTGCATGACAACGTTACTATCACAACCACACATGACCATTGAGCGATGCACCACTCTTAATCCAGCCACGCTGTTACTTACAGCTGACGATGGTGCCCCTCATGTGTGTTTAGATTTAATACACTCTAATGTCTTACCAAGACCAGACCTTAAGGACCAACCTTTGGCAAATTCAGATTGGACCCTGTTTGTAGATGGGTCAGCACTTAAGAATGAGGCAGGTATTACACAAGTGGGGTATGCAGTCACAACTGAGACTAAGGTACTGGAGGCAAAACCCCTCCCCAGGAACCTGTCCGTACAAGCGGCCAAATTGATTGCTTTGTCCAGAGCATGCACCATCTCTAAGGATAAGGCAGTTACTATCTACACAGATAGTCAGTATGCTTTTTCCATGGTCCATGTCTTTGCACACCAATGGAAAAATGGAGGAATGGTTACGGCCTCAGGAAAGGAAATAACCCACAAGGATTTAATCCTTAGCCTCTTACAAGCTGTCCAACTGCCACGGGCACTGGCCATCTGTAAGTGCGCAACACACACAAATGCCAAGGATCCAGTATCACTTGGAAATGCACTGGCTGACAAAACTGCAAAAAGTGTAGCCTTAACTACTACCTTTGCACTCGAGACCACACAAAAGGAACTTCACCCTACAGATAAATTTGATCTACAAACTTTACAGGTAATGCAGGAACTTAGTACAGTTCAGGAAAAACAGCGATGGATTAAATATGGGGCTATTCAAAAGCAGGGAGTTTTTGTAGGTCCAAATGATAAGTATGTCTTGCCAACGAACCTTTTTAGGTATGCCTCATTAGTGACGCATGGCCCATCTCATCTGGGCCCTGCTGCTATGGTTCAAATGATCCAGCAAATTTTCTGGACCAAGGGATTTATAGCATACACTAAACAATTTTGTTTATAGTGCCTGCTTTGTGCACAATACCATGGTGGTGGGGTGCGGATCACCCCAGCTGCTTTTCCGCAGCCTCCGTATCCATTTCACACAATCTGCATGGATTTTATTGAACTAACTTCTGTTCAACAGAAGCGATTTGTGTTAGTCATTATTGACGCTTTTACAAAATGGGTTGAAGCTTTTCCGGTAGCACACCCAGATGCACTTTCGGTAGCCAAGGCCCTTACAAATAACATTATCCCTCATTTTGGGCTACCTACACGCATCTATTCTGATAATGGCACACATTTCGTAAACCAAGTTATTCAAAAGCTGGCCGCCGTTTTTCAGATCGAGTTAAAACACCATTGTGCCTACCACCCACAGTCAACAGGGTTGGTTGAACGCCATAATGGCATTCTCAAAGGCAAGTTACGTAAACTCATGGCCGAGACACATCAGTCTTGGATAAACTGCTTACCTCTGGCACTCCTGTCCATGCGTACCACTCCCACCTCAAAAGGGGTCACACCATTTGAACTATTATACGGGAGACCTTATTACGTCCCGCAGTGGCAAAATCTTTTGCCTGCGGATCGTGAGGGGGGGTGTAGAGATAGCAGATTACATGAGGAAATTGCTGACCAGGACTAACACCTCTTTAACGAATGATTGCTTTTCAGATCAGAAGAACAACAGGATCCTGGAAGTGAAACCCGGGAACTGGGTTTGGATTAAAATTGTCAAGAGGAAAACCTGGGCCTCGCCTAAGTGGGAAGGTCCATACCAGGTTTTGATCGCAACACCTACAGCAATCCGAATCAAAGAACGAACATCATGGATCCATCTGACACACTGTAAACTGGTAAAACAGTTTGAACTGGAAAAAACACTTGAGTTCCCCTGAGGAACACTGATTAGTAGTAATCTTGTTTTGTATGAGTATCTGACTGTAGCAATGCAGAAAAATACCGGAAGGGAGCAGCCCTTCCCACAAAAGCATTCCAAAATAATTTTGTTGTTAATAAGTGTGATTGTTACTTTTCTGTTTTGGCCGTTTTTATTTTCAAACAAGACTAGCCAAGTAAAGAGAGACGAGTATACGGCTTGGCATCCGCCTTTTAATACGTACCAGGCTATTAAGTATGCATATGCTCTATCTTTTAATGTTTCAAATTGTTGGATATGCACGGCTATCCCTACTGTACATGGTGGTCTAATGTTAGGTACAGTCCCTTTTGGGGCAAATGATACATGGACAAATTTACTATTTGAAACTTCAAATGTAGCCTTAAAGGACAAAATAGCATTATCCCTCATGGGTCGCCAGAATGGAACTGTATGTTTTCAAAGATTAGGCAAGATTAACGTTGGATGGAGTCAGTGTAATGTAACAATAATTCATAACTGTACAATAGATGGGCACTGTGCAACGAGTTTCAGGCCTATAAGAGTGCTTGTTAATAGTACAGGTCTTGTTAATGACACAAGTTTCTTTGAAAAAATGTTATATGTGTATGATCTTTTGTTTAAAGGGCTGCAAGATGAAGGAAATCACTCTGTTCCAGTCAATATTACACTTAAAGTAAATGATTGTTATTTTATCTGTGGTAGAAAAGCATACAAATGGTTACCAAGGAATTGGTCAGGCAGTTGCTTTTTGGGTTAGTTAGCACCAGCTATAAGACATACATTTTCTCTTCCCCAAGGTAAAATACGAAATGTACGTGCTGTTAATAAACCTGTTAATCCCGTAGGTAACGTTGATGCATCCTGGATCTATCACCACGATTTGGCCCATAGTAGCAGCAAGGGGCTATCACACATGGACTTGGGCGATGATGTTATTTCCTGGGCTGGTATTCTTCCAGCGTATGGGACAGTAAAATCCATTTGGGAGCTCAGAAAACTGTCAAAACTGTTAGAAACTCTGAGCAATGCAACTTTTTCTGCGCTAGAATTGGTGACGGATGAGTTAACTGCAATGAGGACTGTAGTGTTGCAGAATTGTATGGCGCTCGATTTCACCCTAGTGGCGAAAGGAGGTACTTGCGCTCTTATCCAGGAGGAGTGTTGTTCGTTCATTCCAGATAACGAACATGACATTGACAGTCATCTAGAGATCCTACAACAAGTTTCTGAACTTACAAAACCGGGACAGAATCCATTAACTGACTTTTTCCAAAATTGGTTTGGAAATTGGGGAACAGTACTTATGAATGTCTTAATTGCTATATGTGTTGGTGCCATTATATATCTGTCTCAGTGAGGCTCTTCTGTTAGGATGTCCACATTGTTAGAAGTTTCAATTATGGCTACTAGTTTGCAGTCATCTGTGAACTTCATTAGCAAAAGACTTTCTGTGTTAGCCTGTACTTCAGAAAAATTTTGTCTTCCATCTTTTAACCTGTCCCTGATTTTTCTCATAAATCACAGACAAAACAAATCAGTAATGTTAGACAGTACAGTTTTGCACTTATTGCCAAACAAATCTGTGATGTCTCAAACCTGTGGCTCTATTAACGTTTAAGTGAAGTATAAGTAATAGCTATACATTGATCCTTATTTGCCACTTCCCATTATTTTCAGCTATATCCAGAATTCTTGAGGAAAGAAGTAAGAGCTATGGGAAATAATACCATTATGGTGGGAATAGCTGAAATAATACTTTCACATACATGACACTGGGGAGTGAGCTCTCCCGGGGCATAGCCCATGATGTATAGGAGAAGCAAGGTAAAGAAGAACAATAATTGGAGAAGGTGTTTTTCATTTTCTTTCTGTTAGACTCTTAAAACTGCTTATACTACATTGTTCCATTTTTAAGTAATTGTGATATTGCTTGTCAATTCATCCAAAGCAGCTGTGTGATTTCTTTGCCTATGTGAATATTTTGATTGGAGGGATTTGTGTACACTGTGTGCAGATGCCTGAAAAGAGCAGATATAAATTCCGAAGCAGAGAGTTAAACAATATTTAACACAGAGGCCCAAGGGGAATGCTGAGTGCTAGGCTGTACTTCATTAGAATTTTCATGTAAAGCTACATTCAGGTGTGATCAGCCAACTGAAGTTTGATATTGACACTTAAAAAAACTTTATTAAAGTAGAATGCCTATTGTTTTCTGGTGAATCATACATTTCTGAGACAATAACCATACCTGTTTATAATACCTTTATGCTTTAACACAGACTTTAGAGGAATTGTAAATTGTAAATCAATGCAGGGAAGACTAGACAACATTCCAAAACATCCATTAGGGTCAGTGAGTCTTGGGCTATTTTACTGTTACTAGATAAAATAAAATGCTAATGTCCAGCAAGAAGCCAACTGTACATCATCAAAGCAGAGATAATAGATGCTGGTAGTAAGGTTCCTCATTGCACGCTTCATTTTATATATAGCATTCACTAATCTAAATATTTTCTATTTTTTAAGATTTTTTTTTTTTTTTTATCATCTATACCATTACCTAGAGGTTTTTGCCTACATCCACTCATTGATCCATTCATCTGTTAAGCATCTGTGTTTTTGGAAAATGCAGTTACGTAAGTGTCCTTTTTATCTCTAAGGGTAGTATTCTCTCTGCAAAGTATACTGGTCACCCGGATCCTATTTTGAAGGTTTATTTTAGATATGCTAGACTTGTACATAAAAATTACTATTAGTTAATGAGAGCTGACCTCTTGATGCTTGTGTTATGGTATACATGGACAGATTAACATAAAGTGATTTGTGGGACTCACTGTTGTGTTACTTAAAACTTGAATATGTGTGGACAGTATTATACTTATTAGTACATTTTTCCAAGATTTGTAAGACTAGTTTGTCCACTTCTCTCAAAGGATGAAATGTGAATCTGTATTCTTTATTGGATTACTATGGTGAGAACACTGGGACAGGGCAATTCTGGACTGCTTAGTGCTATATTTTCACTTGTTTATTGTTTTTAGTAGAATATTACATTTCTATATAAGACAGTATGTGTTACATTGAGAGAAATTTTGAGAAATTCATTTGAATGATGTAGACAAATATCTCACCATCTTCTATATCGCATACATATATTTGTGAGAAAGGAAACAAAACGTGATTAATGAATGTATATTTGATAACTTATAATACTTCGGTTAACATAATAGATCTAAGAAATCTGTTTCTCACTGTATATATCCTTGTTTGAAGAAAGTTATTAATACGAAATAGTTTAATAACTTGATAGATATTAATATCATATTATACTAAGTTAAAAGCGTTTAAATAGTAATTAGTCAAATAGGTAGTTATATACTATCCTTATGATGCTTTATATTAGAGACTAATACTTTTTTCTGTGTTTTACACATACACAAAAATTTACATTGTATTTCATTTTTGTGGTTAACATACTATATCAGATGAAATATATCTAGTTAAATTTTAATAGATTTAAGTTAAAATAATCACTAGATGTTAAGTTGTCTATCTCGCCTTCATTCTTGCTGGATGGGTTGAGTTGGTTCCACGAGGCTCCCCTTATATCCCACAATGCTAAGAGTTACCTCAGATCTCGCTTGCCGCTTGAGGTTGGTTGCTTCTACCGGTTCCTGGTGAGTTTTAGCTTTTTCTATTAAAAGTTACTCTTTTTCCCCCCTTTTCAGTTTAATTCTTCTTAAATTAGTATAGTTCATAGAACTTTATCCCCGACCCTAATTTTTCCCATTTCTTGTTTAAAAGAACCTTTGGTTCTTCCCTTGGGCCTTAGGCCTTCTCTTCCCTTAGGGAGTGTTTGTGTAGTTTACTATAATTTACTACAGTTTGTTGTACTTTATTTTTTAGTATCTTTACTAAAATTGTTATTCTGACAAGGTATAACTGGTGTGTTTGAGTGTGTGTTTGTGTTCACCAGTTAGGCTATGTCTTCAAGAAGTGTGATGCGTGCTGTCAGAAAATGTCTCTGACAGACGCCCTGCAGGACTCCTGTGCTGTTTGCCATGGCTTCAGCCCCAGGGTCCTGCAGGAAAGAAAAAACAAGCTAATTCTGAGAGGCTTGTTGAAGCCTGAGGATTCCCTGTCTGTCTCAACAGGGAAGCCCTCTAAGGCATCGAGGTCTTGACTCGGCTTCTGAGCCGAGACCTCAGGTTGTTCAACCTTTGCCTTTATCGGCTCCGGGTGCAGGCCATAACCATCACTCCACAGTTTCTGTGGCTTCCTCTCCGCCGGCGCCGAGCCGAGTTATCGAGTCGGCTCCGACAAGATCTTCGGAGCCGACAACCAGAAAGAGGTCTAGGTCACCTTCTCTTGGCTCCGTTCATTCGGCTCCAGGATCTCCCCTGCTGTCTGAACAGAGCCAAAGGTCTCATTCCTCTAGGTCATCGAGGCTTTCCGATCATGACCTTCAGAGGGTGGTGAGTCGATTACTTAAGTCCGAGGCACTAGCCCAGATGCTTCAGAGCCCGACTCATCAGTCGGTGCCTGCCCGTCCATCAACTTTTCCTCCTTCTTTGAGTTGAACCGAGACTGTAGTCGGCTCCGTCAGCCCCTCCTTCTATGCTGCCTCAGGGTTCACTCCCTCATCCCGGACCGCAGAGAGCCAGCTCCTCAGGAGCCCCTTTGGGATTTCATCCTCTTCGAGGCCTCCTGATTTGGCAGAAGAGCCCCTCGAAGAGGAAGTAAACACATTGACTCACCTGAGTCTATCACATCGGACACAGATCTGGATGATTCTGAGGGTTCCCCACGTTCCCCTTCTGAAGATGTCTCTTTGCAGACATTCTGGAGATCCTTAAACAGAGGGAAATTGGCCAGCCCTCAACCAACCTGTGTATCTTGAGGCGTTTGGCTCTCGTCCTTCCACCTCCTGGGTGTCCCCCCGACCCCCTCATGCAGGTGGTAGCTAAGAAGGCATGGACGGCTCCTGATTCAGTGGACCCCACTCCCAGGAGACCCTCCAAATTCATCACAGCTCCATCAGACAAGCAATTTTTATCGAAAGGAGTTTCTGTGGATGCTATGGTGGTAGCTGCCGCCACAAAGAAGGAATTGGCTGATCCTTCAGTGCCTGTCCATCCACCTAACAAGGAATCTAGGTCCATGGACAGGTAATGGAGCGGATGTTCTCCTCAGCGACATTTACCATGCTCGCTGAATTACCTGTGCCATTTCACGGGACTTGGTCAGTGAAATGTTGAAGGACCCTACTGCTGCGGGTTTCAAGAGAAAATGAACACAGCTGGCTATCCTTAATTCCATTTCCAACTCCTCCATGGGACAGGGGTAGCGTAGGCATGCCTGGATGCGGCTATGCAACTTTGGAACCTTTCAAGACGTCTTTCACGAACTCCCCTTTGATGGATCATCTCTTTTGGTCCTCAAGTGAAAGAAACCCTGACTAGGTGCGAGACTGATGGCAAGACCCTTTCTGCCGTTCTAGGCCTTACCCCAAAGGCCAGAAGGGTGGAAAGATGTGGTTCCGTAAACAATCTCAAGGGACGAACAACAATGGTCCTAGAGGCAGAGGGGTCCGCAGAACCAGGGCAATCGAGAAACTTCCTCCGATAAGCCCTTTCAGCATCCCTGAGGTGTTGCCCCACTGCCCATCTTCGGAGGCAGTCGGGGAAGATTGTCACTGTACCCAGAAGCCTGGCTATCCTTGACACAAGACAAATGGGTACAGTCCATCATTTCGAAGGTTATTCTATCCCCTTTCTTCGTTTTCCAAATCAGTCAAAAAAATCCCTTCCAGATGTTCCACCCGCTCAAAGGGATATAGCAGCTTTGGAAATTTCAAAACTGCTTGCAAAAGAGCTATTCAGCCAGTGTCAGCAGACCAACAAGGATCGGAATCTACTCAAGGTTCTTTTAGTTCCAAAGAAAACAGGGGACTGGAGACCAATTTTGGATCTCAGTATCTTGAACAGATCGGTCAAGAAAACAAGATTTCGATGGTCACGCTGCAATCCATTCTTCCCTTTGGGAAAAGGAAACTGGATGTGCTCTATAGACCTTCAGGGCGCTTACTATCACATAAAATGAACAGACGCTCCAGAAGATTCCTCCGCTTCAGGCTGGGAACCAGTCATTTTCAATTCAGGGCCCTGCCCTTTGGTCTCACCACTGCCCCGGTGTTTACCAAATGCATGGCAGTGGTAGCTTCTCACCTGAGGATTCCAGGTGTTTCCATATTTGGACGACTGGCTCCTCACAGCTCCCACCAAGCATCTCCTTCTGATGGCCAGAGATTACACTTTTCGCCTGTCAAAAATTGGGTATCTCAATAAATTATTACCTACATAGGCAAATTTAGATACTGTAAACATGTCTGCAACACTAACAACCAAAGGATATCAGACATTCAAAATTGGTGTCACTACTTCTCAACAACAACAGAGCCAAAGCCAGTTTAGTTCTAAAGGTGTTGGGAATTATGGCAGCGGCCATACCTCTCCTCCCATTGGCCAGATACCACATGCGGATCCTTCAGTGGATGCTCTTTTCTCAATGGTCATACCAGGAACTTCCAATGTCTCACACCATTATGATCATGCGTGCAAAAGCATCTCATGTGGTGGATGTCTTCCCCCCAGCTCCTGTTGGGGAGACCATTTGTTCCACCTCCTCCGGTTGCTACTCTGACAACGGATGCCTCCCTGATCGGGTGGGGGGGGCATTATCAGGGCAGGACAGTCCAGGGCACATGGCAACCAAACGAATGCCACTTGCACATAAATGTTCTGGAGATGAGAGCAGTGCAAGCCCTTCAAGACTCTCTTCCCTTGGGAACGATTGCAATCCAGACAGACAATATGTCTGTAGTGTGGTACATCAACAAACAAGGCGGAACCAGATCATACCCCCTGTGTCGAGAAGCACTCAGACTGTGGCAATGGGCGATTTCTTCTCAGCGCATCCCGGAAGTCCAATCACATTGCGGACAAGTTGAGCAGAGCTATTCTTATGCCTCACGAGTGGTCTCTGAAAGACTCTGTAGTGAGAGAGATATTTCTCAAGTGGGGTCAGCCTTGCTGCGATCTTTTGCTACTCCCCAAAACAGCAAGTGCAGAGAATACTTCACTCTATTCCCTTTACCAGGCCAACCCAGCAGGGACGCACTAGTCCAAGTTTGGGGACTTCTGTATGCATTTCCTCCTTTCCCTCTGATCTCTCAAGTAATACAGAAAGCTATCGCTCAGAAGGCCTCATTGATCCTCATTGCCTTACTGGCCTCGACAAGTGTGGTTCCCCTTTCTACATCGATTTCGAACCTGGACCTAGTTCCAGATCTTTTGATCCATCAGTCGGGTCAGCTTCATCGCCCTCCCTCTCTGAACCTCACTGCTTGGTTCCTCCACTTCCAACAGTAGCCAGGCTTCCTCAATTATCTCACTCTGTTAGAGATATTTTGATAGCTTCCCATAAATCTTCCACTGAAAGATTTATTTGAGTAAGTGGAAACGCTTCATATTGGGCACAAGGAAAGGACATAGAACCTTTCACCGCTACCATCCAACTAGTCCTTGATTTTCTTGCTGAACTCTTCCATGCAGGTTCATCTCCATCTACACTTAAGGTTCAATTGGCGGCTATTTCTAATTTCCATGTGGGTATTTCTGAATCTGCCCTAATGTCCCACAAACTCTGCAAAGTTTTGAAAGGAGTTTTCTTCTCAGACCTCCTGTCAGAAATCCTCCTTCTCCTTGGGACCTAAATTTAGTTCTTGCTTCTTTGATTCTTTAACCTGCAGCTTCATGTTCCTTAAAGCTATTATCATGGAAAACTCTTTTTCTGGTGGCTATCACATCAGCTAGAAGAATTTCAGAACTTCAAGCACTCAGTTGTCGCTCTCCTTACCTTGTGTTCCATAAGGACAGAGTTTCCTTACAAACTAACCCGTCCTTTTGCCTAAGGTGGTTTCAACATCAAATCTAAACCAATGCATTGACCTCCTGTTTTTTCCGAGTATTCAAATAGGTCTGAACAGAAATTACACTACCTGGATGTTCATCGTCAATTAAGGTACTACTTGGACAGGACGAAACTATTCAGAAAATCTGATCAGCTGTTTGTCTCCTATCCGGAAAGCAGAAAGGGACTTCCAGTTTCAAAGGTATCTTTATCCAGATGGCTAACATCTCTGATTACCCTTGTTTATGAAATTAGACACCAAGAACTGCCTAATAAACCTAAAGCCCATTCCACCAGAGCTTTGGCTACTTCTCTAGCCTTCCAAGACAGACTGCCTATTGACACCATTTGTGCATTGGGCTACTCCTCACACTTTTATTTCCCATTATAAGTTGGATTTAGCTTCTAGGCATAGAGCTAATTTTGGTTCCACTGTTCTCAGGAGTCTGTTCCGTTAGGCCACCCGGGACAAGGTCCCATCCACCAAGAATGATGGCGAGCTAGACAACTTAACATATAGAAGTTATGTTCTTACCATAACGCTCCATGTTAGTTGTCTTCTTCTCCTTCCCCTGGCCTGGACAGACCTAGAGGAGTTGTGATCGTGACCTCTCTTTCTACCACCTCTTTCTTAGTCATATGCTATTATGCATATTTCTTGTTTCAGGATATAGGTCACCCTTTTCTTCCTGCTGTTAGAGGTGGATTCTGTTTCACTGTTATACTGTTTTGCTATAAGCTGGGTTAGCTTACAAACGAGATCTGAGGTAACGCATTGTGGGATATGTGGAACCAACTCTCGAGCTCCATCCAGCAAGAAGAAGGCGAGAAGAAGACAACTAACATGGAACGTTATGGTAAGAACATAACTTCTATTTTTATATCTAATCACTATTACTTGATACTTATTACTGGTGGTAGCTGCGTTCTGTTGCTACAGGTTAAGGGTTCGATCTCATTGGCAAATGTCATTGAGACAGGGAATTTATAACTCCAGGCGGGGAGCTAAATTGTGTTTTTATAATCTGTATTATATGTTCATTGTTAAAAAAAACATGTTAAGTTGTCTATCTCACCTTCATTCTTGCTGGTTGGGTTCGGAGCCGATCCTCGGCTCCGACTCGGCCATCTTCTAAAGCTCGAAAGCTGTTTACTGGCTCGAGGCCTCCCCATATCTCATGATGCCTGGCGCTAGATACCCAGATCTCATTTGCCGCTTCTGCCGTGAGGTTGTCTTACTGGCTCAAAAACAGTTTCTTTTGATCCATTTTAATCTATCCAAATAGAACTATAAGTTACAATGCTCATGATATATGTGTTTCCCACTATGAATCAATGTATAGTATTTGCAGAATGAACACGCTTATGGCTAGAAAGAGATTCTCGAATTACACATTTTATATTGATATGTTATTAATTAATCATACACCCATACCTATATAACATGACTATAGTAAAAGGCTTATCGATTAATATAAATGGTCTAAATAACCCCATCAAAAGAGGTAGTTTGTTTAAATATCTAGCCCTACATAAACCAAACTTAATTTTTTTTACAGGAAACTCATTTAATAGGAGATAATATTAAGATGTTCATCGTGTTTCACTATTGCAGTCATTACACTTAGGTTATCCTGCTGGCAGGCTACCCGCAGTCGGCCTGAATTCCAAAGTCCTGGTCTGGCATTGGTTGCTGTCGCCTCTTCCATGACATCAGTGCGCCAGGGGTATATAAGATGCAGCCGACACCATTTTCTTCAGTCTTTCTTGCCGCGCGGTGCCCGAAGCAAAAGCAGTTCGCAAGTGCTGGTCGGCCGACTCCTGAGATTTTCGAAATCGAATTTCAGATCTGAAGTCTTCAATAAAGCTAAGTACCCCGTTGGGGAAACTTTTTTCTTGCGCCAGATCGATGTCAGAAAAAGTTAACAATTGTATTTCTTGTGGGAAGCCAATACCTCATAAGGATTTTCATTCTTACTGTATTTCTTGCTTAGGCCCTGACCATGACGTAGCTAGTTGTCGGTTTTGTGCTAGATTCAACCAACGCACTATTAAGCGTCGGTACAATTTTGCCTTTCATTACTTTGGCCGAAGGTTTAATTATATAATGCCGTCGGAACAGCTAACGATCGGAGTTCATAAAAAGCTCAAGGAAAAAGAAATGGACAGGCATCCGAGGTCCAAAACCGGCGACGAAGCCTCTGCTAGGCCAGTCGTAGACATAGATCTATTTGCCTCCCCTCACAACTGCCAACTACAGAGATTCTGCACAAGGACTTATCGCAAACAAGCATGGAAGGTGGATGCTCTATCATTCAGCTGGAAAACCCTTACAGTATATGCCTTTCCTCTACTGCCTCTCCTCCCCAAGGTACTCCTAAAGGTCAGACAAGAGAAGCCAAAATTATACTGATTGCCCCAGACTGGCCACGCCAGCACTGGTACCCAATCCTAAAGAGCTTGCCTCAAGGCCCAGCCTGGACTTTACCTCAAATTCCTCATCTACTGACTCAACAAAACAATCAGATCCTGCACAGCCAACTCAGAACCTAAAATCTGGCTGCATGGTGGATAATATAGCCACTCAGAACACACCTCTGTCCAAAGCAGTTATGGATGTTATTTTGGAGGCCAGGAGTCCCAGCACCAGAAAATCTTATGCAGAAAAATGGAAGAGATTCTGTGCTTGGAACCAGGCACAAGGAATTGACATGCTTGTTCCAAATATTCCTCAGATTTTACAATACCTAACTGAGATGCTGGACAAAGGCCTATCCTTCTCATCAATTAAGATCCATACCTCTGCCATTTCAGCTCATTACAATACGGAACCACCTATTATTTCACATCCACTGCTAAGGCAGTTCCTCAGAGGGGCCAAAAACATAAGACCACCAAGGAGAGTGCCGATACCTACATGGGACCTCAATTTTGTATTGGAAAAGCTCACACTGCCTCCTTTTGAGCCAGCCAATATGGCTGAGATAAAATTCTTATCATGGAAAACAGCTCTGCTCCTAGCAATAACTTCACCAAGAAGAGTCTCAGAGTTACGGGCATTAATGGCTGTGGAACCTTTTTATTATTTTTAATCCAGACAGGGTTTCTCTAATGACGAACCCAACATTTATGCCTAAAGTAGTGTCCAGTGTGGCTCTTAACCAAACCATTCATTTGCCTACCTTTTATCCAAACCCACAGAATAAAGGGGAGAGACTTCTGCATTCTTTGGATATACACAGACAGCTACGCTTCTACTTGGACAAAACTAAAGCATTCAGAAAGTTTGAGCAACTTTTAGTGCCATATGCTGCAGGATCACAAGGAAAGGCTATCTCAAATCAGACTATTTCGAAATGGATAGGTCATTGCATTCGTTTCTGTTATTCACAACATGGCAAATCAGTGCCTAAGGGCATTAGGCCACATTCAACCAGAGCAGCAGCCACCTCAGCAACCTTCCTCGGAGGAGTACCAACCAAGGATATTTTGGAGGCTGCAGCTTGGACTTCAGTGCACACTTTTACAAAGCACACTTTTACAAAGCACTACCACTTACCGCTTTACTCTAAATCCAGAGCAGGCTTTGCCACTGCAGTTCTGTAGGGCCTCATAGCCACTCCTAATTCTATTTAGACCCAGCCACCCAACCTCAGCTTTGGGATTCAACCCAAGTGTAATGACTGCAACAGTGAAACACGATGAGCATAGTACAGTTGTGTACCTACCATAAATGTAGATGTTCGAGTGTATTCACTGTTGCAGTCCATGTTACCCACCCACCATCCCCCTTTCTTTGCTGGGACTTTGCTGTACCTCTCTATTCTATACAATCTATGTGGTGTATTTGCTTGTAGATGAAGGTAATTTTTATCTTAGTGCATGCTTTTTATAAGCAATATTTTTAGCCTACCCTTTTGGGGGCACCTGACATCTGGGGCAAGAAAAACTGAAGAAAATGGCGTCGGCTGCATCTTCTATACCCCTAACTAACATCAGGGAAGAGGTGACAGCAACCTACGCCGGACCAGGACTTTGGAATTCAGGCCGACTGCGGGTAGCCTGCCAGCAGGATAACTCAAGTGTAATGACTGCAACAGTGAATACACTCGAACATCTACATTTATGGTAGGTACACAACTGTACTTTCTTGAACACAAATAAATATACAATCATCGCAAGCTCTGTATATACAAAAAAGAAAGGGGGGGGTTGCAATTTTATGGGACAAATCACTTCCTTTACCAAGAATAATTAAAACATATCAAGATAATAAAGGATTGCTATGTTTAGCCATTATTGAAATAAATAAAAAAATATATACAACAATAATAACTACTGGTTACCGGGAATAGGTACTAATACTATCAGACAACTTTTATCTCAAATAATATCTCAGTCTGAGGGAAATATTATTATGGCAGGGGACTTTAATTGTATTCTAGATTTAAAAGATACAACCACTTTAGCAAATAGAAAAATGACCCCTCAAGCAAAACAATTAATAAAATTTATAGACTCCTACCTGCTCAAAGATATTTTTGACTTCACTGATCATAGCTCTCTAAAATACTCATTGTATTCTAATAGACACAAATCATATTCCAGAATCGATAGAATGCTGTTCTCCACACAAATTATAAATGACTTAAATAACAGCAAAATCGTTTATTGTCTAATCTCCGATCATAATTCCATTATATTTGAATTAAATATTAACAACATCCCTAATGCACAAATAAAAAGAATACCTGCATATCTTATCCAACTTAAAGATTTTCAGTCATTTTTAAAAGAAGAACTACAACATTTTATAGATATAAATTCAGCATCTAATACTCATGACATATATGTTTGGGATGCACTAAAAGCTTACCTATATGGACAAATTAACAAATGGTATTACAATAAAAGGAAAACTTGGGCTAAAGATATGGAAACATTACAGAACAAGCTTGAGTTATTGCATCTCAAAAATAGAGACAATCTTTCTTCTAAAAACATTAGAGAGGAAATAAAATTAAACGAAGAATATAGAAACATACTACATCATAAGACAATGATTACATTAGAAAAATATAAATTCCTTGCTTATTCACTAAACCCTAAACACTTAACTAATCTCAAGAATAAAACTAAAAGAATAAATAAACATAACCATATTAAAAGAAATATATTCCCTGAAGAAAAATAAAGAAGTATACAATATACAAGATAAAATAGAAGAATTTAGAAGTCACTTTCATACAATTAACCAAGATACACATAATATAGAAAGTAAAGACAACATTAAGCATTTTATTAATAAAAATCATCATAATAAACTTAATAAGCAGCAAATGGAACTTATTGATAAACAAATTACCCTAGCCGACATACAAACTTAAATCAATAAGCTCAAGCAAAATAAGGCACCTGGAAATGATGGTATCATACCAGAAATATACGAAGTTATACCCAAATGAGCTATTTCATTACTCCATAAAGTATATAGTACAGCTCAAAACAACTTCATAATACCTCCCTCATGGAAATATACATTCATTTCACCTATCTTAAAACATAATAAAGACCCTAAATATTCCTCTTACAGACCTATTTCCTTATGAAATACTGACTACAAGATGTTTATGAACATATTCACTGAAAGACTAAAAAAGTTTTTACCCCAATTAATTGATGAGGATCAGACAGGTTTTGTAATCAATAGAAACACTCATGATAATATAAAATGAACATTAGCCCTTATTGACTTCTCATAAAAGAAAAAAAAAGAACCTAACTTTAATTAGTTTGGACATAAACGCCGCTTTTGACTCAATTAATTGGGATTACTTGTTCACATTATTGGAGTGTTTAAATTGTTCATACAATTTTATTAATCTACTAAAATACTTGTATGATGGCACATTTGCTTATATCAAATTAGGTACATATACTTCAAATAAAATTCCTATCATAAAAGGTACCAAGCAAGGTTGCCGTCTATCTCCATTGTTGTTTGCAATGATAATGGAACCGTGGGCTAATGATATTAGGAATAATAATAAAATAGAGGGTTTAGAGCTTGAAAAAGATATAACAGCTAAAATTCAATTATTCGCAGATGATGTTCTCATCTCTACAATAGGAAATGATTCTTCAGTATCAGCTCTGTTTGATTCAATTAAGATTTTTTCAAAAGATGTCTGGGCTGTCTTTTAATGACAACAAAACTAAAATTTTACCCATACGCTCAAATACAAATAACAAATCTAACTATAACTCTCAGCAGTTAACTAGTACAGATCATATTACTTATTTAGGAATAATTCTAGCTAAAAACATCAAAACAATAATACAATTAAATTATAATAAATGTTTTGATAATATTCAAAATCTATTTTTAAAATGGAATACAATAACTTTCACTACAGAAGAAAGATTAATTATTATTAAAATTATTATTCTACCCAAAATATTATATATTATACAATCCATTCAAGTACTTCCTTCAAAAAATTTACTAAGTTAAATTCATTAATATTAAAATTATTTTGGTCCGGGAAAAAAAACAAGAATATCAATTAATCAGCATCAAAACAGTTGGAACAATGGTGGGATAGCATTCCCAGATCTAAACCTTTACTCTATTTCCTCAGTAATCAATACAATTACTCAACTCTTAGATACTACATACTCAGCTAAGTGGAAACTGTTATGGGTTTCATCAGCTCTACAGCTAATTTCCAGACCATCTACACATAAATTAGAAATAATAAGTAACCCATTTTTATGGATCCTAAAAGATTATTTCTCTATACACATAAATCTCAATCATACTACTAGCTACATTCATAATATTATAACAAATTCAAAAAAAAATTATATATAAACACCCCAGATACATAGAATGCTTATTGTTGTTATTCCCCATAGCTTTCACACAAGAATCCTTTATAACTTCAGACATAAATAAAATTACCATATTTAAGCATAATGATCTTAAGTTCTGGTTCCAACTAACATCAGGATATAAAACCAAATCAGTTGAATGCATAATACAGGAATATCAAATAAACAGTACAATGTGGCTAGATATACAAACACTTTTACTAACTCTAGCTAATAAATTTGAATTACTCTCATCAATCACTAAACACAAATCCAGTATTCTACTATACCATTTTCAATCAATTTTACTTCATAAGCATACATATTCTGGCAAACTTTCTTTTATTTATAGAACTATAAGGGAAGAAACTTTCAGATGTCCACAGAACTTCTGGAACTGTTTTTACTCTATCAGTAATAATCTTCCCACCGATTTAGACAATGCAAACATATTGCAATCAGCAGGGAAAACTACTTTATCTTTGAATTGGAAATTATACACCTGGAGACATATAAACAGATAATTCTATACTCCTCAATTAATGGATAAAATAAACAAAAAAAACCAAAATATTTGTAAGAAATGCAAATCAAATATAGACATAAACTGGGCGCATATGTTTTAGGAATGCCATACTTTAAATACTTTCTGGGGGGAAATAAATAATTTACTACAGGCACTTTATTCAGACAGTTTCACATTAAATAAATCTCTGGTGATATTTAATACTCCTCCTGTTCCACAATGTGTCAGAAAAATAAAGTATCCACTATTATGGGCAATACTGGCAGTAGCCAGAAAGACCATAACAAAAAATTGGATTTCAGAATCTCCTCCTTCCTTTTCTGAGTTCAAGAATCTGTTAAACGTTGTATGCCAACTGCAATTAAAAAATATATACTCAAGGACAACCAAAAAAACATACAATCTTCAATTGTGGGTTAATCTGCAAAACTTGTTGAAGAAGAACGAATCTCTATAACAAATTACATTAGTTAGTTTCTTTCATAATGACAATATGCATTATAATCAGATATCAAAAACACATTGTAAATATATTAATGGATGTCTGTTTAAATACTTTAGTTGGCTCATTTCTGTTAGTTTGGTTTATATCAAACATGTAATTTATATAATATAATTTATATCTGTTAAACTTTTCAGGTTACAGTTTTTACTATGATTTTATGCGATTGTTTACAATTTTGAATGTATTAAAATCAATAAAATTGTTTTGAAAAAAAAAAAAAGAAAATTAGATACCAAACAGGAGAGGACCCAGGACAGAACCCTGTGGTACTTTGCTTGTCACTGGTCAGAAGTCGGATTTGGAATCTGCTACTTTCAGTGTGGGTTCTGTCATTGAGCCAGTTGGCAACCCGTTGTGTGACATAGGGATTTATACCTAGTTTAGTGAGTTTATCTATATTTCCAGAGTGGGGGATGGTGTCAGAAGCCTTGGCGAGATCTAGATAGGCTGTGTGAACCATCTTACTCTCGTCTACGACTTTGGTGACTGCTTCAAAGAAATCAATCAGGTTTAGGAGACATGATCTGCCTTTTACAAACCCGAACTGGGTGGGGTCCAGAGTTTGGAGATTACCAGTGTCTTTGTTTATAAGTTCCATGATGATACGTTCCATGGCCTTGCAGACCAGGCTCTTTAGGCTAATGGGGCGGTAGTTCCTGGGGTCCATGGTGGCTCCCCCTTTGTGGAGTGTGTTAACCATCCCTGTGTGCCATTCAGTGGGCACAAAGCCTAAGATGAGGCTATGATTGAACATGGTGCTTAGGTGGGGTGCCAGTTCATTCTGTAGTTCATGTAGAATGCAGCCTGGGATGTTGTCAGGTCCCATGGATGCTGTGTTTTTGGCTTTGGAGAGTGTGTTTTTTACCCGTGCAGCCAAGTTTACAGGAACTTTGCATTCTTTCGGTATAGAGATGGGCCCTTTAGGGGGTGGGGGTGAGAGGGGAGTAAAGTTAGCACTGAACCTGTCTGCCAGGTTGTTGGCAATATCAGTTGATTTTGTATATTTAGTGCCATTGTGCTGTAACTCAGAGCAGATCTGAGTGTTGCCATTGAGATTCCTGACATTGCTATTGAATGCTTTGTGGTTGTCTTTAGAATCAGTGGCGATTTTGTTTTTGTAACTGTCGTTGGAGGATTTTATGAGGAATCTCAGCTTCTTACTGAGGCTGACCAGGGAGTCCCTCCAATCATGTGATTTTACTCTTTTTTTGCAACATTTTCTTTCTTTTGTTGTAGAGTATGTTTATGGCAGGGGACCACCAGATTGACTTCCTTTTTTTGGAGGATAGTATCTTGGTTCTGTTAGGGATTGCACAATCCATGCACTCATGTAAGTGCTTATAAAGTACATTTGTGTAGGATTCAGCAGTCATACCTCTATTGTCCATCTGCATGGGTGTCGTGAAGTTTTCCACTTCTGTCTTAACCGTGAAGTTGGCTTTGGAGACATTTTTTACAGTGGTTTCCCTAATGGGGGGTGGGGGCGGGATGTGGATGTCTAGGGTGATTAGCTTGTGGTTGGATCTCACCAACAAGGAATTGACCTCTGGTGTGGAACACCAGTTGCCCATGTTGGTAATGACTAGGTGTAGGATATTGCTACCCCTGGTGGGGGTGTGGATAAGTTGATCCAAGGCATTGGAATTTATGAATTCCAGAAAACGTTGAGCAAAAGATTTGGTACATGAGTGGTTTTCCCAGTTAATGTTGGGGTAGTTGAAATCACCCATTATTAGGGTGTTGGGTTGTACCCTAATATTGTCCAGTGTATCAGGAAATGAGGAGTGGGAATCCTGGGGCATGGTGGGAGATGTGTAGCAAGTTACAATTTGGATTGTGGTCTTGTCCAGAGTTAGTTGCACTTGGATAATCTCGGATGCTTTATGCTGAGCAACTAGCCTGGAGGTGTGGATATCCTTAATGAATATGGACATGCCTCCATCTTTAGTGTTTCGGTCCAGGTTAGGTGGCCGAAAGATGTGTTATGAATTATAGCCTGGTAATGCAGGGGTGCTCTCTCGAGCCTTGAACCAGGTCTCTGTCACTGCACAGATGTCGATGTTCTCTATTTTAAGGAGGCAATCGAGTGAATGCATTTTTGAGGTTTAGACTTTTAGCATTGAGTAGCATTACCCCCAGATTTTGCTTGCTTGTGCCTGTTACGGTGGTGAAGTTGTCATTTGAACCTTGCCTAAAAAAGGCACTATAGGGGTGGCAAGAGCCTTAGCCGGTATCCGGATCCCAAGGGCGACAGGTGCAGGCTATTTCTGGAAAAGCATCATGGTCTGTTGAGCATGTCATCCCATGCAGACAGATACTGGATCCCCTTAGCATGACACCAGAAGCTTAGCTAGTTGTTGAAGTCAGTCATTTTGTCCTTGTACTGTGGTGTCATTCTGGGTGATGGCAGGATGCTACTCAGGGCTAGGGTCATACCTGCCTGGGCTACAAGATCGGAGAGTTACTCCATGTCTCTTTTCATGTAGTCCAGGGAGGTATGTCTCAGGTCATTCACACCAGCATGGACAATGACAGAGTCATATTTGTACTTGTTGTGGAGTGACCTGAGTGTGTGCGTTATGTGGCGGATCCTGGCACCCGACAGGCAGCTGATAGTAACTTTCTCCTTGTTTAGCCTGGTGAGTGGAACATCAGTGTGCTATAGAGTCACCTATGGCTAGAATGTTGGGTATGTTGTTATGTTTTATGGGCTGTGGTTGAGTGGCACACTGAGTTTGTGGGCTATGTGTCATTTGGGTTGTGTTGGGGGGTGGAGGTATGGCATCAGATGATACATTATGTGATATTGATGAAAACTGTGATTGACATTTGCACTGCAAGTTGTACATATTGAGCAGTAGTTTTATTCATATACAATTAGGCATAATTTTCATGTGCATGTAAACCTCTCAATGAACAGGCAGTCAAAAATTAATTTCTTGCTGTCATGTGAAAATTCAGATCAGCTAAGTAAAAGTGATCTGATGAGATATGTGTATGTTGTAGCTTGTAAGGTATGAATAGTTTGTGAAACTTCATAGAAAAATAAAGTTGTGTTTGTGTGATTGCAGTGACTATTTTCATTCTGATGAATGCTTTTATAGGATCGTAGGAGGTTACTAGGTTATTGGCCCTAGGGCCTTTACAAGCCTAGCTAAGTTCAACCCGTATTCCCAAGGGTGTCTGGTTCAAGCAGACACTAAAATCAGCACCTATTGCCTCCATCCAAGAGGGACACAGGTGGAACCCCCAGGGCGAATTTCCAGTTACCCATCCAATCGTCCAAATTATGCTTAAATAGGACCAATAATGGGTTTTATTTAACATGAATAGGAAGCTTGTTCCAAAATTGAGGCGACCTGTGTGAGACAAATCTGTCTCTCCAGCAAGTTCTGTTAATATCACATACCAGGTTAAGGTCTTC
This sequence comes from Protopterus annectens, assembly GCF_019279795.1. Classification (NCBI taxonomy): domain Eukaryota; kingdom Metazoa; phylum Chordata; order Ceratodontiformes; family Protopteridae; genus Protopterus; species Protopterus annectens. The sequence goes on from NC_056740.1 coordinate 357,510,884, forward strand.
TGAGTGAGTGACCCATGTGCCATTTGAATTGCGAATGTGCAGCATTTCCATTAACACTGGGTCAGAGATTGTTCTGTATGCATGCCACATGTTGTTTCTGAGCAGTTTGTACAACACAGAGTGAAGTAACAATGATTTCAATCTGTCTGCATAAGACAGATCTTGAAGACCCTGGCTTTTCTTTGTAAGGAGCCTTTGTGGTCTCTCTAATTACTGCAGGTGTTTGGAAAGGAACATTCCAAAGGGAGCATTGTACTCTATTATTGGCCTGATGAGGGAAGACTATTATTGGCTTGATGAGGGAAGAGTACAGGGGGCTATAACCTTTTTTTCTTGTGGAGGCAATGCCCTTACTTATGAGATGAGCAATATAAAATACCCTTCTTACCACTGTGGAAACATGGTGATCGAAGTTAAGGTTGCTGTCATCCTGTGTGCCCTGATCTGTCATCATTGACTGTGTGCATAGGGTATTGCTATTGATGTGGTAGTTTTCAGGAAGATCACCCTTGCCAAAGGGGATGATAATGCATTTTTTTGCATTAAGTTTAAGACCATGACTTTGGCACCAGTCATTAGTCTGCATACGACCTTCTTGCAGAATGTTGACAATCGCTAAGGGTTTCAATGATCACTTCCAGTTTGCAATCATCAGCAAAGTTTGACAGCCACTGTCCTTTAGTTTTAGCCTGTACTTCAGAAAATTAGATTCTGAACAGTAGAGGTCCCAGAACTGATCTCTGTGGAACACCACTAATTACAAGTCTGCTGGAGGAGGTGGAGTCCTCTGTTTTGACCATATGTGTTCTATCAGTGAGCCAGTTTGCAACCCACCTGACAGTATATGGATTGATACCCAGCTGGTTGAGTTCATCAATGTTGCCTGAGTGGAGAATTGTGTCAAAGGCCTTGGTTATGTCTAGGTAGGCTGTATGCACAGATGTACCCTCGTCTAGGGCTTTGGTGACTATCTCGAAGAAGTCCACCAATTTTAACAGGCATGATCTCCCACTGACAAAGCCAAACTGGGTGGGGTCGAGCTTTTAGAGATTTTCTATATCTTTGTTAATAAGGTCCATGATGATTCGTTCCATGGACTTGCAGATAAGGCTGGTCAGGCTAATGGGTCTATAGATGTTCTTCGTGTTTCACTGTTGCAGTCATCACCTGTGGGGTTATCCCTGTTGTGGTAGTTCTCAGCCGGCCCGTATACCAGAGTCAATGTTTTTCTGCGTAGGCTGCTGTCTCTTGCTGCCTGACGTCAGGTCATCAGTTCTATAAAGGAAGGCAGCCAACGCCATTACACCAGTCTTTCTTGCTGTGGAACCCATAGCAGAAGCAGTTCATAAGTGTGCCGGTCAGTCACTACCAGAGTTTGAATTACATTTGAAAACGTCTAAAGCTAAGTACCCAGTTGGGGATCCTTTTTTCTTGCACTAACCAATGTCTGAAAAAGTTAACAATTGTCTCACCTGTGGAAAGCCAATACCACACCCAGATTTCCATTCATACTGCGTCACTTGTTTAGGCCCAGACCATGACATTCCCCTTTGCCGGTTCTGTGCCCTCTTTAATGTGAGAACCATTCGTCGTAGAGCTCTTATTGTAGCCAGGTATTTTCATCTGTCGTCTTTACATTCCGAAATGGCGTCCGTCAGCCAACAATCCATAGACATTCCGAAAAAAGTAAGGATAAAAATAGAGACAGACCACACAAGACTAAGCCTTCCAACGACTCTACCAATAAGCAGGTAGTCAGTTCTCCGAAATTCAGTGAGGCATCTCTGCAGCCCCTGATGCCCAGTTCGATACCTTTGCAGGCCTCTACTGAGACCCTTTTGGAGTCTGGTATGCCACAGAAATCTTCTTCATCTTCCAAGCCTTTGGTTATCTCTGCCTTGGTTGGGTCCAGAGCTGGGATGCAGGCACCGGCTTCCAGGGAGGTTTTTCGCACTACTGAATCTAGACAAAAAAAGTCTTCTCCTCTGACTACCGTTTCTCTCGGACCGATGGATACTCCTAGGCCTAGAGGCAAGGCCACTCCTAGAAAAACTAACTCTAGCCACCATTTTACTCCTGCTCCACCACCCCAAGCTCAAATGCTTAAAATGGCAGAGGATCTTATCACCCTTATCAGGGGTAGTCAGGCCACACCTTCTAAAAGGAAAAGAGACCTTTCTCTTGGAATACTGACAGATCAGGATTCTGAGGAGTCTGATTATTCAGATTTTGAAGAGGAACAACACCCTCTGACTGCTTATGAGGATTCAGATGCAGAGGAATTCATTCATTCCTTCTGCCTCCCCACCAGAAGATATTTCCTTTGGGGAAACCCCTCACACCCTCAGGGAACATTTCCACTGGGATTCCCAAGGCTTCCATTAGTCTAAGAAAAGGCTAAGAGAGTTGGTAGACCTGCCCCAGCACAGATGCTTGGCGATCCCTCCAATCTTAGAGGTGGTTGATGATGTCTTCCATGAGTCCAGCTTAACTCCTGACACCCTCCCACCTGCTCCCAGAAAACCTGACAGGTATTACAGAGTACCGGATTTTCACAAATACCTGTACAGAACACCTGCTGCAGACCCGGAGGTCATTACACAGGGACCAGAAGGAGCTAAGGCTAGAGGTTATGTTGTCCATATCTCTCACCTTCGTTCTTGTTGTTTGGGTTCGGAGCCGATACTCTGCTCCGACTCAACTGTATACTATAGCTTGAGAGCTTTTACTGGCTCGAGGCTAGCCCCTATCCCAGCATGCCTAGCGGTAGTTACCCAGATCTTGTTTGCCGCTTGCAGCATCGAGATTGTGGATACTGGCTCAGGCTAAGTGTTTTTTCTCTTATTATAGTTTTGAACAAAATTTCCTAGTTTAGCTTTTCTAACTTGTTAACTGTAGTTGTCCTTCATATTTCAATTTACCCCTATCCTGTCTGAGTGACTTGCCTTTGCATAGATTTACTAATGTTATGTAGTCCTATCTCACCGTAATTCATGCTGGCTGGGTTCGGAGCCGATTCTCGGCACCGAGTCAGCCGATACTAAAGTTCGAGAGCTTTTACTGGCTCGAGGCAAACCCCTATCCCATGGTGCACCACGGCAGTTCCCCAGATCTCATTTGTCACGAAAGCTTCGAGGTTGTCTCCTTACTGGCTCGTTGGCTAAGTAGAAGATTTTTTGATAATCTTTGATATTTTTCTCTATATTTCTTCACTTATTCTATTTAAATAGTTGTTACCTATTACTTGTGTTATTGTAGCGAATGTTTGCTCCACTGTCCCACTTACTTAAGGATTGTATGGCCCGTTTTAGTTAGGGGGCCGTAGTTGCCCATTTAAATTAGATGGCCTTTCCTCTCTGAGTGCTAGCCCTTCTTCCTTTAAAAAAAAATCTTTCCTTCTCTTCATAGCTTTACCTTTTTGTTTTTATTGTTGTATTGTTATCTTTGCTTTTTACCAGCAATATGTGCAAAGAACATAAAGAACACCACCCTTCTTGGTTTAAGAAATGCAACAAGTGTTCTCAAAAAATATCATTGACTGACAGTCACACCAGCTGTGTGTACTGTCTTGGAGAGGCTCATTTACAAGGACCCTGTACTTTCTGTCATGCCATTAATACTAGGGTTCTTAATGAAAGAAAAAGAAAACTGATAGACAGGGGTCTTATGACTAGTTCCTTCCAGGAACAGCTGGAACTTGGTCAGACAGTTCCCAAAACTTTGAAAAGAAAATCTCCATCGGTTCCAGCTTCGGAGCCATCAAAAAAGTCTTAAAGAGACCGTGCTGAGGAGTTTTGGCTTCAGTTCCACTTTTTCTGTCTCTGTGCCATCTGTTTCTTCGGTGCCAAGACAGCCTTCTGTATAGAGACACTCACCAGTTTTGGACCCCATCTCACCAACCTTGAGATCTCCTGTTTTAGAAAGGAGGAGATCTCTTATCTCCACCCGTTCTTCCAGGACACTCTCTGAAGAGGATATCAAGCGGGTGGTGAAGAGGCTGCTCTGTGACCCGGCGCTGGCTAAAAAGTTAGATCTTCCGGATCCAAAGGCTTCGGAGCCGTCCCATCTTCAGGCTACTGCTCCTCCTCTGACTGCTTCGCTCTTGGAGTCAAACACTTCGAGTCCTTCTGTGCTGGAACCTTCGGTTCCGAGAATTCTTCCTGCTTCCTCGGAACCGATAACTCTATCCTCATCGGCTCAGTCTGGAGCTGAGGGGTCTGGGAGCCGACGCTCTTGGGTCGACTCTGAGAGGGATAGTCACCCCGTTTTTTCTTCGGAACCGACTCTCCCTCTCGATGCTTCGGCTCGACTGAGCTCTGTTCCTACGTCTGCTTCAGAACCTGTTCCTTCTGCTCGGAGCCGACCTTCCTTTTTCTTGGAGCAGAGGTCTTCTTCGGAGCGGGACGGTAAGGCCTTCGAAGCAATAGAGAAAATTTGTCCAGTGCCAAAGCCCTGCCTTTGGACCCAATGTCCCTCCAGCAGTTGGTAGCAACCTCTTCTCCCCAGCCTGTCCCTCAATGTAGGGAACCAGTGACTCAAGGAGCCCCCATCTTCCGAGACCTCCCCAGATTATCCCACTGGAGAGAGCTCCCTCGGAAGAAACTTTGTAAGAGGAAGCACATCAACTCACCTGAGTCTGTCACGTCAGACACTGATTTGGATGAGTCAGAAGGGTCTCCAAGATCCCCTTCTGAGGCTGTCTGTTTTGCAGACATCCTTGAAATCCTTAGACAGAGGGGTGATTGGAAGACCTCTAACCCTACTGAGGACGAATCATTGTACCTTGAGGCTTTTGATTCCCGACCTTCCACCTCCTGGGTGACACCGCCATATGACCAACTTTTGGAGGTCATATCCCGGAAAGCTTGGACTTCCCTGGACACAGTGGAGCCTGTCCTGAGGAGGCCAAACAAATTTATGACCGCTCCAGAAGACAAATCTTTTCTTTCTAAGGGAGTTCCTGTGGATGCTATGGTGGTAGCAGCGGCCACAAAAAAGGAGTTGTCAGAGACATCTTCAAATATCCATCCTCATAATAAAGAGTCCAGGACGATGGATAGGTATGGAAAGCATACCTTCTCTTCAGCGACATTTACCTTATGATCGCCAAATTACCTGTCCCATTTTATTAGACTTGAAAGGGATCTCCTGAAGGAGTTGGTAAATACCCTTCAGGGTTCAGTAGCTTTGGGATCCACGGACAAGGTTTCTGCACAGCTCTCGACCCTTACATCTATCGCTAACTTCTCCATGAGGCTGATTTTCTATGCAGCTGATGGAAAGAGCAGGGAGCCGCAGCAGGAATTTCTCTTAGGAGACATTCCTGGATGCGTCTGTGCAACTTTATGGAATCCTTTAAGTCTTCCTTTACCAACATCCCCTTTGATGATTCAACTCCTTTTGGACCACAGGTAAAAGAGACTTTGACTAGGTGCGAGCAGGAAGGGAAAACCTTATCTGCTGTCAGAGTCCATTTCTCCCTTCCTTCTAGACCCAATCCCAAGGGTCAAACAGGAGGGAAAATGTGGTTCCATAAATCTCAAAAAGGTTTCCCTCAGGCACAAGGTCAACCCTCCCCTAGAGGCAGAGGGGGAGGATATAAAGGAAGATGCCACGCTCGTGGCAGAGGGGGGTACGCAACATCAGGGAGATAGAGATGCTTTCTCTGATCATCCCTTCCATCGCCCCTGTGGGGTTGCCCGAATGTCCGTCTCTGGGGGCAGTCAGGGGTCATCTTTCACTATACCCAAGTGCCTGGCTACAAATTTCCCAAGATCGTTGGGTACAAAATATAATTTCCAGAGCTTACCTTATTCCCTTTGTTTCCGATCCCCCATTCAGTTAGACTGTGCAGCATCAGAGGTCATCTTGTTGCTTCAAAAAAGAGTCATCCAAGAAGTCCCTACAGAGCAAATAGGATCCGGAACTTACTCATGATTCTTTTCAGTTCCAAAAAAAGACGGGACTGGAGAGCAATTCTAGATCTCAGCAAACTCAAAAAGTCTGTAAAGAAATCGAAGTTCCTTATGATCACTCTGCAGTCAGTTTTCCCTTTATTAGGAAAGACAATTGGATGCGCTCCATAGATCTTCAGGACATGTACTATCATATCAAAATGGACAGGCACTCCAGAAGACATCTACGCTTTAGGCTGGAAGCCAGTCATTTTCAGTTTTGAACACTGCCCTTTGGCTTCACTTTGGCTTCACTACAGCCCCCAGAGTGTTCACCAAATGCATGGCAGTGGTAATGGCTCACCTGAGACGTCAAGGATTCCAGGTGTTTCCATACCTAGACGACGGGCACCTCACTGCTACCACCAAGCACCAACTAATCCGAACCAGGGACGAGACTCTATCCTTGTGCGCCAGATTAGGGATTACAATAAATCTAAAAAAATCCGCCTTATCTCCATCACAGCGCATTGTCTTCTTAGGCTCAGACATAGACTCAACCACCATGACAGCAAAACTGACACCAGAATGAATAGAATCGTTGCACAACCAAGTCAGATTCTTGCTGAAAAAAGACAAAGTACAGGCCAGGATAGTCCTTCAGGTTCTAGGGACTATGGCTTCCACCATTCTCTTAGTTCTCCTAGCCCATCTGCACATGAGAGTACTTCAGTGGCTACTATTTGCAAATTAGTCAATGCAGGATCTCCCCTTGTCTCAACAAGTACTCATCACAAACTCCTGCAAGAAGGATCAAACATGGTGGTTACATACGGATCAACTTCATCTAGGTCGTCCACTTGCCCCCCCTCAACAAAATGCATTCTTGACCACGGACGCTTCCGAAATGGGGGGGGGACATTATCTGGGAATGACGGTCCAAGGTATCTGGCAGGATCATGAGATCCACTTGCACATAAATGTTCTGGAGATGAAAGCGGTGCTATACGCGTAGCAAGCACTTCATAATTCTCTTCCCACCGAGGCAATTGCGATTCATAGGTTCATAGGTAGGTACTAGGCTATCGACCCGAGGGCCTAAGTAAGCCTAGCCAACAAGGTTCCCTGGCTTATGCCACCTAAGAAAGTTATTTTCCTGTGCCACTGTCCAGCAAAGACACAGAAGTGATCCCTGGGGTGCATTTCCTATTTCCCATCCACTCATCAAGATTTTTCGTGAAGAGTGCTAATGAAGAACTTTGCTTGACATAGATGAGTAGCCTGTTCCAGAGTATAGGAAGTCTCTGGGACAGGAATCTATCCCTCCAGCATGTCCTGTTTATTGCGGTGACGAGGTTTAGGTCCCTAGACCGTGTAGCTTGGAGGGATTGGGATTTCTTTAGGTGTAGCATATCCAACAGCTCTGGGTTTAATATAGCTTTATATGTTAGGCAGAGATCACCTCGGAGTAGGCGATATGCTACGGAGTAAAGCTGAAGTTTTTTTGAGATGGTCAGTGTAGGGCATCTGATGTTCTTCATCCCACATTGCTGCAGTCCGGTGGAACCTGAGCTTGAGAGTTTTGAGCAGTGTTGAGGGCATCTGAGTCTTCGGTTGAAGACTTGCAGGAGTATCCTCCTTATTCTGATTCTGATGTAGATGATTCTACCCCTTCCTCCTCTCTCCTGAGGATTTTTCTTTTTCAGAGAGACTTTCATTCCATGAGCATTTTTTTTTAAATAGGAAGGTTCTGATCTTCCAAAGGCTTGGAAGGAATTTTTTTTTTCCAGCATAGGGCTTTGGCATATACCTCCTTACCTGGATTTGAGGCCAGTAATCCTCTTTATGAGGTACTTCTGTGGCCTTTCCAGCTGCTGCAGATGTCTTGTGAGGTACATTCCAAAAGGGGTGTTGTACTCTATAATGGATCTGAGTGTCGAGTAGAGGGGAACAATGACCTCTTTTTTCCTGGATGAGAACCCATTTTATGGTGAGATGTGCCACGTAGAAGGACTTACTGACTACTGTGGCAATGCGACTATCAAAGGACAGACTACTGTCCACCTGGATCCCAAGGTCTCTTATCATACATTTGGTGTTAAGTAGACTGCTGTCTATGTAGTAGTTCATGGTTACAGAGTTTTTATCAAAGGGGATGACAATGCACTTTTTGGCATTGAGCTTGAGGCCATGGCTCTGACACCAGGCATCTGTCTCAGCAAGGCCATTCTGTAGGATTTTCACACCATTTGGGGACACTACTATGGTTCCTAGTTTGCAGTCATCTGTAAACTTTGTTAGCCAAAGGCTTTCTGTGTTAGCCTGTACTTCAAGTAGATACCAAACAGGAGAGGTTCCAGGACCGAACCCTGTGGTACTCCACTTGTCACTGGTTTGAGGTCAAATTTGGAGTGTGCAACTTTTACAGTGTGGGTTCTGTCAGTGAGCCAGTTGGCAACCCATCTTGTGATGTAGGGATTTATACATAGTTTAGTGAGTTTAGCTATAATTCCAGAATGGGGGATGGTGTCGAAAGCCTTGGCGAGGTCAAGATAGGCTGCGTGAACTACCTTACCCTCATCTATGGCTTTGGTGACTGCCTCAAAGAAGTCGATCAGGTTCAGGAGGCATGATCTGCCTTTCACAAACCCAAACTGGGTGGGATCCAGAGTTTATAGGTTACCAATGTCATTGTTTATGAGTTCCATGATAATACGTTCCATGGCCTTGCAGACCAGGCTCATCAGGCTAATGGGGTGATAGTTCCCTGGATCAGTGGTGGCTCCCCCTTTGTGGAGTGGGATAACTGTTGCTGTACGCCATTCAGTGGGCACAAAGCCTGATGCGAGGCTGTGATTGAACATGGTGCTTAGGTGGGGAGTCAGTTTGTTCTGAAATTCGTGTAAAACGCAGCCTGGGGTGTTGTCCGGTCCCATGAATGCTGTGTTTTTGGCTTTAGAGAGTGAAGCTTTTACCTGCATAGTTGTGATTACAGAGATTTTGCATTCTTCATGTATAGATATGGGTCCTTTAGGGGGTGAGGGGGGGGGGGTGAAGTTAACACTGAACCTATCTGCCAGGATGTTGGCAATATCAGTTGGTTCTGTAATTTTCATGCCGTTGTGCTGTAACTCAGAGCAGATCTGGGTGTTGCCATTGAGATTCTTGACATAGCTATGGAATTCTTTGTGGTTGTCCTTAGAATCAGTGGCAATTTTGTTTTTGTAGCTAGATTTGGATGATCTTATAAGGGATCTCAGCTTCTTACTGAGGGTGACCATGGAGCTCCTCCACTCATGGGATTTTACTCTCTTTTGCAACAATTTCTTCCTTATGTTGTACAGTTTGTTTATGGCAGGGGACCACCAGATTGGCTTCCTTTTTTGGAGGATAGCGTCTTGGTTCTGTTTGGGATATGACGATCCATGCACTCGTGTAAGTGCTTATAGAGTGCATTTGTCTAGGATTCAGCAGTCGTAACTGTTATGTCCATCTGCATGGGTGTCATGAACTTCCATGATAGTATGTTCCATGGCCTTGCAGACCAGTCTCGTCAGGCTAATAGGGCGATAGTTCCCGGGATCAGTGGTGGCTCCCCCTTTGTGGAGTGGGATAACTGTTGCTGTACACCATTCAGTGGGCACAAAGCCTGATGTGAGGCTGTGGTGCTTAGGTGGGGAGCCAGTTTGTTCTGAAATTCATGTAAAACACAGCCTGGGATATTGTCCGGTCCCATGGATGCTGTGTTTTTGGCTTTAGAGAGTGCAGCTTTTACCTGCATAGTTGTGATTACAGGGACTTTGCATTCTTCATGTATAGATATGGGCTCTTTAGGGGGTGAGGGGGGGGGGGTAAAGATAGCACTGAACATATCTGCCAGGATGTTGGCAATATCAGTTGGTTCTGTAATTTTCGTGCTGTTGTGCTGTAACTCAGAGCAGATCTGGGTGTTGCCATTGAGATTCTTGACATAGCTATAGAATGCTTTGTGGTTGTCCTTAGAATCAGTGACGATTTTGTTTTTGTAGCTAGCTGTGAAGGATCTTATAAGGGATCTCAGCTTCGTACTGAGTCTGACCATGGAGCTCCTCCTCTCATGGGATTTTACTCTCTTTTGCACCAATTTCTTCCTTCTGTTGTACAGTTTGTTTAAGGCAGGGGACCACCAGATTGGCTTCCTTTTTTGAAGGATAGCGTCTTGGTTCTGTTTGGGATATGACGATCCATGCACTCATGTAAGTGCTTATAGAGTGCATTTGTCTAGGATTCAGCAGTCGTAACTGTATTGTCCATCTGCATGGGTGTCATAAAGTTCACCACTTCTGTCTTAAGAAGCATGAAGTTGGCTTTGGAGAAATTTTTTACCGTGGTTTCCTTAATGGGGGTGGGGGCGGGATGTGGATATCAAGGGTGATTAGCTTATGGTCGGATCGAACTAACAAGGAGTTGACTTCAGGTGTGGAACACTGGTCAGTCATGTTGGCAATGACCAGGTCTAGGATATTGTTGCCCCTGGTGGGGGTGTGGATAAGTTGATCCAGGGCATTGGAGATTATGAATTCCAGGAAGCGTTATGTGATGGAGTTGGAACACGAGCAATTTTCCCAGTTAATGGTGAGGTAGTTGAAATTGCCCCTTATTAGGGTGTTTGTTTGAACCCTAATATTTTCCAGTACATCAAGAAAAGAGGAGTGGGAATCTTGGGACATGGTGGGGGATCTGTAACAAGCTACAGTTTGGATTGCAGTTTTGGCCAGAGTTAGTTGCACTTGGATAACCTTGGATGCAGTATGCTGAGCAACTAGCCTGGAAATGTGGATATCCTTAATGAATATGGACACACTTCCGCCTTTGGTGTTCCGGTCCAGGTTAGATGGCCAAAAAGTGTGGTATGAGTTATAGCCTGGTAGTGCAGGGGTGCTCTCTGGAGTCTTGAACCAGGTCTCAGTCACTGCACAGATATCGATGTTCTCCATTTTAAGGAGCGCCTCGAGTGAGTGCATTTTGAGATTTAGACTTCTAGCATTGAGTAGCATTACCCTCAGTTTTTGCTTGCCTGTTCCTGTTACGGTGGTGAATTTGCCATTTGAACCTTGCCTAAAAAGGCACTATAGGGGCTGCAGGAACCTTAGCCAGTATCCGGAATCCCAGGAGCGACAGGTGAAGGCCATCTTTGGCAAAGCATCATGGCCTGTCGACCATATCATCCCAAGCAGACAGATACTGGATTCCCGTAGAATGACACCAGAAGCTCAGCCAATTGTTGAAGTCAATCATTTTGTCCTTGTACTGCAGTATCATTCTGGGCGATGGCAGAATGCTACTCAGGGCTAGGGTCATACCTGCCTGGGCTACAAGATCAGAGAGCTCTTTCATGTCTCTTTTCATGTAGTCCAGGGAGGTGCGTCTCGGGTCGTTCACACCAACTTGGACAATGACAGAGTCATATTTGTACTTGCTGTGGAGTGACCTGAGTGCGTGGGTTATGTGGCGGATCCTGGCACCCGACAGGCAGCTGACAGTAACCTTCTCCTTGTTTATCCTGGTGAGTGGGACATCAGTGTGCCTGACTATAGAGTCACCTATGACTAGTGTGTTGTATATGTTGTTTTGCCATATTGGCTGTGGTTGAGTGGCACACTGAGTCTGTTGGCTATGTGTCATTTGGGTTGTGTTGGGGGGTGGAAGTTGCTTGCGTTTCTGCTTTGGAGGTCTCTGTTGCTTGGGCAGATTATTATTGAGAGCCTCCACGAATGTTTTTGTGTTTCTATGTGTGGATTTTGGTGGTGTAGATTTAGTGAGACTATGTAATAAGTGTGGTGTGGTGCAAGTGTTTACCTTCTTCTCTTGAATGTCAAGTTCGGTCTTGGTTGTAGAGAGCTTTACCTCCAGTTTGGCCAGATAAGTGCATCTCTCACATGTTGTAGTGTTGGGTGGTAGGAGGAGAGGGTTGTCTGTGTACATGAGGCAATTTCTACATTGCCCCAAGATGCCCAGATTCATCAGATAGACAAGAGAGAACACTAGGAGCTGACCCTTGGGCATGCCTGAATAAAAAACTATTTTCCTCCAGATAAGTGAGGAAAGTGAGTACAAGAGCTGTTTTTCTCTTAGCAAGTGAGAAAAGTAAGTGCAAAAACTGTTTTCCTCTAGGTAATGAGGATGGTTTAGTGCTATAGTAATTAGTAGCTTATTTAGTGCTTACAACAAGTTCTGAACAAGTGCTGAGCACGAATAAGCAAATTCAAGTGCTAAAACTAAGACTCTGTATCTGCACTAGACTGGTTACAGGAAAGAAACAAGTGCAAATGCAGGCTTTCAAATCAGAAAGTTGAGAGATATCTGGCAGGATCACGAGAACCAGACAGTCAGACAACATGTCTGTAGTGTGGTACATAACAAGCAAGGGGAAACCAAATCCTACCCACTATGTTGAGATGCACTAAGAGTATGGAAATGGGCGATGGACACTCAACGCTTTCTGGTAGCAATGCACATTCCAGGGAAGTCCAATGTGATAGCAGACAAACTGAGTCGAGCAGTTCTGATGCCTCACAAGTGGTCCCTGAAAACAGAAGTTGCAGAAGAGATTTTCTGCAAATGGGGCCAGCCTTGCTGCGACCTATTCGCCACGTACATGAACACCAAATGCAGCAACTACTTTGCCCTCATTCCCCTTCTGGGGATGTCACCCAGGGATGCTCTGGTCCACAATTGGCCTCCGGGACTCCTTTATGCTTTTCCACCCTTTTTCTCTCATACCAAAAGTGATTCAGAAAGCAAAACTGTTGAAGAGTACCCTGATCCTCATTGCTCCTTACTGGCATCGCCAAGTCTGGTTCCCCTTCCTGTGGACTTATCTCTTGGAGGAACCATGGATTCTGGAACCATCTCCAGACCTCCCGATTCATCAGTCAGGACAGTTCCATCCTACCATCCAGACCCTGAAATAGAGAGCATGGCTGCTCCAGATGTTCTTCGTGTTTCATGGTTGCAGACATTGCATTTGGGTTATCTGCTTGCAGGTAGCCCTCAGTCGGCCTGATTAACAAAGTCTTGGGTCCTGCGTCAGTTGCTCTCCCTTCTTCCATGACGTCAGGGGCATAAAACATGCAGCTGACACCATTACACCAGTCTTTCTTGCCGTGCAGTGCCCGAAGCAGAAGCAGTTCCCAAGTGCCGGTTGGCCGACTCCTGAAATTTTCGTTTTCGAGTTTCAGAACCAAAGTCTTCAACTAAATCTAAGTACCCTGTTGGGGAAACTTTTTTTTGCTCCTTACCGATCTCAGTAAAAGTTAATAATTGCATTACTTGTGGTAAGCAAATACCTCATAAAGATTTTAATTAATACTGTATTACTTGCCTAGGCCCTGACCACGAAGTACTTTGCTGTCGGTTTTGTGATTTATTTAATCAGTGCACTATCCGTCGTCTGTATATTTTCGCCCCTAAATATTTCAGTTCTCGGTTTAATTATCCAGAAATGTCGTCGGTTAGCCATCCGTCTACCGGGATTCTGAAACAACGCAAAGATAAAGACAGAGACAGGCCGCTGAGGTCCAAAACTGCCGACGATGCTTCTCCTAAGCCAGTCGCCAGTTCGCTGGTACTCAGTGAGGCGCTTTTGCAGCCCTTGATACCTGCTACTTCTGAATCACAGGCCTCTACTGAGACACATTCAGAGTCCGGTATGCCGCGAGATGCTTCAACTATGGAACCCGCGGATGTCTTTACCTTGGATGGGTCGGGAGCCGCTGTGCTATGAGGGTGTATTCAGGCCTTCGGGCTTGCATATTAAACCGACACCTCCTTCTTCACTTAGGACTAAATCTCGAACCATGCCTAAAAAACCGACGCGCAGGCCACATGCTCAGGCCTCTATGCCTATAAAAACAAATTATAAGAATGGCTGAAGATCTAATAACTCTAATAAGGGGTAGCCAACCCCCCCCCCCCCCCCCCGGCCCCTTCTAAGAGGCCTAGGACTGAAGTTGTTTATGAATCTGCTGACCAGGACTATGTTTTTTTCTGATTCTTCTGATGATCTGGATTTGTCCTTATCTACTTATGAGGATTCTGATGCAGAGGACTCTATTCCGTCTGCTTCCCCTCCAGAGGATTTTTCTTTTGCTGAAGCCTTACATACGCTAAGGGAGCATTTCCACTGGGAAAGCCAGGATTTTTCTGATTCAAAAAAGAGGCTCAAGGATTTCTTACTCCTGCCTCAGCATAGGCCTTTACCTATTCCTCCTGTACTAGACATTGTTGATGATGCTTTTTCGGAATCTAGTTTGGCCCATGATTCCTTGCCTCTTGCTCCTAGAAAACCTGACAGACACTACAGGGCCCCTGAGTCACACAAGTTCCTTTTTAAAAATCCTATTGCAGTTCCAGAGACTATTTCTCAGGGGCCCAAGGGTATTAAGGCTTCTACTGCTAAAACTCCTACCCCTTCTGATAGAGACTCCTGGCTGCTTGGTAGATGGGGTAAGAAGGTTTACACTTCTGCAGCCTTGGCCATTAGGGGTTTAAACTGACAGTTTCATATGTTAAAGTATCAGCAACATGTTATTGGATTGCTTAAACAGAAAATGATGTTGATTCCTGATTGTGTGGAAAATAAAGAATTACAGGATTTAATGCATTCTGCTGAACAGGTTGGAAAACATACTTTGCAATGTGGTTTTGATTCATTAGATGCCTCTTGCAGGGCTGCTGTTACTGGGTCTGTGCTCAGAAGGCATGCTTGGCTTAAGGGCCAATCTTTACCTGATCATGTTAAAGCTAAATTGTTGGATGCTCCCTTAAATCAGGACCGCCTGTTTGGCAACAAGGCTGAGGAAGTTCTTAAAAAGATGGAAGATAAAGCTAAATCAATGCAAACTGTTAAAGATTTCTTACAAGTTCAGCCTCCTAGATTTAGTAGGCACTGGCCCTCTAAACACTGATCCTTTCTAGCCCCTTCCAAGTCTTCTCAAGCCAAACCCAGACACAACAGAATCCTCAAGTTTCAGTCCCAGGGGACACACAGGACTAAGCAGTGGGGGGCCTCCACTTCCAAATCTGGGAGTAATAAGACTCCCCCCTATGGTAAACTTGTCTCAATAACTTCCTTTTTAAAATTTCCAAGCACTTATCCCCACTTTGGGGAGAAAGATTGCTCTTCATGCAAAGAACTGGGAGCTCATGACCCAGGAAAAATGGGTTTTAAGTATAGTGTCCCAGGGATACAGATTTCACTTCCACACATTGCCAACACCAAACGGGTGGCTGGACCTACCCCCAGATCAGTGGGAGAGGCCCAAAAACAAGTACTTTCTCTCTTAAGCATGGGGGCTATTCAATTGGTACCAGAAAAGGAAACGGGACAAGATTTCTATTCAAGACTTTTTCTGGTACCCAGAAAAGACAATTCATGGGGTCCTATCCTGGACCTGTCTACTCTAAACACCTTTTTGGAGATTCCAAAATTCAAGATGCTGACTCTTCACCAGTTGCTTCCTATGCTAGGCCAAGATGCCTGGTGGCAACACTAGATTTGAAAGAAGCATACCTGCACATCCCAGTCAGGGAATCTTGGAGAAGATACCTTCGCTTCATAGCAGGCTACACACACTATCAGTTCTCTGCACTGCCCTTTTGCTTATCTACTGCACCCAGGGTATTCACAAAGTGCCTAGTTGCATTTTGCAGGCAAAGAAATATTCAAATATACCCATACCTGGACAATTGTCTAATTCAGGCAGAAAGCCGGGACATACTTTTGAATCATATGGCCTTTGTACAAAGGGTTCTAACCTGTCTGGGGTACACCATAAACAGAAAGAAATCTCACCTGGTACCCTCTCAACAAATTATATTCCTGGGAGCAAGCTTGAATACAACTTCCTAAGTGGCTTACCTCACACCAGAGAAACAAATTCATTTGACAACCTACTTCAAACAAGTGGCCACAAAAGCCCTGCTATCTGCAAGACAAATACTGCAAGCCTTGGGGTTCAGGGCCTCCTGCATTCTTCTAATTCCATATGCAAGACTGCATATGAGGAAACTACATTGGCATCTATAAAGCCTATGGTGTCAACATTCACAGGATCTAGAAGCAGTGATTCCTATCATACCTTGCCTACACCTAGAGTTCCTTTAGTGGGCAGAGGCCTGCCATCAAAACAAGGGACTACCTTTCACACCACCCCCTGCCGCCCAAACCCTAACAACAGATGCATCAGACTATGCAGGGGGTGGGGTGCTCACCCGGCATGGAAGTGCATTCAAGGCAAATGGAACCCAAGTCAAATGCACCTGCATATCAATCGAAAAAATGTTAGCTGTATAGAATGCTCTGACAGCCTTTCAAGGACCACATTCTTCCAGGACAACTAATGGTAAAGATGGATAACACCACTGTTATGTGGTACATAAACATGTAGGGGGGTACACTTTCTTACCCCCTCTGCAGACTAGCCATGGCATTGTGGAACACAGCCTTGAGCTACCAAGTGCACCTACAAGCTCAATTCCTGCCAGGAAAATTAAATTCACTGACAGACGGACTAAGCAGAAACCTCATGGACCCACACGAACGGAAACTGGAACCAAGGATTTTCAACATGTTGACAAGGAAATGGGGGTGCCCAGATATAGACCTAGTTGCCTCTCCCCAGAACTACCAGTTGGACAAATTTTGCACAAGGACTCCCCACAAACAAGCCTGGAAAGTGGATACTCTGTCCTTCAGCTGGAAAAACCTATCAGTCTATGCCTTCCCCCCTCTGCCTCTGCTCTCCAAAGTACTACTAAAAATCAAACTGGACAAACCAAGGATGATTTTGATTGCTCCAGACTGGCCACACCAACACTGGTACCCCCCTCCTGCGCATTATTTCGCGGTTACCTCTATGGCACCTGCCTCAGACTCCTTCCCTGTTGTCCCAGCAGGAGAACCAGATTCTGCACCCTCAGCTTCTCACAGTGAACCTTGCAGCCTGGCTAATTACCTAATCTCTCCTTTACCATCCCTCAGTAAACCTGTGATGGATATCATTTTAGAAGCAATGAGGCCTAGTACTAGAAAATCTTATGCTGAAAAATGGAAAAGATTCTGTGCCTGGAACCAATCTCAAAGGATGAGCACAGCAGCACCCAATTTACCTCAGATTTTACAATTCTTAACTGAGATGTTTCACAAGGGCCTGTCTTTTTCCTCTATTAAAATCCACGCCTCAGACATTTCAGCTAATTATAACACAGAACCCTCCCCTCTTTTCTAATCCACTGCTCAAGCAGTTCTTCAGAGGGGCCAAAAATTTAAGACCACCAAGGAGAGCTCCAACCCCAGCCTGGGACTTGAACTTTGTTTTGGAGAAACTCACTCTACCTCCTTTTGAGCCAGCTGCTACTGCGGACTTAAAATTTCTTTCTTGGAAAACAGCTTTCCTTTTTGCAATCATTTCAACTAGAAGGGTATCTGAATTACAGGCCCTTATGGCAGTGGAGCCTTTCATCATCTTTCTTGCGGACAGGGTGTCCCTCAGGACTAATCCCTCCTTCATGCCCAAGGTGATATCCAGTGTGGCTCTTAATCAGTCCATTCATTTGCCAGCCTTCTTTCCCAATCCACAGAACAAAGGGGAACAGATACTGCATTCCTTAGATGTGCACAAACAACTTAGATTCCACTTAGATAGGACTAAACCTCAAAGGAAATCTGAACAACTGCTGGTGGCATTTGCTGCAGGGGCAGATGGGAAGGCTATTTCAAAGCAAACCATTTCTAAATGGATAGGCCATTACATTCATTTCTGCTATTTGCACCATGGAAAACCTATCCCCCAGGGGATCAGACCTCACTCCACCAGGGCTGCATCTACCTCTGTAGCCTTTCTCAGAAGCATCCCTACCAGGGACATCCTAGAAGCTGCTTCCTGGAGTTCTGTACATACTTTCACCAAGCATTATCATTTGCCAATTTTCTCTAAATCCAGAGCTGGCTTTGCCACTGCAGTCTTGCAGGGCCTTATAGCTGGTCCTAATGCTATTTAAATTCCTCTTCCCAACCATAGCTTTGGGAATCTACCCAAATGTAATGACTGCAACAGTGAAAAGTTGGCTCGAAAGGAGGTAGAGTGAGTTTCTCCAAAGCAAAGTTAAGGTCCCAGGCAGGGGTTGGAGCTCTCCTGGGTTGTCTCAAATTTTTGGCCCCACTGAGGAATAGCTTGAGCAGTGGATGAGAGAAGAGGGGAGGTTCTGTGTTATAATGAGCTGAAATGGCTGAGGCATGGAATTTAATGGAGGAAAAGGCAGGCCGTTTTGAAGCATCTCAGTTAAGTATTGTAAAATCTGAGGTAAATTGGTCTCTGCTGTGCTCATCCCTTGAGATTGGTTCTAGGCACAGAATCTTTTCCATTTTTCAGCATAAGATTTTCTAGTACTAGACCTCCTTGCCTCTAAAATGATATCCACCACAGGTTTATTGAGGGATGGTAAAAGAGAGATTAGGTAATTAGTCAGGCTGCAAGGTTCAGTGTGAGAAGCTGTGGGTACAGAATCTGGTTCTCCTGCTGAGACAACAGGGAAGGAGTCTGAGGCAGGTGCCATGGGGATAACCATGACACACTGCGCAGGAGGGGGTACCAGTGTTGGCGTGGCCAGTCTGGAGCAATCAAAATCATCCTTGGTTTGTCCTGTTTGTTTTTTTAGTAGCACTTTGGAGAGCAGAGGCAGAGGGGGTAGGCATAGACTGATAGGTTTTTCCAGCTGAAGGACAGAGCATCCACTTTCCAGGCTTGTTTGTGGGGAGCCCTTGTGCAAAGTTTTTCCACTTGGTAGTTCTGGGGAGAGGCAAATAGGTCTATGTCTGGGCTCCCCCATTTGCTTGTCAACATGTTGAAAATCCTTGGTTCCAGTTTCCACTTGTGTGGGTCCATGAGATTTCTGCTTAGTCGGTCTGCCAGTGAATGTTCCTGGCAGGAATTGAGGCTGTAGGTGCACTTGGTAGCTCAAGGCTGTGTTCCACAGTGCCATGGCTAGTCTGCAGAGGGGGTAAGAATGTGTACCCCCTGCTTGTTTATGTACCACATAACAGTGGTGTTGTCCGTCTTTACCATTAGTTGTCCTGGAAGAATGTGGTCTTTGAAGGCTGTCAGAGCATCTGTACAGCTAACATTTCTTTTTGATTGATATGCAGGTGCATTTGACTTGGGTTCCATTTGCTCTGAATGCACTTCCCTGCCAGGTGAGCTCCCCATGCATAGTCTGATGCGTCTGTTGTTAGGGTTTGGGCGGCAGGGGGTGGTGTAAAAGAAGGTAGTCCCTTGTTTTGGTGGCAGGCCTCTGCCCACCAAAGGAACTCTAGGCATAGGCAAGGTATGATAGGAATCATTGCTTCTAGATCCTGGGAATGATGACACCATAGGCTCTTTAGATACCACTGTAGTTTCCTCATATGCAGTCTTGCATGTGGAATTAGAAGAATGCAGGAGGCCTTGAACCCCAAGGCTTGCAGTATTTGTCTTGCAGATAGCAGGGCTTTTATGGCCACTTGTTTGAAGTGGGTTGTCAAATGATTTTGTTTCTCTGGCATGAGGTAAGCCATCTGGAAAGTTGTATTCAAGCTTGCTCCCAGGAATATAATTTGCTGACAGGGTACCAGGTGAGATTTATTTTCGTTTATGGTGTACCCCATACAGGTTAGAACCCTTTGTATAAAGGCCAGATGATTCAAAAGTATGTCCTGGCTTTCTGCCTGAATTAGACAATCGTCCAGGTATGGGTATATTTGAATATTTCTTTGCCTGCAAAATGCAATAATTGGAGCTAGGTACTTTGTGAATACCCTGGGCGCAGTAGATAAGCCAAAGGGCAGTGCAGAGAACTGATAGTGTGTGTAGCCTGCTTTGAAGCGAAGGTATCTTCTGTAAGATTCCCTGATTGGGATGTGCAGGTATGCTTCTTTTAATTCTAGTGTTGCCAACCAGGTGTCTTTGCCTAGCATAGGAAGCAACTGGTGAAGAGTTAGCATCTTGAATTTTGGAATCTCCAAAAAGGTGTTTAGAGTCAGGATAGGATGCCATGAATTGTCTTTTCTGGGTACCAGGAAAAGTCTCGAATAGAAACCTTGTCTCTCTTCTTCTTCTGGTACCAACTGAATAGCCCCCATGCTTAAGAGAGAAAGTACTTGTTTTTCGGCCTCTGCCCACTGATTTGGGGGTATGTCCGGCCACCAGTTTGGTTTTTGCAACGTGTGGAAGTGAAATCTGTATCCCTGGGACACTATATTTAAAAACCCATTTGTCCTGGGTAATGAGCTCCCAGTATTTTGCATGAAGAGCAATCTTTCCCCCCAAAGGGGCATTCAGTGGATAAGTGTTTGGAAATTTTAAAAAGGAAGTCATTGAGACATTTTACCATGGGGGGGGGGGTCTTATTACTCCCAGATTTGGAAGTGGAGGGCCCCCACTGCTTAGTCCTGTGTGTCCTCTGGGACTGAAACATGGGGTTTCTGCTGTGTCTGGGTTTGGCTTGAGAAGACCTGGAAGGGTCTGGAAAAGACAAATTTTTAGAGGGCCAGTGCTAAATCTAGGAGGCTGAACTTGTAAGAAATCTTTAAAAGTTTACATACGTTTAGCTTAATCTTCCATCTTATCAAGAACTTCCTCAGCCTTGTTGCCAAACAGGCGGTCCTGATTTAAGGGAGCATCCAACAATTTAGCTTTAATATGATCAGGTAAAGATTGGTCCTTAGGCCAAGCATGCCTTCTGATCACAGAACCAGTAACAGCAGCCCTGCAAGAGGACTCTAATGAATCAAAACCACATTGCAAAGTATGATGTTAAGTTGTCTATCTCGCCTTCGTTCTTGCTGGTTGGGATCAGAGCCGATCCTCGGCTCCGACTCGGCCATCTTCAGTAGGTCGAGAGCTGTTTACTGCCTAGCAATAGCTACCCAGATCTCGTTTGCCGCTTCAACTACGAGGTGTCGTTTTTCTGGCTGAGGCTTATATAAAGTTTTTTTGTATAACTTTTTTCACTAGAATTCAACCCTTCTAGTATTTTAGTCTTTTTTTTTGTGATAGTTGTTTAGCTTGTAGTATCCCTAGAATCGGTGCATTCGGCTCTTCGGTCTCCTTTACTTTAGAGCGAGCCTAGTCACCGATCCTCTCACTCCTCTCTATCCTCTAGGCTGTCAGATCACAATATGGAGAGAGTGGTCAGTAGGTTGCTAAAGTCGCAGGCACTAGCCAAATTGTTGTCCAGCCCTTTTCAACAGGTATTGGCTCCGTCCACTTCTCTCGATGTTCCTCCTCTGACTCCAATGAGTTTGGAGCCGGAGTTCATTGGAGTTCGAGCAGTGGAACCGTCGGCTCCGATAACTCTATCTCCTTCGGTTCTGACGTCGGCTCCAATTCCCTCTGTAGTGCCTTCCATCGAGGGATCTGGGCGCCGGGGCTCCCTCGTCGGCTCCGAGGGGGCGAGTGGCATCGGACCCTTGTCTTACCCCGTTCTCCCTCTCGGAGCTTCGGCGCAGGTGAGTTCGGCTCCTACATCGGCCTCAGAGCCATCTCCCTCGGTGCGGAGAAATATTCCTGTTTCTTCGGAAGCGGAGCTTTCTCTGCATCGTGGCAGGGATGCCTTCGATGTCTTGTGGAGTGTGCTGTCCCCTGAGTCAGCTCCACTATCAGCCCCACCGGCTCCTTCCCCAGTAGTGCCTTTGCCAACCTCTGCTCCTCCTCCAGACCCCAGGAGTAGGGAAGCGATGCTCCAGGACACCCCATTGTGTGTTTCCTCCTCTTCTGAGGCCTCTCCTGATCACTCAGAAGAGCCCCCTCGTTAGAAAAAGTGTAAGAGGAGGCACATTGACTCCTCCGAGTCTGTCACTTCTGATACAACTTAGGTGATTCGGAAGGGTCTCTGAGATCCCCCTCTGAAGATGTTTCCTTCTCTGACATCCTAGAAATGCTTAAGCAGAGGGGGAACTGGAATCCCCTAGCCCCTTCTGAGGTTGAGTCTGTATTTCTGGATGCCTTCCGTTCCCGACCTTCCACCTTCTGGGTGTCTCCGCCTTCCGATCCACTTATGACAGTGGTGGCGCTAAAGGCTTGGTTAGCTCCGGATACAGTGGAACCAACTCCAAGGAGACCTAGTAAATTTATTACAGCACCCCAGGATAAGCAGTTCCTTTCGAAAGGTGTCCTTGTTGATGCTATGGTGGTAGCAGCAGCCACCCAAAAAGAGTTAGCGGAGACCTCTTAGTCTGTCCATCCCACTAACAAGGAGTCTAGGACTATGGACAGATATGGGAAGCGAATGATCGCTTCCGCAACCTTCTCTATGAGGTCACTGAACTACCCGACTTCAAAGGGATCTCCTTAAAGAGCTTGGAGATACCCTCCAAGATCCAAAAGCTGAGGGAGCAGAAGCCAAGGTAGCTTCCCATCTAGCGACGCTTAGTTCTGTTGTTAACTCCTCCATGAGGCTCATTTCCTATGCAGCCAATGGGGCGAGTAGAGCCGCTGTTACCGGGGTGGCCCTTTGGAGGCATGCCTGGATGCGGCTGTGTAACTTTGCGGAACCCTTTCGAGCGTCCTTCACCAGCACTCCCTTTGATGGTTCCTTTCTTTTTGGACCACAGGTGAAAGACACTTTGACTAGGTGTGAGTAAGAAGGCAAGACACTCTCTGCCGTGGGAGTCCATTTTTCCACTCCCTCTAGACCCTACCCCAAGAGTCAGAAGAGTGCGAAGATGTGGTTCTGTAAATCTCAGGGAGCCCTGCCTGACGCACCTAGTGATTTTTCCTCCAGAGGCAGAGGGGGAAACAATAATAATAGATGCCGCCCTCATGGCAGAGGCGGTCCGCAGAACCAGGGCAACAGAGAATCCTTCTCTGATAAGCCCTTCCAGCATCCCTGAAGGGTTGCCCGGCTGCTCAACTCTGGAGGCAGTCGGGGGACGACTTTCACTGTACCCAAAAGCCTGGCGAAGTTTAACACAAGACAGATGGGTACGGTCCGTTATATCCGGAGGTTACAAAATTCCCTTCCATCAGCCCCCTTCACAGTCAAGGAAGACCCTCCCAAATGTTTCACCCAATCTGAAGGAGCAAGCAGTAATAGAAGTTTCAAAACTGCTAGAAAAAAGAGCCATCTAGGAAGTCCCGGCAGACCAGCACGGATCCGGAACTCACTCAAGGTTCTTTTTAGTACCAAAAAAGACAGGGGACTGGAGACCGATTCTGGATCTCAGCAGACTAAACAGGTCTATGTAAAGAATGAAGTTTCGGATGGTCACGCTACAGTCCATTCTACCCTTTCTGGGTCAGGACAGTTGGATGTGCTCTATAGATCTTCAGGACATGTAGTACCATGTAAAGATGGACAGGTGCTCCAGGAGATATCTTTGCTTCCGGCTGGGGGCCAGTCATCATCAGTTCAGAGCTCTGCCCTGTGGTCTCACCACAGCCTCCAGGGTGTTCACCAAAGGTATGGCAGTGGTCACGGCTCACCTGAGGCATCAAGAATTCCAGGTGTTTCCGTATCTAGACGACTGGCTCCATGTTCATCGTGTTTCACTGTTGCAGTCATTACAATTGGGTTATCCTGCTGGCAGGCTACCTGCAGTCGGCCAGAGTTCCAAAGTCTAGGTCCGGCGTCGGTTGCTGTCGCCTCCTGTCTGACGGCAGTGTGCCAGGGTATAAAAGATGCAGCCGATGCCATTTTCTTCAGTTTTTCTTGCCACATGGTGCCCGAAGCAAAAGCAGTCCACAAGTGCCGGTTGGCCAACTCTTGAGATTTTCAAATTCGAATTTCATATCCGAAGTCTTCATTAAAGCTAAGTACCCGGTTGGGGAGACTTTTTTCTTGCTCCAGACCGATGTCAGAAAAAGTTAATAATTGTATTTCTTGTGGGAAGCAAATACCTCATAAGGATTTTAATTCTTACTGTATTCCTTGCCTAGGCCCTGACCACGACATTGCTAGTTGTCTGTTTTGTGCTACATTTAACCAATGCACTATTAAGCGTCGGTACGATTTTCATTATTTTGGCAGAAAATTCAATTATATAATGCCGTCAGAACAGCCGACTACTGGAGTTTATAAAGAGCGCAAAGAAAAAGAAAAGGACAAGCATCCGAGGTCCAAAACCGACGACGAGGCTTCTGCTAGGCCTGTCGCTGGTTCGCCAGTTCTCAGTGAGGCGCTTTCACAGCCCCTGACGCCCGCTACCTCAGAGCCACAGGCCGCTTCCGA
The DNA here is from genome assembly GCF_019279795.1 of Protopterus annectens. Classification (NCBI taxonomy): domain Eukaryota; kingdom Metazoa; phylum Chordata; order Ceratodontiformes; family Protopteridae; genus Protopterus; species Protopterus annectens. Next base: position 357,535,024 of record NC_056740.1, read on the forward strand.
CTCCCACGTGGAGCCGACTAGGCCACTGGAAACTCAAGGTATTGGACACTCGGAAACTATTCCCTCAGATGGGTCCAGAGCCGCTGAGCAGGCATCGGCTTCTGAGGTTGTTTTCAGGCCTACATAGTTATATGTAAAGCCAACTTCTGCTTCGAAGGCAAAGACTAAAGCAGCTCTAAAGACAAAGAAACAAGTACAGCGTTCTCCTGGACAGACTTCCATGCCTAAAAAACAGATGCTTAAAATGGCCGAAGACCTAATTACTTTGATCAGAGGTTCCCATCCCACTCCTGATAAGAGGCCTAGGCAAGAGATAGAATATGAATCTTCAGATCAGGTTTCCATTTCTTCTGATTCCTCTTCTGAACAGGAATATTCCCTTCCTCCCTATGAGGATTCTGATGCTGAAGAATCTATCCCTTCAGCCTCTCCTCCTGAGGATTATTCTTTTGGGGAGACCCTGCATACTATGAGGGAGCATTTCCAATGGGAGAGCCAATATTACTCAGAATCCAAGAAAAGGCTCAAAGACTTCCTTTTATTGCCTCAGCACAGGCCTCTTGCTATTCCTCCTGTTTTAGACATTGTAGATAATGTATTTTCAGAGTCCGGTCTGTCTCCTGACTCTTTACCACCAGCTCCTGTTGAGCCAGACAGATACTACAGGGTTCCCGATTCACATAAATTTCTTTAGAAAAACTCTGCTGCTGACCCAGAAACTATTTCTCAAGGTCCCAAGGGGGTCAAGGCTTCTACTGCAAAAAACCCTATCCCCTCTGATAGGGATTCAAGGGCCCTGGACAGATGGGGGAAAAAGATGTATATTTCTGCTACCTTGGCTGTAAGAGCTTTAATTTGTCAGTTTCATATGCTTAAATATCAGCAATATCTTATGTCACTACTTAAACAGAAAATGTTGACAAATTCAGAATGTGCAGAAAACAAAGAAATGCAAGATTTATTGCATGCAGCTGAACTAGTGGGAAAGCATACTTTGCAATGTGGTTTTGATTCTCTAGAGGCCTCCTGCAGGGCTGCAGTTACAGGATGTCCTTCAAGGATGCATCTGCAGTCATCACATATGGGTTGTCCTGCCTTAAGCAGCCCTTCGGTCGGCCGGATTCCAAAGTCTGGGTCTGGCCTTGGCTGATGTCGCACTTTCCTCGACGTCATGGGGTATAAAAGCATCAGCCGACGCCATCTTCCTCAGTCTTTCTTGCCGCGTGGTACCCGAAGCAGAAGCAGTTCGCAAGTGCCGGTCGGCCAGCTCTTGTGATTCAGCTACCGAAGACTTCGAAAAAGCTAAGTACCCCGTTGGGGACTCTTTCTTGCCTCAGCCGATGTCAGATAAAATTAATAATTGTTTAACTTGTGGGAAACATATACCTCATAAGGATTTCCACTCTTACTGCCTCCCCTGCCTAGGCCCAGACCACGACGTCTCGGCCTGTTCAGCCTGTGCTTCCTTCAACCGACGAACTCTTAGACGTTGGTCGGAGTTTGCAGAGGAATTCTTTGGGGCTAGTTTTGCTTACAAGATGCCATCGGAGACTCCGACTTCGCATTTAGTTAAAAAAACGGAAGGACAAGGACCGACACACGCGGGCCGCGGTTTCGGCTGAAACCACGGTCAGGCCTACCGCGAGTGTCTCTGTCTCGGCTGAAACCGAGTCCTTGGTACTTCCTATTACCGAAACCGCACAACCGACTACCTCGGCCCCGGAGGCCCCGGCCGAGTCGGTTATTGAATTACCTACTGAAACCGGTGTCCAGGAACCTTCCGACACCATTCCTTTAGACAAGTCTACTCCTGCACGTGATGCAGACAGGCCCCCTGCATCCATGTCCATTAAGGCATTCTCTAGGGCTAAAGCTGCTAAACTTACTAAAGCTTTGCCTCCAAAGGTTTCCTCTCAGAGACCTTCTACTGGCTCACAGATTCTTAGCCTAGCAGAGGATCTTATCTCATTAATTAGAGGTTCTCAACCTCATCCGGACAGGGGCTCTCAACCACCTCCAGACAAAAGGCCCAGGGTTGAGCCCTCTGACCCCCATTCCTCAGATGAGTCCACTGATGGCTCTGCTCTGTCAGACCACCAGGAGGAGGCTTATTCGGCCTACGAGGATTCTGATGCTGAAGAATCTATTCCCTCGGCCTCCCCTCCTGAAGAGTTTTCCATTGGAGAGACATTACACTGTATGAGAGAACATTTTCAATGGCAGGGTCAGGAATTCTCTGATTCTAGAAAGAGATTAAGGACCTTTTTACATTTACCTCAGCATAGGCCTTTAGCTATACCTCCTGTTTTGAATGTCATTGATGATGTGTTCTCTGATGCTAGTACAGCCCCTGACTCTCTCCCTCCAGTTCCTGCCAAACCTGATAGGTATTACAGGGTCCCGGACTCACATCTACACCTGTTCAAGGCCCACTCTGCTGATCCAGAAACTATTTCCCAGGGCCCAAAAGGGGTTGCAGCTACCACTGCTAAAAATCCGCTACCCTCTGAAAGGGAGTCCAGAGCTTTAGAGAGATGGGGTAAGAAAGTGTATACTTCTGCAACTCTTTCCATGAGGGCATTAAATTGTCAATTTCATATGATACAGTACAAAGAGTATTTGTTAGATGAATTGCATAAGAAACTGTCCCCTTCTGAACCCCTTGATCGCAAATCCCTTCAGGATCTGGTACATAACTCCCAGCAGGTTAGTAACCATTTCTTGCAGTGTGGTTATGATGCATTGGAAGCTTCATGTAGGTCAGCTATGACAGGGGCAGTTATACGTAGGCATGCCTGGCTGAAGGAACAATCTCTGCCAGACCATGTTAAAGGTAAGCTTTTGGATGCTCCTATGGAAAAGCAAAAATTATTTGGTTCCACGGCTCAAGAGGTATTAAAGAAATTTGAAGAAAAGGCAAAATCTGTGCAAACAGTCAAAGACTTTCTGCAAGTCCAACCACCGAGATTCAGCAGAAATTGGCCTACTAAGAATTGGTCCTTTCCGGACTCAGACAGATCACAGAGAGGCAGGAATAGGCGTGCCAGAGGTAGAGGGCAAGCTAGAGGCTCCTACAGAGGCCGTCAGTGGCAGCCTCCCAACCAGAGAGGTAGTGCAGGAACTACAGCTGCTACACCAGGACAGACTCAATGACTTTATTTTGACTCCGCCGACCAGGGCTCAATTAGAAGCACCTTTGGGCGGAAAGCTTTCTTTATTCTCAAAAAATTGGCACAGCATTACAAGGGACACATGGACACTGCAAATAATAGACAAAGGATACAGGTTCCATTTCCACACATTGCCAAAAAGAAAAGGCATGCCAGACCTGCCACCAAATCAGAGGGCAGAGGCTTTGAAGCAAATTACCAACTTAATACAAATGAAAGCCATAGAAAAGGTACCTCTTTCAGAACAAGGCCAAGGATTTTACTCCAGATTATTCCTTGTTCCAAGAAAAGAAAATCAATGGAGGCCTTTTCTCGACTTGTCCGCACTGAATACTTACCTCATTGTGCCAAAATACAAAATGCTGACTTTACAGCAACTCCTTCCCATGCTGGGCAAGGGGTCTTGGCTGGTGACTCTAGACCTCAAGGAGGCATACCTGCATGTCCCTATCCGACAAAGTTGCAGAAGACACCTCAGATTTCTTGCAGGGTCAGAGCATTATCAATTCTCAGCATTGCCCTTTGGCTTATCTACTGCGCCCAGAGTATTCACCAAATGCCTGGCATCAATAATTGCACACTGCAGACTTCAGGGGATTCAAATCTACCCATGTCTGGACGACTGCCTTATACAAGCGGACAACAAGCAAACTTTGTTAAAGGACTTGGACTATGCCATCCACCTACTACAGGCCTTGGGATATACAGTCAACATCCACAAATCAAGACTTGTTCCATCCCAAAGAATAACCTTTCTGGGTGCGGATCTAGATACAACCACCCAAATGGCCTTTCTCACAGAAGAAAAACAAAAGCAACTACCGGATTACTTCAAGAATCTGACAAGACAAACTCAGCTGACTGCAACGAAAATCCTGCAGGCCCTGGGCTACATGGCATCTTGCATTCTTCTGATTCCGCAGGCAAGGCTGCATATGAGGAAATTACAATGGTACCTAAGAAGTTTATGGACTCAGCACAGTCACAGCTTAGAAACTTTGATCCCACTCATACCATGCCTTCAAAAGGAGTTTCTGTGGTGGGCTCAAGCCTGCCAGTCGAACAACGGGTTGCCCTTCAGCAAGCCAAGAGCCAACCAAACCATCACCACGAACGCTTCAGACCAAGGTTGGGGAGCACACATGGAGGGCAGATGTATCCAAGGGCTATGGTCACAAAGAGAGCGGCGCATGCACATAAACCAAAAGGAAATGCTGGCAGTGATACACGCAATCGAGGCCTTCAAACCTTTCCTTCATCAAGGCCACATGCTCATAAGGACGGACAACACCACAGTTATGTGGTACATAAACAAGCAAGGCACCCATTCCCATTCCTACCCTCTTTGCAGACTGGCAATGAATCTATGGGAACTTTCCTTGAAACTCAATATACAGCTGCAGTCCCAGTTCGTGCCAAGGAAAGACAATATACTGGCAGACCGCTTAAGCAGAACTACCATGGATGCACACGAATGGATGTTGCACCCAGACATCTTCTTACTCATAACACAATCATGGGGAAGGCCAGAAATAGATCTTCCCCCCACAATCATCAACTGGAGAAATTCTGCTCAAGGACATACCACCCTCAAGCATGGAAAGTGGACGCTCTCTGTTTCAGCTCTAACAGTGTATGCTTTCCCACCTCTCCAATTAATGACCAAGGTCTTACTGAAGATCAGGACAGAGCAGCCCAGAGTAATTCTGATAGCTCCAAACTGGCCAAGACAGCACTGGTACCCACTGTTAAGGAGCATGTCACAGACGAAGCCGTGGTCTCTCCCCCTATGGCCACTTCTACTGACACAGCACAATTACAAGACTCTGCATTCCAACCTGAAAACCTTGCAGCTAACTGCCTGGAGAATACCATGACTCCTCCTCAGGATAACCTATCCCAGAGAGTGAAGGATATAATTATGGAAGCTCACCGGCCTTCCACAAGGAAGGCGTACACAGCAAAATGGAAAAGATTTCACACTTGGAACACAACAAAGGGCCTAGATGTGACAGTGATGAACATGGCACATATACTGGAATATTTGGCAGAATTGTTCCACAATGGCCTGTCTTAATCTTCCATTAAGATACATGCCTCAGCAATTTCAGCAGAATACAATGTTAATCCACCTGTCTTCTCTCATCCTCTCCTAAGACAGTTTCTAAGAGGAATCAAAAACATCAATCCTCCAAGGAAACCACCTCTGCCTACTTGGGACCTTAACTTCGTGTTGGAAAAGCTAACACTTCCTCCCTTTGAACCAGCAGCATCGGCAGATCTACAGTTTCTGTCTTGGAAAACTGCCTTCCTTCTGGCCATACCCTCAGCAAGAAGAGTATCTGAGTTACAAGCTCTAATGGCAGTGCAGCCATTTCTTATCTTTCATCAGGACAGAGTTTCTTTGAGAACCAATCCTACATTTATGCCAAAGGTGGTATCCAGGGTATCTTTGAACCAAGCTATTCACTTGCCTACTTTCCTCCCACAACCACAAAATAAAGGGGAGAAACTCCTGCACACCCTGGACATACACAGACAATTGCGCTACTACTTGGACAGAACTAAAAGTTACAGAAAGACTGACCAGTTGTTCGTAGCATATGCTGCTGGGGCACAAGGAAAAGCAATTTCCAAACAGACAATTTCAAAATGGATAGGAAATTGCATTCGTTTTTGTTACTCCTTTCATGGAAAAACTGTGCCAGCTAACATTAGACCTCATTCCACGAAAGCCACAGCCACCACCACAGCCTTCCTAAGAGGGGTGGCTACCAAGGACATTTTAGAAGCTGCTACATGGAGTTCCGTGCATACATTTGCCAAGCATTACAATTTACCTTTATACTCCAGATCCAGAGCAGGCTTTGCTACGGCAGTCCTGCAGGGTATCTTAACTACACCATCATTTACTTAGTACCTCCACCCCCAGATTGGCTATGGTATTCTACCCATATGTGATGACTGCAGATGCCTCCTTGAAGGACATAGTACAGTTTTGTACCTACCATAAATGTAGATGTCCGATAGGTATGCATCTGCAGTCAGGTTTACCCTCCCTCCTTCCCCTCTGTGGTATTCCTAGGGTGCTTACCCCTCTGTTGGCTAGCTGGGGGGATATATTATGGTGTATGTGTTTGTATATATATAGATATATATATATATATATATATATATATATATATATATATATATATATATATATATATATATATATTTTTTTTTTGCAAATGTTTGGAATTTTATTGCATTTCTCCAAATTTAGCCTTCCTAGAGGGCACCTGGCATCTGGGGCAAGAAAAACTGAGGAAGATGGCGTCGGCTGATGCTTTTATACCCCAGACGCTCTGACGTCGGGGAAAGTGCGACATCAGCCGAGGCCAGACCCAGACTTTGGAATCCGGCCGACCGAAGGGCTGCCTGAGGCAGGACAACCCATATGTGATGACTGCAGATGCATACCTATCGGACATCTACATTTATGGTAGGTACAAAACTGTACTTTCTGTCACTAGGAGGCATGCTTGGCTAAAAGAACAGAATCTACCCGATCATGTTAAAGCAAAACTATTAGATGCTCCATTATAACATGATACCTTGTTTGGTGTTAAAGCAGAGGTGGTGTTGAAGAAAATGGAGGACAAAGCTAAGTCTATGCAAACAGTGAAGGATTTCTTACAGGTGCAGCCTCCCAGATTTAGCAGGGACTGGCCTACAAAGAATTGGTCATTTCCAGTGTCAGACAGGCCACAAAGAGGCAGATACAGACGCCCCAGAGGCAGATCAGTGCCCCAAGGCTCATACAGGCCTAAACAATGTGGTGCTTCTACCTCCAAAAGCAGAGAAGAAAAATCACAGCCTTACAGGAAACAGTCTGAATGACTTTCCCCTACCAGCACCAAGCACTTATCTTCTGGCAGCTCCTTTGGGGGGAAAACTAGCACTTTTCCCACAGAATTGGCACATGATCACCCAGGACAAATGGGTCTTAAATATCGTCTCTCAAGGCTACAGGTTCCACTTTCACACCCTGCCAAGGCCAAACGGTATGCCAGACATGCCACGTAATCAATGGGCAGAGGCACAAAAACAAGTTTCATCTCTCATGGACATGAGAGCCATTCAGTAAGTACCACAGTAAGAGCAGGGACAAGGATTTTACTCAAGGCTATTCTTGGTACCCAGAAAGGACAAAGCCTGGAGACCTATACTGGACCTGTCTATCCTAAACACATTCCTGGATATTCCAAAATTCAAAATGTTAACTCTGCAGCAGCTTCTGCCCATGCTGGGCAAGAAGGCTTGGCTTGTGACTTTAGACCTACAAGAGGCATACCTGCATGTCCCAATCAGACAATCATGCAGAAGATACCTCAGATTTATAGCTGGCTCAATGCACTACCAATTCTCTGCATTGCCCTTTGGCTTCTCTACTGCGCCCAGGGTCTTCACAAAATGCCTGGCACCAGTAATTGCATTTTGCAGACAAAGAGGAATACAAATACATCCTTTCTTGGACGACTGCCTTATTCAAGCAGAGAACAAGGGCATTCTACTACAGCATCTGGCGTTTGTAAAATGATTACTAACAGGTCTAGGGTACACAGTAAACGAAAATAAATCAAAACTCTTACCCTCTCAAGAGATAATATTCCTGGGTGCAAGATTAAATACTGCCCAGATGGCTTATTTCACGCCAGACAAACACAGACAACTGACTACATATTTCAAAATGTTGGCAACAAAGACCCAGTTATCTGCAAGAAAAATTCTGCAGGCTTTGGGCTTCATGGCATCCTGAAGACTGCTAATTCCATATGCAAGACTGCATATGAGGAAACTTCAGTGGTATCTAAAAAGTGTTTGGATTCAACATTGCCACAGCCTGGAAACAATAATTACCCTAATTCCCTGCCTGCAACAGGAGTTTCGATGGTGGGCAAAAGCCTGTCACCTCAACACGGGACAGCCATTCACCTTACCCACAGCCAGGCAGACATTGACAACAGATGCATCAGATTATGCCTGGGGGGCCCATATGGCAGGAAGATGTATTCAGGGCACATGGTCCACAAGTCAAATGCATCTACATATCAATCAAAAAGAGATGCTAGCTGTTCAGAATGCCCTGACAGCCTTCAAGGATCTACTTCATCCAGGACAACTACTGATAAAGATGGACAATACTACAGTCATGTGGTACATAAACAAGAAGGGGGTCACACATTCCTACCCCTCTGCAGACTAGCAGTGAACTTGTGGGACACAGCACTGACTTACCAAGTACATCTGCAAGCACAATTCCTGCCAGGAAGGATAAATACTCTGGCAGACGAACTAAGCAGAAACCTAATGGATCACCACGAGTGGAAATTGGATCCACAAGTCTTCAGCATGATAACAAGGAACTGTGGATGCCCGGACATAGACCTATTTGCCTCCCCTCACAACTACCAACAACAGAGATCCTGCACAAGGACTTATCACAAGCAAGCATGGAAAGTGGATGCTCTATCTTTCAGCTGGAAAAACCTAACAGTATATGCCTTTCATCCTCTGCCTCTCCTCCCCAAGGTACTCCTCAAAGGTCAGACACGAGAAGCCAAAAATTATACTGATTGCCCCAGACTGGCCTCGCCAGCACTGGTACCCAATCCTAAAGAGCTTGTCTCAATGCCCAGCTTGGACATTACCTCAAATTCCTCACTTACTGATCCAACAAGACAGTCAAATACTGCACAGCCAACTCAGGACCTTAAACTTGGCAGCTTGGCGGATAATGTAGTCATTCAAGACACACCTCTCTCTAAAGCAGTGATGGATGTTATTTTGGAGGCCAGGAGGCCTAGCACCAGAAAATCTTATGCAGAAAAATGGAAGAGATTCTGTGCTTGGAACCAGGCACAAGGTATTGACACGACTGTTCAGATATTCCTCAGATTTTGCAATACTTAACTGAGATGCTAGATAAAGGTCTTTCCTTTTCATCAATTAAAATTCATGCCTCTGCCATTTCAGCTCATTACAATACAGAACCACCTATTTTTTCTCAGCCATTACTAAGGCAGTACCTCAGAGGGGCCAAAAACATAAGACCTCCAAAGAGAGTACCAATACCTGGATGGGACCTCAACTATGTCTTGGAAAAACTCACACTGCCTCCGTTTGAGCCAGCCTCTGAGCTGATATAAAATTGTTATCCTGGAAAACAGCTGTGCTCCTAGCAATAACCTCCGCTAGACGAGTCTCAGAGTTACAGGCACTCATGGCTGTGGAACCTTTTATCATTTTCCATCCTGACAGGGTTTCTCTAAGGACAAACCGTACATTTATGCCTAAGGTAGTGTCCAGTGTGGCCCTTAACCAAACAATTAATTTGCCTACCTTCTACCCAAACCCACAAAGTAAGGGTGAAAAACTTCTACATTCTTTGGACATTCACAGGCAGCTATGCTTCTACTTGGACAGAACCAAAGCCTTCAGAAAGACTGAACAACTACTAGTGAAATATGCTGCAGGATCACAAGGAAAGCCTATCTTGAAACAGACTATTTCAAAGTGGATAGGCCACTGCATTCATTTCTGCTATTCACAGCATGGCAAATCAGTGCCTAAGGGCATTAGCTCACATTCAACCAGAGCAGCAGCCACTTCAGCAGCCTTCCTCAGAGGAGTACCAACCAAAGACATCTTAGAGGCTGCAACTTGGGAGTTCAGTGCATACTTTTACAAAGCACTATCACTTACCTCTCTACTCTAAATCCAGGGCAAGCTTTGCAGATGCCAGATAGCCTCTCCTAATCCTATTTAGCAGCAGCCTCCCAACCTTAGCTTTGGGATTCAACCCAATTGTAATGACTGCAACAGTGAAACATGATGCACATAGTACAGTTGTGTACCCACCATAAATGTAGATGTTCGAGTGTATTCACTGTTGCAGTCCAGGTTACCCTCCCACTATCCCCCTTTTCCTTGCTGGGACTTATTTGTACTTCTCTATTCTATACAACCTATGTGGTATATTTGCTTGTAGATGAAGGAAAAGTTGATTTTTGTGTATGCATGCTTATTGGCATAATTTAGCCTACCATTTTAGGGGCATCTGACATCTGGGGCAAGAAAAACTGAAGAAAATGGCATTGTCTGCATCTTTTATACTCCTGGCGCACTGATGTCAGGGAAGAGGCGAGAGCAACCGACGCCGACCTAGAATTTGGAATTCTGGCCGACTGCAGATAGCCTGCCAGCAGGATAACCCTAGTGTAATGACTGCAACAGTGAATACACTCGAACATCTACATTTATGGTAGGTACACAACTGTACTTTCCCGTTCCTGCACCGTTACCTTCTCGATCAACCCTGGACTCTGGAACCAATTCCAGACCTCCTAGTTCATCAATCAGGCAGGTTGCAGCAATCCCTCAAAACTCTCCAGCTCACAGCTTGGTTGCTCCACTTCCAACCTTAGCCAGGCTTCCCAATATTTCCCCAGCTGTCCGTGACATTGTCGTGTCCTCTCCCAAGTCTACAACAAGGAAAACTGATGCTAGCAAATGGAAACGTTTTTCATGTTGGGCAAAGACTAGGAATGTGGATCCCTTTTCAGCTCCAGTCCACGAAATCTTGGAATTCCTAGCTCAACTGTTTCATTCCGGGTGCGCTTCTTCTACGATCAGGGTACAAATGGCGCCATCTCTAACTTTCAAGTTGGTTTTTCGAACTCTAACATGATGTCTCATAAGCTATGTAAAGCTTTCTTGAGAGGGGCAACTCGTCTTAGGCCTCCTGTAAGAGATCCCCCTCCTCCTTGGTACCTTAATTTAGTCCTAGCCTCCTTAATTCTGCCCCCTTTTGAACCAGCAGCGTCCTGCTCTATCAAGTTCCTATCTTGGAAGGCACTCTTTCTGGTCACTATTACTTCAGCCAGACATGTCTCCGAACTTCAGGTGCTGTGTGTTCATCCTCCATACTTGGTTTTTCATAAGGACAGGGTTGCTCTGAGGACTAATCCCTCGTTTCTCCCTAAAGTCTGCTCAGAAAGTAATTTAAACCAATCTATAGATCTTTCTGTGTTTTTCCCTAATCATACCAACAAGGCAGAATACAAACTACACCAATTGGACGTTCATAGGCAATTGCGTTTTTACCTGCACAGAACTAAAGAAGTAAGGAAGTTGGACCAACTATTCCTCTCTTACTCCTTGGGCAAACAAGGTCTCCCAGTTTCCAAGGTAACCTTGTCCAGATGGTTGTCGCACACTATTTCTTTCATTTATCAGTTAAGGAAAAAAACAATTGCGTATTAAACCGAAAGGTCATTCTACTAGGGCGTTGGCCACCTCTGTAGCCTTCCAGTCTAGGTTGCCCATGGATTCCATCTGTGCAGCTGCCACATGGGCAAACCCTCATACCTTTATTTCTCATTACAAGTTGGATATGGTCTCCAGGAGCAGAGCCGACTTTGGTTCCACTGTTCTGAAGAGTCTGTTCCACTGAGCTACCCAGGTTTTTAGGTGCTAGGGACGCTGTCCCAACCAGCAAGAACGAAGGCGAGATAGACAACTTAACATAAAGAAGTTATGTACCTACCATAACATTCCATGTTAGTTGTCTTCATCTCGCCTTCCTTCATGCGTCCCACCCTCCATCCCCCTGTCCTAGTGGATCGAGAGGAGTTTTTTTCTGTTTCACTGGCTGTGTGTTCTCTTGTTTCCTTTATTGACTTAAGAGGAGATGGCAGGTATAGTCGACTGATTCTTGACTGATTTATTATGTTGTTATGTCTGGAGTTAGCTATTTTAAACGAGATCTGGGTAGCTATCGCTAGGCGTTATGGGATAAGGGGTAGCCTCGAGCCAGTAAACAGCTCTTGAGCTATTGAAGATGGCCGAGTCGGAGCAGAGGATCGACTCCGAACCCAACCAGCAAGAAGGAAGGCGAGATGAAGACAACTAACATGGAATGTTATGGTAGATACATAACTTCTTTTTTTCCAACCTGTTTAGCAGAATGCATTAAATCCTGTTATTCTTTATTTTCCACACAATCAGGAATCAACATAATTTTCTGTTTAAGCAATCCAATAACATGTTGCTGATACTTTAACATATGAAACTGGCAGTTTAAAGCCCTAATGGCCAAGGTTGCAGAAGTGTAAACCTTCTTACCGCATCTATCCAGCGCCCTGGAGTCTGTATCAAAGGGGTAGGATTTTTAGCAGCAGAAGCCTTAATGCCCTTGGGCCCCTGAGAAATAGTCTCTGGATCCGCAATAGGATTTTTAAAAGGAACTTGTGTGACTCAGCGACCTTGTAGTATCTGTCAGGTTTTCTGGGAGCATGAGGCAAGGAATCAGGGGCCAAACTAGATTTCAAATAAGCATCATCAACAATGTCTAGTACAGGAGGAATAGCTAAAGGCCTATGCTGAGGCAGGACTAAGAAATTCCTGAGCCTCTTTTTTGAATCAGAAAAATCCTGGCTTTCCCAGTGGAAATGCTCCCTTAGAGTATTGTAAGGTTCCACCAAAAGAAAAATCCTCTGGAGGGGAAGCAGAGGGAATAGAGTCCTCTGCATCAAAATCCTCATAAATAGATAAGGGCAAATCCGGATTATCAGAAGAATCAGAAAAAATAGAATCCTGGTCAGCACATTCATAAACAACTTCAGTCCTAGGCATCTTAGAAGGTGGGGGGGGGGGGGGGTTGGCTACCCGTGATTAGAGTTATTAGATCTTCAGCCCTTCTTATCATTTGTTTTTTAGGCATAGAGGCCTGAGCATCTGAGCATGTGCCCTGGGCATCAGTTTTTAGGCATGGTTCGAGATTTAGGCCTAAGTGAAGAAGGAGGAGGCGTCGGTTTAATATGCTAGTCCATAGGCCTGATTACACCCTTAGAAGCCGGTGCCTGCACAGCTTCTCCTGACCCATCCAAGTAGAGACATCTGCGGGTTCCATAGTTGAAGCATCATACCGGACTCCGAATGGGTCTCAGTAGAGGCTTGCGAATCAGAAGTAGCAGGTATCAGGGGCTGCGAAAATGCCTCACTGAGTACCGGTGAACTGGTGACTGGCTTAGGAAAAGTGTCGTTGTCAGTTTTGGACCTCGGCGGCCTGTCTGTGTCTTTATCTTTGCGTTTTTTCAGAATTCCGGTAGACGGATGGCTAACCGACGACATTTCTGGATAATTAAACCAAGAACCGAAATATTTAGAGGCGAAAATATACCGACGATGGATAGTGCGCTGATTAAATAAAGCACAAAACCAACAGCAAGGTACTTCGTGGTCAGTGCCTAGGCAAGGAATACAGTACGAATGAAAATCTTTGAGGTATTTGCTTTCCACAAGTAATGCAATTATTAACTTTTATTGACATCAGTAAGGAGCAAGAAAAAGTTTCTCCAACGGTGTACTTAGCTTTAGTTGAAGACTTAGGTTCTGAAACTCAAAAACGAAAATTTCAGGAGTCGGCCGACCGGCACTTGCAAACTGCTTCTGCTTCGGGCACCGCACGGCAAGAAAGACTGGTGTAATGGCGTCGGCTGCATGTTTTATACCCCTGACGACCTGACGTCATGGAAGAAGGGACAGCAACCGGCCTTGGGACCCAAGACTTTGTTAATCAGGCCGACTGAGGGCTACCTGCAAGCAGATAACCCAAATGTAATGACTGCAACAGTGAATACACTTGAACATCTACATGTATGGTATGTGTACACAACTGTACTTTCCAAGAATAGCCAGGTGTATTTCCCTTTCTCCTACAGTCAGACACGTCCTGATTTCTTCACACAAACCTTCCACCAGGAAATTATATTCCAGTAAATGGAAAAGGCTCTCCATCTGGGCAGCTAACCAAGGTATAAATCCCTACTCAGCTCCCATAGAGTCTATCTTGTCCTTCCTTGCATCTATTTTTCAAGAAGGAGCTGCAGCTGCTACCATTAGAGTTCAGTTAGCTGCCATTTCTATCATTTTGGCTACATGGGAAATCCAATTATGTCCCACTCTTTATGCAATACCTTTTTGAAAGGAGTCCTCCTTCTCAGACCTCCAATCAGGCAACCACCGGAGCCCTGGGGCCTGAACTTATTTCTTACACATTTGATTTCTCCACCCTTTGAATCGTCTTTTTCATCTGACTTGAAATTATTGTCTTGGAAAACATTGTTCTTAGTTGCTATAACATCTGCTAAGAGAGTCTCAGAATTGCAAGCCCTCACCATTCGACCTCCTTATATTGTTTTCCACAAAGATAGAGTCTCCCTCAGAACTAATCCATGTTAAGTTGTCTATCTCGCCTTCATTCTCGCTGGATGGGTTCGGAGCCAATCCTCGGCTCTGACTCGGCCATCTTCAAAAGCTCGAGAGCTGCTCACTGGCTCGAGGCCACCCTATATCCCATGATGCCTGGCGCTAGATACCCAGATCTCATTTGCTGCTTCTGCTGCGAGGTTGATGTTCTTCGTGTTTCACTGTTGCAGTCATAACTGTAGGGTGTTCCTGCCGGCAGGCAGCCCGAGGTCGGCCAGAATCCCAAAGTCTGGGTCCGGCGTCGGCTGTACCAGCAAGTACCCTGACATCAGAACGCAGAGGTACATAGCCGACAGCCGACGCCATCTTCTCCAGTCTTTCTTGCCGTGTGGTGGAAAGCAGCTCGCAAGTCGTTGGTTGGCGTATTCAGAACAACGTGCTTCAATTGACTTCTGTCCGAAGTTTTCAACTTCTCTTCTCAAGCTAAGTACCGCGTTGGGGAATCTTTTTTCTTGCTCCTCCGATGTCAGAAAAAGTTAATAATTGTATATCGTGTGGAAAACAAATACCTCATAAAGATTTCCACTCTTACTGTCTACCTTGCTTAGGCCCTGACCACGACGTTTCTTGTCGGTTCTGTGCTAGGTTTAATACTCGTACTATCAAGTGTAGGTACGATTGGGCCTTAAACTATTTCGGTAGACGATTTAATTACAGGATGTCGTCGGATACTTTACCGACAACTGGAATTCAAAAGAAACGCAAGGACAAGGATAGGCCTCCGAGGTCCAAACAGGATTCTTCGCAGCCGGAGCTAGCTTCAGGTTCGGCGGTCGTCAGTGAGGCGCTTTTGCAGCCCCTGTCGTCCGCCACTTCTGAACCGATGGCCGACACGGACTCTCATGGGGAGCCATCTAGGCCTAATATTTTATGTGCTGCAGGACCTTCGGACGTCGCTCCTTCAGATGGGTCCGGAACCGCTGTGCAGGTACCGGCTTCTGAGGGAGTTTTCAGGCCTTCACACATAACTATTTCAACAAAGTCAAAGGCAAAGACAAAAACTCCTGTTAAACCAAGGGTTTCTACTCCAGCTGCTTCGGATTCAGCTCCCAAGTCCCAGAAGCAATTACTACGGATGGCTGAGGATTTACTTTCAATGATTAGGGGTTCTCACCCTTCTCCTGAAAAAAGGCCTAGACAGGATTTACCTTATGATTCCTCTGACCAGTTTTCTGACTCTTCCTCTGACCAGGATTACTCTTTTCCTCCTTATGAGGATTCAGATGCAGAGGACTCTATTCCCTCTGCTTCTCCCCCTGAAGATTTCTGTTTTGGGGAAACTTTACATGAGATTAGGGAGCATTTTCATTGGGAAGGTCAGGATTATTCTGCCTCCAAAAAGAGACTTAGAGAATTTCTCCTTCTCCCTCAACACAGACCTTTGGCTATTTTTCCTGTGTTTGACAGTGTGGATGATGCTTTTTCTGAAGCTAACCTGAATCCTGATTCCTTGCCGCCTGCTCCTTCTAAGCCTGATAGATTTTACAGAGTCCCCGATTCCCATCAATTCTTATTTAAGAACCCTTCTGCAGATCCAGAAACTATTGCTCAGGGTTCTAAAGCTGCTAAGGCCGCTTATAGGTTCATAGGTTCATACTAGGCTATCTGCCCGAGGGCATTTATAAGCCTAGCCCATAGTTTTGTGGCTTACGCCACCCCTTTAGTTTGGAGAAACTATGCCCATTATTTTGCTGTGCCTCTGTCGAGCAGTGACACTGAGGTAACCCCTGGGGTGTATCTGCGATCTCCCATCCATTGGTCAAGATTCCTCTTGAACAAGGCCAGCGAGGTGCTCTGCCTCACATAAACCGGGATTTTGTTCCACAGTATAGGGAGTCTTTGGGTGATGAATCTATCCCTCCAGCACGTCCTATTAATAACCGTGTCGAGGTTTAAGTCTCCGCCCTTGTGGCTCTGAGGGATCTAGATTTTTGAGATGAAGCACGTTCATCAAATCTGGGTTTGACATGGCCTTGTATGTCAGGCATAGGTCACCTCTGAGCAAGCGGTAACCAACTGAATATAACTGGTTTAAATCATTTACATTTCTCTTAAATAAGAACTAACTGAGGAGAAATTATATATTTTACAGAGTTTGTGCTGTTGTTGACTAACTCTGATAAATGAAAGTGATAACTGTAAGCCTATTCTAGGTGTGTCACCAGTGTTCTTTACAGTTACTTTTGAAAATTTCTATAATGTCTCAGAACCCCTAGGCCTCGGCTTCAAAAAATGTAAAAAAAATGAAAATCTGTCCATCACACGTGAATCACGGCTTATTGCTGTATGTGTGTATTAATTAGGGAACCATGTAGTGTGTGATCCCACGCTGGTCCACGCTTTTCCTCAAGGGGGGAAAAATAAATTAAAATTATTTCTTCTTAAAAACCTTCTTTAAACCTTCTTTTCAGAGAAGTTCCTTCCGAGGCGTCCGGGCTCCGGCCAGTCCGGCTCCGTCGCCCCCGACCAGTGCTAAGAAACAAAGGTTGGCTCCCTCGAGTCTGCAATCTCGAGCCCGGGTCGGATCGGACTGCTCTCCGATGCACCTCAGATCGGCTCACAGCCTGGCGAGCCGACCGCAGGGGCGGCGGAGGGCGGGTCATCTATTCGGCTCGTTCAGCTCACCTCACACACAACTATTTGCCGTCCTTCCTCGGCGCCCCTCGGTCGCTCGCACCACTGGCGCGACCTGCGGAACCACTCAGTGGTGTGGTCCCTGGAGCGATCCGCCTCCAGCGGTGCCCCAGGGGCCGCCTGACCCTTCCTACCTCGTCTGTTCTCAGTCTCGGAGGCGCTCGATTTAGATAGGGGTGCTCTGTTCCAGTCCCCAGTCTTCCAAAAATTTGTTTCGGTTCCCACCATTGGGCTTCGGCCCCCAACCTGGCCCCACCCATTGCCATCCCTCCTCCTCCGGGTGCTTGGGCAGGTGCTGTTGGAGCTGATGGGAGTGGTGGAGGAGAGCTCCCGTTTACTTCAACCTGGGCCTTGGTCTCTCTTTGAGTCCCGCCGGGTCTTGCACGGACCGGGGGATGTTTGACCCGGTTCGTTTTCGGTTCCCCCCTCCCCCTCGAAAGCCCCCTCCGGGGTTTCCGTGCGACTATCGCGGCTCGAGGAGACGGACATCCAGGACTCTGGGGACCGCCGGTCCGGCCAAGAGGGAGAGGTGCCTTGGCCAGCCTCACCATCTCTTTACCGCACCTTCCGGCACCTTCCGTGCTTGGAGACTGGGTCTTTGCTTCAATTCCCTGTCCGTAGGGGCCCGGGGGTTGGGCCTGAGGTTCCCCCCCTCCTGAGGGTTCTTCTGCTCTGTCTTCTCTCGAGAGGAAGAGAGAGATCGACCCAAAGGGAAGAGATCGTGCAGAGGAAATACGTGCACTCCCTACATGATGATGAGGGAGAGGGGTCGGTCGATCCGATGATGTTGCCCCGAGACATCTTAGAGATCCTCAAACAACGGGCAGGCTGGATATCCATCCCCCCCTGGCGGACTGGCCAGGCAGTGCCTCTGGCCCTTGGGGCCAGTGGCTCCTCAAGGCCTTTGGGGCTCCAGCCGACGCGCCTTCCTGGGTGTCTCCGCCGGCGACTTCTGGAAATCCAGATACCGGGAATAACCAGATCTTCTGGAGCCCAAATAAAGGTTTTCTGCTTCCCCGAGAGGTTGTCTACTAAAGGGGTGGCTCTAGATCACAGGTGGTGGCATCTGCTACACAACAGGGCCATGCAGAGGCTTCAGCGTCCGTATATCCAATAATCCTTCTAGGGTATGGACAGTGCTTGAGTCTAGGAGTCTGGGAAGCTACTTTACGCTTCTGAATTTCACCTTTTTTTACTTTAAGGAATTGTTAGATTATTTGGTCAGGTTGCAGGCTTCCAGAGGGATCTCGAGACTAGGATTCTCTCGTATTCCCTCTCTTCTAGAGCACTAGTCGCCACTGCTCTTTCAATGGTTTGCTCTCAGGCTAGCGGCCTTCGTCATGGAGCTCAATTACTTCGCGCGGCTCGCGGATTTAAGAACACGAAGGGGCAAGCTCGGCTGAGCTGAGGCGTGGCTCTGCCTGGCCTTCTGTGATGGGTCCTCCTTAGTTTGGACTCTTCCTTCAATTCTTCCTGCTTCGGCGCTCCCTTTGATTATTCCTCCTCTTGGTGCCACCCAAGGTTAAAAACACCCCGGCTGCAGCTGTGGAAAAGAGGGATTCGAAATACTCTAGTTTTGAGGGGGATGCGATTTCCACTCCCGGCCCAGGGGCAACCCCCCATTCAAAGGAGGCAGATCCAGAGGCAGAGGACGGGAAATTTTTCAGGAGACGCTGGCCCCAGAGGCGCAGAGGGCCCCAGAGGCAGGCATGAGGGCTCATTTTTCAGGCCTTCGTGTTTTCTTTCCCCTAAAGGTTCCAGCGAGTCCCTGGTCCAGGACAGCTCTTCAAGCCTCCCTGTCATGGGGGATTGGCCAAGCACTTCACTCGGAGCCAGTCAACGATCTACACCATCCCACCCTTCCCAAACCCGCTACAATCACTCCCAAAAAGATTCTGAACAAGTCACCCAGGTTTGGTTACACCATCCATCAGACATTCTAGCTAAGCCGTCCAAGGTTTAAAGCCAAGCCCACCGAGTCAAGGGAAATGGAAACCGCAGGGGCTTTCTCCCTTTTTAAAAAGGAATCACAGACATTCAACACAGACCAGATCTGACCAGGATATTAAAACCAATTCTTTTTTTCATCAAAATGGAAAAAACCGATGTCCAAAATTGGATCTCAAAGGGCAGACTTAACCCTGACGTCTCGAGATCAAAATTCGGGTGGTCAGATTACAACACATTCTCCAGGTGTTGGAGCCACATGTTTGGCCAGGCTGTAGCGACCTCAGGGCGCCTTTTATCCCTTCATTGGTTCCCTATCAGTCCACAGATCTAAGCTTCTACCTGGGGTCAGTCTGCTGGCAATTTTGCATGACCACCCTTGTGTCTCACCACAGCCCCTGAATTACATGGAAGTGTTTTGACCAAGTGTTTGGCTATCCTGAAGTCGCCAATTTATCTGTTTCCCTATCTGGGCCGACTGGGGGATTACATCCAATTGGTCAAAGCTTGGTGACAACCTCCCAAATTGAAACTCTCCTTATCTTGGAGATAGAGGGATTTACCCTAAGATATTCCTCAATGTAGATCTGCCCTTTCAGCGCCAAGTTCTCTGCTTCTATTGGGCCAAAAAGATCCCCAGACAGGATCTTCCTCAAGCAGAAGCAAACTTCTCAGGGGGCCATCCCCAAGCTCTGATCTAGCACATAGTTCCTCTCACAGGATATTTCTACAACACCTAGGCTTCATGATTGCCGATCAACCATGGTTCTTCTTCAGTGGATATGTGTAAAGGGACATCTTGGTCTGATTTGTTCCCCGCAGACACTTTGTCAGGATCAATCCCAGTTCAGATCCTCATCCCTTCCAGTGGTTACTGCCACATCAAGGAACCTTAAGGTGGGGTTACACCACTATGGTCTGGATCAAACAACCCCTTTGTTCTTCCCAAGCAGTCATCGGCCCCACACATGACACATGCCTCTCTTTTGGCTGGAACAAACAGCCTTGGGCAATTTCAATTCACTTTCACTGGGAGGGCTCCTGGGGGGTCCACAATGAAATGGTTGGAGACCAGCTTCTACTAGGATCCTACAGGCCTCACACAAGTTTCTTACACTAGTCAGCATCCAGAGGCCAGACAAGCAACTCACCGAGACGAGGTCCCGAGAAAGCTCTACAAGGAGGGCTGGGAATCAGCCTACCCAAATTTCTTTGAGAGGCGCAGCTCAGGAGGAATGGGAGGCCCAGCTACCAGGAGACTTCTTGGTAGCGACCCACCACAGAAAGTGAATTTACCTCTATTGGCCCACATCAGGATACTCTTCTCTCCCCCTGCTACTTCTCCCCAACACTCAACACAGTAGCACACCAGGGCCCAAAGGGCTTCCCGCTTGCCTCTCCTCCATTTGCAACTCAGGTAAACACTCAACTGCTGTATCTTGGCCCTCCTTGACCATCTGATTGTACCAGCCATGGGCTCTTAGACAACCCCAGTCAACAGGGCTGCACTTTAGCCCTTTCCTCCCATCACCTTTTTACAGGTGGTTCCGACTTGCTTGGCTGCAGGGTCTTCAATTGCAGTGGCCTCCAGACACTCTAGTTCAGGTACACTTCCCCTCCGAAAGACTACGACACAGATGCAATCAAGTACCCCATTAAACCTGATTCGTTTTTGCTAATCCACAAAACGGGGCACATTTATCAAACTCTTCCTGTTTTGGGAATCAACGGCTACTTGGCTCCGCCTCTTCTTTAGTTAGTATCACTGTCACTACCGGATCTTCTGTGTTCACATTTTATCTTCCAGCTAAAACCCACCTTAACAAATTATTATTAGTAAACTTCCTCCTTTGCTATCTAGTCTATTAACACAGGCTTTTAAGACCTTTCTCACCTCTCCTGTCCACTCAATTTTCCTTTCCATTAATTCCCTTTGAATTTTCTTGATCTTGTAAAATTCATCCTGAGACCCAACAGCATGCTATAATTATGCTCAACGAGAAACCTGTCTTTCCTTTAATTAGCAGTAATCCATGCGTTCGCTTCCATTAAAGGTGCAGAATTATATCACCCAACAATTTTCATCAGCTTTTCTCGGGGTCTTCTTCATTTGGTGCCTCCAATTCCACATTCCTAAGTTTCTGTAACCCAAATGCTTTCCAAAGAGCTTAAAATCTGCTCAAAATGAAATGTGCTACAGGAGTTGCAGCTTCTTGGAGTTTCAAGGTGAAAGCTCAATCCTATTTAGACATAACTTCAAGTCAGACAGTTGTTTGTTGTTTGTGTCTTCTCTGGATAATAAACCAGCCAACTAAAGCTACTAGCTACTATCTCAAAATGGATCTAGAGATTGACTAACTCAGATTTATCTTTCTTACATAAGCAACTATCAATCAATCATCACAAAGCTATGGCTACCACTTCATACTTTTTCTCTTTCGCTTTCGCTATATAGAATCATCTTCAGCGCTATGCAGCGCTCATTGGTCCACATTTCATTTCACACATCATTTCACACTACAAATTCCAGAGGGTGGCATCTAGAGGTTCCACCTTCATTTCCAGGTGTTTTCCAGGAGTGTTTTCCAGGTTCAGGTGCTAGGATTCAGGGTCAGAGGACGCAGCATAGGCTGATCAGGAATGTAACATCTTTTAGTTTATGTATAACTTTCACCCACACTGTACTCATCTCCACTTGGGATTGGGATCCATCCTCTTCTTCCATTCCAGAGAGATTGACTCCTTGAGTTCTACTGTTGATTTATCAGCGGTTTTCGTTCTATGTTTTTATCTTTTATTCATTTATCTTCTGCATGTATAGGCGACAAATGTGCATGTGTGGTGCATCTAGGGATAAACTAGAGGAGGGGGGGTGGTCAGTGGCCTTTCTGGGATATGGTAAGCTCAGCCAGTAAGAGACTTTCCTTTCGCATAAGCCCAGTCGAAATGGGAGCGAGGGATCGGCTCCTAACCCCATCATTCAGGAAATGTAAAAGTTCTTTCAGTCGGGCAGCATAAGACAGATTTTGAGACCCTTTATCCTTTTGGTGAGGAACTTTTGTGGCCTCTCCAGCTGCTGCAAGTGTCGGGTCAGATACATTCCGAATGGGGCATTGTACTCGATCATTGGTCTGATGAGTGATGAGTATAGGGAGACTATGACTTCCCTTGATCTAGATGTGAATCCCTTCATGATAAGGTGGGCAATGTAGAAGGTCTTCCTAACTACTTTAGCAATATGAGTGTCGAATGAAAGGCTACTGTCAACCTGGGTTCCCAGGTCCCTAATAACTTCTTCTGTGTTCAGGGGATTGCCACCTATATGGTAGCTAGGGGTAACCTTATTTTTCCCGAAGGGTATGACTATGCATTTCTTGGCATTTAACTTTAGGCCATGGCTCTGGCACCAGTTGTCCGTTTCTCTGAGACCCTTCTGAAGGATATCTGTGTCGGATGTGTTTTCAACTACGGCGCCCAGTTTGCAGTCATCTGCAAACTTTGTCAGCCATAACCCTCCTGTGTTTGCTTGTACTTCAGAAAAGTAGATGCCAAACAAGAGTGGGCCCAGGACTGAGCCCTGTGGGACACCACTTGTGACAGGCTTTGAGTCTGACATGGCGCCAGCAACTCTGACCCTGTGGGTTCTGTCACTCAGCCAGTTTGCAACCCATCTTGTAATGTATGGGTTTACATTTAAGTTGATGAGTTTTTCAATGATACCCGAGTGAGGTATTGTATCAAAAGCCTTCGCCAGGTCTAGGTAGGCTGTATGGACTGCCTTTCCCTCATCAATGGCCTTGGTGACTGTTTTGAATTGTCAACCAAGTTTAGAAGGCATGATCTGCCTTTGACAAAGCCAAACTGGGTTGGATCCAAAGTCTGCAAGTTCCCTATGTCTTTATTTATGAGATCCATTATGATCCTCTCCATGGCTTTGCAGATAAGGCTTGTCAAGCTAATGGGACGGTAATTTCCAGGGTCGGTGGAGGCACCGCCTTTGTGGAGTGGGACCACAGTCGCCAGCGCCACTCCCTGCGTATCCAGAGGTGAGACTAAGATTAAACAGCTGTCCTAACTGTGGGTTTAATTCCTCGTTGAGTTCATGGAGCACACAGCCGGGGACACCATCAGGTCCCATGGATGCTGTGTTCTTTGCCTTGGAGAGCAGTTCTCACCTGGGCGTTAGAGATGTTTGGGGGGCTACAATCATTTGCTATAGATATCTCTCCTTTAGGGCTGGAGAAGTTTGCACTGAACCTGTCAGCCAGTATGTTGGCAATGTCTGTAGGATCAGTAATCTTGACATCATTTTGAACTAATTCTGAGCATATCTGGGAGTTTCCTCCTAGGTTTCTGACATAGCTAAAGAATGCCTTATGGTTGTCTTTAGAGTCCTTAGCTATTTTTTTCTCAAAATTAGCTTTGGATGATTTTATGAGAGCTCTTAGCTTTTTACTTATAGTGATCAGCGGTATCTTACCTTTTAAGGATTTTGCTCTATCTTGTAGTAGAGTTTGTTTATGGCTGGGGTCCACCAGACTGGACGCTTGCCTTTGGTACAAAGAGTCTTTGTTTTGCTTGGGATTGCCTGATCCATGCAGCCCTGCAGGTGCTGGTAGAAGGCATTTGTAAGTGATTCAGCGGTTTGAGTAATGTTAACCGCCGGCTCAGGGGCCTTAAAGGAGACCACACTAGTCTTTAGAAGTGTGAAGTCGGCTTTCGAAGTTCTTTACTGTGGTCTTTTTCATTTCGGTGGCGGGATGAGGACCTCCAGTGAGATTAGTTTGTGATCAGATCTCACCAGTGAGGGGTATACTTCGGCTGAACATTGTGCTCCCATGTTCGTGATGATGAGATCAAGTATGTTTTCTCCTCTTGTGGGGATGGTGACTAGTTGTTCCATGGCATTTGAGTTTATGAATTCCAGGAACTTTTGGGCTAGTGTGTTTGGGCTTGAGTAGTGTTCCCAGTGTATATTAGGGTAGTTGAAGTCACCTAGTATGATGGTGTTCGGAGATACATTTATCCCCTCCAGTGTGTTCAGAAAGGCCATATGAGGTTCCTGAGTTTGCGAGGGTGGCCTGTAACATGCTACAAATTGCAGAGCAGTCTTGCCTATGGTTAATTGCACCTGGATGGTTTCCGATGCATCGTGCGATGCCACCAATCTTGAGGTGTGGGTGTCCTTGATGAATATGGATACCCCTCCTCCTTTCTTGGTATTGTCCGGGTTTTGGGGCCGGAACGCATGATATGAGGTAAAACCTGATAGTGCTGGGGTGCTCTCAGGAGCCTTGAACCAGGTTTCTGTCACAGCACAGACATCGATGTTCTCCATACTGAGAAGGGCCTCGAGTGCGTGCATCTTGAGGTTGAGACTTCTGGCATTGAGTAGCATTACCCTTAGTTTGTTTTCTAGGGTGGTAGGTTTAGAATTTGAGCCTTGCCTAAAAAAGGCACTATGGGGGTGGCAAGAGCCTTTGCCAAAATCCGGAATCCCAGGGGTGACAAATGCAAGCCGTCCCTTGCTTCATCTAAAAATCCTATTCCCTCTGAAAAGGATTCTCGTGCCTTGGATAGGTGGGGCAAAAAGGTTTATACTTCTGCTACTCTTTCTATTAGAGCTTTAAATTGCCAGTTTCATATGTTCAAGTATCAGCAATTTCTTTTGTCTGTTTTAAAGCAAAGGCTTTCTACCTTTCCTGCATGTGCAGAGGACAAGGAATTACAGGATGTTTTGCATGCAACTGAACAAGTTAGCAAACATAGTTTACATTGTGGTTTTGATGCCTTGGAAGCTTCTTGCAGGGCCGCAGCTTCTGGTACTGTTATAAGGAGACATGCTTGGCTTCGAGAGCAGAATTTGCCTGAGCAGGTTAAGGCGAAACTGTTAGATGCCCCTGTTCAACATGATGTGTTATTTGGATCTAAGGCTGAGGAGGTTATTAAAAAGATGGAGGAAAAAGCAAAATCAATGCAGACTGTCAAAGATTTTTACAAGTTCAGCCTCCTAGATTTTCTAGAAATTGGCCCTCCAAAAATTGGTCTTTTCCCACTTCTGACAGGCCTCAAAGGGGAAGATAGACGGTCTAGAGGCCGGGCACAGACACAGGCCTCTAATAGGTCCAGACAGTGGACTGCTTCTTCACCTAGAAGGGGAGAAGACAGACCTCAATCACAAAGGAAGCAGGCCCAATGACTCCCTCTGTTGGGCTACAGGTCCTTCTTGCCTAGAAGCTCCTCTCGGAGGAAAACTATCTCTTTTTTACCAAAATTGGACGCATATAACCCAGGACAAATGGGTTTTAGATGTGATTTTAAAAGGCTACAAATTCCACTTTCATACTCTGCCAAGGTCTTACGGTTGGCCAGATCTGCCAAAACATCAATGGCCAGAGGCCTTAAATCAGGTGGACGCTTTATTGGCCATGAGAGCCATAGAACCTGTTCCACTCCCAGAGATGGGCAAGGGTTTTTATTTCAAGACTTTTCCTGGTCCCAAGAAAACAAAATGCATGGAGACCTATTCTGGACCTCTCAATATTAAATACTTTTCTGGAAATTCCAAAATTCAAGATGCTTACTCTGCAACAACTTCTTCCCATGCTCTCTCAGGATGCTTGGATGGTAACATTGGACCTGAAGGAGGCCTACTTACACATTCCCATCAGACAGGAACGCAGAAAGTACCTCAGATTCAAGGCAGGCTTGAGACACTTTCAATTCTCTGCACTGCCCTTTGGCTCATCTACTGCGCCCAGAGTCTTTACCAAGTGCCTGGCTCCAGTAGTGGCTTATTGCAGACTCCAAGGGATTCAAATTTACCCCTATCTGGACGATTGCCTTATCCAGGCGGACAGCAAGGATCTTTTACTTCAACATCTGCAGTTTGTTCAGCGCCTCCTCCTACTACTGGGATTTTCAGTGAACACAAACAAGTCACATTTGATCCCCTCTCAACACATGATCTTTTTGGGAGCTCTTCTAAATACAAGCCTGCAAAAGGCCTTCCTGACTCCAGAAAAGCAAGTACATCTGGCAGCAATTTTCAAAACCTTGGCTTCTTTGACTCAGCTCACTGCAAGGAAATTCCTGCAGGCTTTGGGCTACATGGCTTCTTGCATCCTGTTGATTCCAAATGCAAGGTTTCATATGAGAAAACTTCAATGGTACCTAAAGAGTGTATGGTCTCAGCATTACCACAGCCTGGAAACAATGATACCTCTGATTCCCTGCCTCCAAAAGGAGTTCCTTTGGTGGTGCAGGGCCTGTGCTTTAACAAGGAAACCTTTCGTCTGCCTCAGCCTTCTCAGATCATGACCACAGACGCTTCGGATTACGCTTGGGGAGCTCATTTTCTAGACAACTGCCAGCAGGGCTATTGGCCAAAGAAACATCTTCACTGGCACATCAACCTGAAGGAAATGTTGGCAGTCCAACATGCTCTTCTAGCCTTCCAGAAATGTTTGCAACCAGGACATCTTCTGATTCGTACAGACAATACCACAGTCATGCGGTACATAAACAAGCAGGGGGGCTCCCACTCTTACCCCCTTTGCAGACTAGCCATGAGTCTATGGGACACAGCTCTAAATCTGAACCTGCATCTTCAAGCTCAATTCATCCCAGGCAAGCAAAATCTCTTAGCAGACAGCCTAAGCAGAAATCTTTTGGATCCCCACGAATGGATGCTGGACCCCAACTTATTCAGCAGGATTACATCAGTTTGGGGTTGTCCTCAGATAGATCTGTTTGCATCCCATCTCAACCATCAGTTGCCTCTATTTTGCACCAGGTCCTTCCACAAAACAGCATGGAAAGTGGATGCCCTGTCTTTCAGCTGGAGGAATCTTTTGGGATATGCCTTCCCTCCTCTTCTGCCTCGGGTGCTACTGAAAATAAAACAGGACAGACCCAAGATTAACATTCTGATAGCTCCAAATTGGCCTCGGCAGTTCTGGTATCCAACCCTACGACACCTGTTCTTGGAACCTCCTTGGATTCTGCCTCTGTCTCCTTCCCTTCTGTCCCAACATCAGGGTCAGATGCTACACTCTCAAATCAAGACTCCTTGCCTGGCAGCCTGGCTCTACAAAGGCCTTTGATTCCTTCTGCTCTTCCCAAACAAGTTTTGGATGTTCTCTTGGAAGCTAGGCATCCTAGCACTAGAAAATCTTATGCTTCTAAATGGAAAAGATTTTGTATTTGGATGCGGGATCGAGGTTCTGATCCTCTTCTACCCGATATTTCCTCCATTTTACTCTACCTCTCTGAACTCTTGCTTAAAGGCCTCTCATTCTCGTCCATCAAAATTCATGCTTCTGCTATTTCGGCTCATTTCAACACTGATCCCCCCATTTTTTCTCATCAACTGGTGAGACAATTCTTGAGAGGGGCTAAGAATTTAAGACCTCCCAGAACTCCTCCTGTTCCTGCTTGGGATCTTAATTATGTTTTGGAGAAGCTTACTTTACCTCCCTTTGAGCCTGCTGCTGCTGTCGGATATCAAGTTCTTATCCTGGAAAACAGCTATTTTATTAGCATTGACTTCTGCAATAAGGGTGTCAGAGTTGCAAGCTCTCATGGCTGTGGAACCTTACCTTATTTTCCATCAAGACAGGGTGGCCTTGAGGACCAATCCTACATTTATGCCTATAGTGATTTCTAAAGTGACTTTAAATCAGACTATTCACCTTCCAACTTTCTTTCAAAATCCTCTAAACAAAGGGGAAAGGATTTTACATTCATTGGATGTACACAGACAACTACGATTTTACCTGGACAGAACTAAAGATTTCAGGAAATCTGAACAGTTGCTTATCTCTTATGCCTCCAGTTCTCTAGGCAAGGCTATTTCTAAGCAAACTATTTCCAAATGGATTGCTCATGGAATAAGGTTTTGTTACTCTCATTTTTGGGAAACAGATTCCAGGCACTGTTAGGAGTCATTCTACTAGGGCGGCTGCCACTTCAGCAGCTTTTCTCAGAGGAGTTCCTACCAAGGACATTTTGGAAGCTGCCACTTGCAGTTCAGTGCATACCTTCTCTAAGCACTATAATCTCCCTTTGTATTCTAAGTCTAGGGCAGGTTTTGCCTCTGCTGTCTTGCAGGGTCTTTTGGCTGCCCCTTCTTCTGCGTAACCTGCACCCTCCTTCACAGCTTTGGGATTCCACCCTACAGTTATGACTGCAACAGTGAAACACGAAGAACATAGTACAGTTGTGTACACCTACCATAAATGTAGATGTTCGAGTGTCTTCACTGTTGCAGTCGGGGTTTCTCTCCCACCATTCCCCTCTTGTTTTCTGTTTGTTCTTTCTCTTCTTCCTTGTGGTGTATTTGTGTTTCCTTTGGAACACCTTTTGGATTTTTTGGGGAGCTTCTGACATCTGGGGCAAGAAAGGCTGGAGAAGATGGCGTCGGCCATCGGCTATGTACCTCTGCGTTCTGACGTCAGGGTACTTGCTGGTACAGCCGACGCCGGACCCAGACTTTGGGATTCTGGCCGACCTCGGGCTGCCTGCCGGCAGGAACACCCTACAGTTATGACTGCAACAGTGAAGACACTCGAACATCTACATTTATGGTAGGTGTACACAACTGTACTTTCTACTGGCTCAGGTCATATAAAACTTTATAGTTATCGTTTTTCTTGTCATAAAACTGTTAGTTTTAGTGTAGACTTTTCGTTTAGATAAAACTATTGTATTGTAGTTAATTTCTTATCTGAATCCTTGTCTTTTCCCCTCAGAAACTTGCTTTAACTAGAGAGTTTCCCCTCTCCCTTTCTCTTTCATTCCTTATCGCTGAAAGGTTTTCTGTTTAAGTTAGAGGATAACCTTTTCTCTCTCTTTCCCTTTAAAAAAAAAATTATTTTATTATCACTGTTAGTTAGTTTAGTTATAGTTAACTATAGTTTTTTGGTTGTAGTAGTGCAGATATAACCTTTCTTGTAGTTTTGGTTGTGGTAACTGTAGTGTGTATTTTTTTTTTTTTTTTTTTTTTTTTTTTTTTTTTTTTTTTTGTGGTTAGTTACCTTAACCTTTCTGTGCATGTGTTTTCCTTGTTCCTTGGTTTTCTTTCAGGATGTCCAAGGATCCTAAGCCATCCGGATTCAAGAAGTGTGACTCATGCTGTCAGAAGATGTCTCTGACAGATGGTCACACTCCTTGTGTTTATTGTCTGGGCGCCGTGCACCTGCAGGACTCTTGCTCGATTTGCCATGCATTCAGTCCAAGAGTCCTGCAGAAGCGCAAAAATAAGTTGATCCTGAGGGGTTTACTTAAGCCCCAAGATTCACCGGCTAAGGCTCAGCCCGTGAAATCTTCCAGGCCACCTAAACCTTCGGCTCCCAGTTCAGAGCCGTCGCTGGGTGAAGCTGTACCATCCATCTCGGCTCTAGCTGGAACCGATGCTGCTCCCTCTCAGTCGGCTCCGACACGTTCCTCGGAGCCATCTGAGAGTCGAAAAAGATCTGGGTCTCCTTCTCTGGAGTCTATACGTTCGGCTCCGAGATCGCCTCTGCTCCAATCGGAGCGTAGTCATCGCTCATCCCACTCTTCTCGGTCCTCAAGACTTTCAGACCATGACTTGGAAAGAGTGGTCAGTAGACTGTTAAAATCGCAGGCACCAACTAAAATGTTGTCCAGCCCCCCTCATCAGGTGTCGGCTACATCCACATCTGTAGATATTCCTCCTCCGACTCATCCTTTGAGCTCGGAGCAGGAGTTCATTGGGGTTCGAGTCGTGGAACCATCGGCTCCGATACCTTCTCCTTCAGTTCCTTCGTCGGCACCGATCCCTTCCATGGTACCGTCCCTGGAGGGATCTGGGTGCCGGGAGTCCCTAGTCAACTCAGAGGGGGCGAGTGGCATCGGACCCTTGTCCGACCATGCTCTCCCCTCCCCCTCGGGGCTTCGGCTCAGGTGAGCTCTGCTCCCACATCAGCCTCGGAGCCATCCCCCTCGGTGCAGGGAGGGATTCTGATTTCTTCGGAACCGGAGTCTTCTCTGCGTCCGGGTAGGGATGCCTTTGAGGTGATGAGGAGTGTACTGGCCCCCGAGTCAGTCCCACGATCGACCCGATCGGCTCCTCCCCCTATGGTGCCTGCGTCAGCCTCTGCCCCTCTTCCAGACCCCAAACGTGGGGATTCAGCACTCCAGGAATCCCCTTTGGGTGTATCTTCCTCTTCCGAGGCCTCCCCTGATCATTCAGAGGAGCCACCTTGTAAGAGGAAATGCAAGAGGAAGCATGTTGACTCCCCCGAGTCTGTCACATCAGATACTGACTTAGAGGATTCAGAAGGGTCCCCGAGATCCCCCTCTGAAGATGTCTCCTTCTCAGACATCCTTGAGATGCTTAGGCAGAGGGGGAACTGGACTGCCCTAAGCCCTTCTGAGGATGAGTCGGTATTCCTGGACGCGTTTAGATCCCGACCTTCCACCTCCTGGGTGTCTCCACTTTTCGACCCACTGATGTCTGTGGTGGCTCGGAAGGCGTGGTCAGCTCCAAACACAGTGGAACCGACCCCCAGAAGATCTGCTAAATTCATAACTGCACCACAGGACAAACAGTTTTTGACCAAAGGTGTCCCCGTTGATGCCATGGTGGTAGCGGCGGCCACAAAGAAGGAGTTGGCAGAAACTTCTTCATCTGTCCTTCCCCCTAACAAGGAGTCCAGGAAGATGGACAGATATGGGAAGCGGATGTTCTCTTCAGCGACCTTTTCCATGAGGTCCCTGAATTATTTGTGCCACTTTACCCGTCTTCAAAGGGATCTCCTTAAAGAGCTTGGAGGTACCCTCCAAGATCCATCAGCTGAGAAGGCCCAGGCTAAGGCAGCCTCCCAGCTATCGACTCTTAATTCAGTGGTGAACTCCTCCATGAGGCTCATTTCTTATGCAGCCGATGGTGCGAGTAGAGCTGCAGGCACAGGCGTTGCCCTAAGGAGACACGCTTGGATGCGGCTGTGTAACTTTGTGAAACCTTTCAGAGTGTCTTTCACCAACACCCCCTTTGATGGTTCCTCTCTCTTTGGATCACAGGTGAAGGACACACCTTACCAGGTGTGAGCTGGAAGGCAAGAATCTCTCTGCCATGGGAGTCCGTTTTTCCACTCCTTCCAGACCATATCCCAAGGGTCAGAAGAGTGGAAAGATGTGGTTCCGGAAATCCCAGGGAGCCTTGCCGGACACACGTGGTGAGTTCCCATCCAGGGGCAGAGGAGGGAACAATAATAGACGCTGCCCTCGTGGCAGAGGGGGTCCGCAAAATCAAGGTAGCAGAGAATCCTTCTCTGAGAAGCCCTTCCAGCATCCCTGAAGGGTTGCCCAGCTACCCACCTCTGGAGGCAGTCGGGGGAAGATTATCGCTGTACCCAAGAGCCTGGCAAGACATAACAGAAGATAAATGGGTACAGTCTGTTATATCCGGAGGCTACAGAATTCCCTTTGTTCCCTTAAGGTTAAACAAGTCCCTTCCAGATGTTCCACCCAATCTGAGGGACCAAGCAGTTCAAGAAGTCTCAAAACTGCTAAGAAAAAGGGCCATCCAGCAAGTCCCAGCAGACCAACAAGGATCCGGAATTTACTCAAGGTTCTTTTTGGTACTAAAAAAGACAGGGGACTGGAGACCCATTCTGGATCTCAGCAGACTGAACAGGTCTGTACAAAGAACGAAGTTTCGGATGGTCACGCTACAGTCAATTTTACCCTTTCTGGGTCAAGACAATTGGATGTGCTCTATAGATCTTCAGGATGCGTACTACCACATCAAAATGGACAGACGCTCCAGAAGATTCCTTCGCTTCCGGCTGGGAGCCAGCCATTATCAGTTCAGAGCTCTGCCCTTTGGTCTCACCACAGTCCCCAGGGTGTTCACCAAATGTATGGCAATAGTTACCGCTCACCTGAGACGGCAAGGATTCCAGGTGTTTCCATATCTAGGCGGCTGGCTCCTCATTGCTACCACCAGGCATCACCTTCTGTGAGCCAGAGACTGCACTATCGAGACTTGCTCCAGGCTAGGTATCACAATAAATTTAGAAAAGTCTGCATTGTCGCTCTGTCAATCTATCACCTTTATAGGCACAAATTTAAATACAAAAGACATGTCAGCAAGCCTTCCACCAGACAGAGTATTAGTGATTCGCCAACATGTGAAGGTTTTATTAGCATGCAAAAGAATTCAAGCCAGGTTTGTCCTCCAAACTCTGGGTCTCATGGCAGCAGCGATCATACTTGTTCCTCTAGCTCGTTTTCACATGAGGATTCTCCAGTGGCTTCTTTTCACCCAGTGGTCCTTCCAGCAGCTTCCCATGTCTTACATGATTATGATCACAGAAGCATGCAAGAAGCACCTTGCGTGGTGGATGGTCTCCACATCAGTGTCCCACAGCAGACCATTTGTACTCCCCCCTCCAGTTGCTGCGGTGACCATGGATGCCTCCCTGATCGGGTGGGGGGGCATTATCAGGGCAGAACAGTCCAAGGCACCTGGCAACCTCACGAGTACCATCTGCATATAAACGTCTTGGAGATGAGGGCCATGCTCTTAGCGTTGCAAGCTGTTCAGGACTCTCTCCCTACCGGGACCATTGCAATTCAAATGGACAATATGTCAGTAGTGTGGTACATCAACAAGCGGGGCGGAACCAGGTCCTACCCCCTATGTCGAGAAGCACTCAGACTCTGGCAGTGGGTGATCTCTTCCCAACAGTTTCTGATCGCAACGCACATCCCTGGGAGGTCCAACGTCATAGCACACAGGCTGAGCAGAGCAATTCTTATGCCTCACGAGTGGTCTCTGAATAAGGTAGTTGCGGACCAAATCTTCCGCAAATGGGGCCAACGTTGCTGCGACCTTTTTGCAACTCCCTTCAACAGCAATTTCTTCTCTGTCCTTCCACTTCCCGGACATTCCCCCAGAGACGCTCTAGTCCACAATTGGCCTCCGGGACTTCTTTATGCATTCCTTCCTTTTTCCCTAATCCCGAAGCTAATACAGAAAGCTACCATATTGGGATGCAAAATGATCCTCATTGCTCCTTACTGGCCACGACAAATATGGTTCCCGTTCCTGCATCGTCATCTTCTCATGCAGCCTTGGACTCTGGACCTAGTTCCAGACCTTCTGATTCATCAATCCCGTGGGCTACACCATCCCCTACGATCTCTCCAGCTCACTGCTTGGTTCCTCCATTTCCAACTTTAGCCAGGCTTCCAGATATCTCCCCATCTGTGCGTGGAATTATTTTGTCATTGCACAAGTCTACGACTAGAAAAACTTACGCTAGTAAGTGGAAGTGTTTTTCTTCCTGGGCAGAGGCTAAGAGTATAGACTCCTTTTCAGCCCCTGTACACCACATTTTGGAATTTCTTGCTGAACTCTTCCATGCTGGGTTCGCTTCCACTACAATTAGAGTTCAGTTAGCTGCAATTTCAAATTTTCACATTGGCCTGTCAGAAAATAATATCATGTCTCATAAGCTATGTAAAGCCTTTCTCAAAGGGACCACTCTGCTTAGGCCCTCAGTGAGAGATCCTCGACCACCGTGGTATCTAAATTTGATTTTAGCTTCTCTAATTTTGCCCCCTTTCGAACCTGCAGCTGCTTGTTCCTTGAAGTTTTTATCTTGGAAAACCCTTTTTCTGGTAGCTATTACTTCAGCCAGAAGAGTTTCGGAACTTCATGCTCTTTGTATCCGTCCTCCGTACCTAGTGTTCCACACTGACAGGGTTGCTCTCAGGACTAATCCTTACTTCCTTCCTAAGGTCTCTTCAGAGAATAACTTGAATCAGTCTGTACACCTTCCAGTGTTTTTTCCTAACCACTCCAACAGGGCGAAATATAAATTACATCAGTTAGATGTTCACAGGCAACTACTCTTTTATTTGCATAGGACTAAGGACATTAGAAAATCGGACATCAATTAGATGTTCACAGGCAACTACTCTTTTATTTGCATAGAACTAAGGACATTAGAAAATCGGACCAACTTTTCCTGTCTTATGCTGTGAGTAAACAAGGTCTTCCAGTCTCCAAAGTAACCTTATCCAGGTGGTTGACTACTATCATCATGTTTATCTATCAACTGAGGAATAAAGAATTGCCAGTTAAACCAAATGGTCACTCCACCAGAGCTTTAGCGACTTTGGTGACCTTTCAGGCAAGGTTGCCCATGGAATCTATTTGTGCTGCGGCTATGTGGGCCAACCCACATACTTTCATTTTGCATTATAAGTTGGATGTAGTTTCCAGGAGCAGAGCTGATTTTGGTTCCACTGTTCTGAAGAGTTTGCTCCGATGAGCCACCCAGGATTTTAGGTGCTAGGGATGCTGTCCCAACCAGCAAGAATGAAGGCGAGATCGACAACTTAACATAAAAAATGTATGTACCTACCATAACGTTCCATGTTAGTTGTCTTCTTCTCGCCTTCTTTCTTGCGTCCTGCCCTCCATCCCCTTATCCTAGTGGACCGAGAAGAGTTCCTCTTGATTTTTCACTGGCTGAGTCTTCTCTGGCTATTCCTTTCTGACTAGTAGTCTCTCCAGTAGGATTTATGCATTCTAGGATAGGATTCCTTTCTTATTATGTCTGCTGTTAGACTTACCAAACGAGATCTGGGTATCTAGCGCCAGGCATCATGGGATATAGGGTGGCCTCGAGCCAGTGAGCAGCTCTCGAGCTTTTGAAGATGGCCGGGTCGGAGCCGAGGATCGGCTCCGAACCCAACCAGCAAGAAAGAAGGTGAGAAGAAGACAACTAACATGGAACGTTATGGTAGGTACATAACTTTTTTCTTTTCTCCTTAAGGTATGTTCAGAACATAATCTAAACACAACTATCGAATTACCAGTATTCTTCCCAAATGACAGTAACAAATCAGAAAACAAACTACACCAATTAGTTGTCCACAGAATTCTCCGATTTTACCTGCACAGGACTAAAGATTTTTGAAAATCTAACTAATTGTTTGTTTCCTTCTCAGACAAAAACAAAGGCTTGCCTGTCTCTAAGGTCACTTTGTCTAAATGGCGTTCAGACTGCATCTCATTTGCTTACAAAACTGCTGGGAAACAATTACCTGCAAAAGTAAAAGGCCATTCAACCAGAGCAGTATCAATTTCATATGCCTTTAGATCTAAACTCCCAATTTATACAATTTGTGCAGTAGCTACTTGGGCAAGACCTCATACGTTTGTCACTCATTACAACTGGGATTTGGCTTCCTTTGGGTCCACGGTGCTGAAGAGTCTCTTTGCCTGTGCAACCCGGTATAAAGGTGCTAGGGACGCTGTCCCATCCAGCAAGAATTACGGCAAGATAGGATAGGACAACATAACATAAAGAAGTTATGTACTTACCATAACATTCCTTGTTTGTAGTCCATCTCACCTACATTCTTTTGTCCCAACCTCCTTCCCCCTTCCTGTACCCTGGAGGAACTGGTGGACTATCCATTATGCTGTCTGACCTTGTTGTAGTTGTCCGTCCACTTGGCATGAATAGTAATACAAAGTATTCTGTTTGTGTGTGCATTGATAGTTTACTTACTATTATGTATGTAATTACTTTCTTGCAAACAAGATTTCTGGAATTGCCATGGTGCACCATAGGATAGGGGTTAGCCTCGAGCCAGTAAAAGCTCTCGAGCTTTAGTATCGTCCGAGTTGGAGCCAATAATCGGCTCCTAACCCATCCAGCAAGATTGTAGGTAAGATGGACTACAAACATGGAACGTTATGGTAAGTATATAACTTTTTTTTTCTCTCTGGCCTTTCCCCCTCTTCCAAACCTGTTTAAACTAGAGGGTTCTTCTTCTTTTTCTTGCCTTTCCTATAACTTCAGGAGTAGCGGTTTAAGTTAGAGGCTCTCCCTAGGTGGGGAGTTCGCCATTTAACTTAAAGGCTCTCCCTCCTTCTCTGTTTTTCCTGTCTGTTTATTAAAAAAAAAAGAAAAAAAAATATTTTTTGTCCGTTATTGTCTAGCTTACTTAGTGCTATTTATAGTGTTATTGTATAATCTTTTTATTAGTAGTCTATAACCTTAGACGTAGTGTTTTTTCTCTATTATGTCCAAGGATACTGCCAAGGATTCGAAACCTTCGGGTTTCTAAAAAATGCGACTCGTGCTGCCAAAAGATGTCCCTTACATACAGGCATACGAGTTGCGTACATTGTTTAGGACCTGTTCACCTGCAGGACTCATACTCTGCCATGCTTTTAGTTCACAAGTCCTGCAGGAGAGAAAAAATAAGTTAATCTTGAGAGGTTTACTGAAGAGCCCCTTTGATGCTGCCATGGGGGGAACTCCGCTACCTAAAAAATCGGACATCGTCAAGCCTTCATCCTCTTCGGCTCTGAGTTCGGATCCATCTTAGGACAAGGAGAAACCACAAGGTAAGTTAGATCCGACTTTCAGTTCTGACAAGTCATCTTCACCTATGGCTCCATTTGTGTTGCAGGAGACAGTAAGATCTCATAAACATTCCAGGTCTCCTAGCTTGGAAGCGATGCAGTCTGCTCCACAGTCTCCATTATTGCAATCTGTGGTGGGCAGTCTCCGGTCTTCTACCCATTCCTCTCGGTCATCCAAGAGCCTCTTGGATGATGATGTGGAGAGGATGTTAAAGAGGCTCCTTAGGACACCAGCATTAGTCAAACTACTTTTGGGCCCATCCCAGATGAAATGGTGCTGACAGCTCAAGCAACACCTGTCTCGATTCCTCCTCCAACTCCTTTGAGTTCAGAACCGGAGTGTATGGAAGTCGTCGTGGTGGAACCGTCGGTTCCAGTAACCTCCTCTGGTCTTTCAGTTCCGACAACCTCTCCAATCTCCTTGATACCCCCTTCTGTCGAGGGATCTGGGAGTTGATGCTCCCTCGTCAGCTCCAAGGGGTGGGGGGTGGCATTGGACCCTTGTACTACCCTACTCTCCCTTTTGGAGCTTAGGCTCAGTTAGCTCAGCTCCTACATCGGCCTCAGAGCCGTCGCCTTCAGTTCGGAGGAAGTCTCCTGCTTCTTTGGAGCCAAAGATTCTTTCGGGTTGGGACCGGGATGTCTTCAAGGTGATGAAGAGCGTGTTGTCTGCTGAGACAGCTCCACCCTCTGCTCCATTAGCTCCTTTGCCTTCGGTGCTGGTGTCCGCCTCCGAACCACCCCTCTGCCCCAAACGTAGGGAACCCATGCTTGAGGAAGCTGCATTGGGCGATCCCCCACCATCCAAAATCTCTCCTGAGCATCCCTTGGAAAAGGGCTTGCAAGAGGAAGCATGTGGACTCCTCTGAGTCCTTGACATCGGACACAGACTTGGATAACTCAGAAGCGTCCCCCTCTGAAGATGTCTCCTTTTCAGATGTCTTAGAAATCCTTAGGGGGGTGACTGGAATTCCCTTGCCCCTTTTGAAGACGAGTCAGTGTACCTGGATGCATTCGGTTCCTGACCCACTCTTGGGTATCTCCTCCTTTCGACCCATTATTGCATGTAGTGAGTCAGAAGACTTGGAGCTCTCCAGACACGATGGAACCAGTTCCGCGTAGGCCCAATAAATTCATTACAGTCCCCGAAGACAGGCTCTCCTTATTTAAAGGTGTTCCCGTTGATGCTATGGTGGTGGCAACAGCCACCAAGATGGAATTAGCGGAATCTTCTTCATCTGTCTATCTGCCGAATAAAGAGTCTCGTATGATGGACAGATACGGGAAGCATATGTTTTCTTCAGTGACCTTTACACTCAGGTCGCTGAAGTATTTTTCCCATTTTCCAAGGCTTCAAAGGGATCTCCTCAAAAAGTTAGGAGATACCTTAGAGGATCCTATAGCCGCGGGAGCCTCGGACAAGGCGGCTTCTCAGCTTGCTACCTTGACTTCAGTGGTTAACTCCTTCATGTGGTGCATTTCTTATGCAGCCGATGGGGCAAGCAGGGCGGCAGGCACAGGGATAGCTTTAGGCAGACACTCCTGAATGCACCTTTGCCATTTTGTGGAGCCCTTCAAGTCTTCCTTTACCAGTGCCCCCTTTGACGGCTCGTGCCTGTTCGGGCCTCAGATAAATGAGACTCTTACCAGGTGTGAACATGATGGCAAAAATCTCTCTGCCGTGGGAGTACATTTTTCTGCTCCATCTAGGCCCTATCCTAAAGGCCAGAAGAGCGGAAAAATGTGGTTCCGGAAATGCGAGGGAGCTTTACCTGACACATGTGGAGAATTTTCCCTCAGGGGCAGAGGGGGAAATAACAACGGAAAATGCCAACCTCATGGCAGGTGGGGGGGGGTCCACAGAATCAGAGTGACAGATACCTTCTCTGGTAGACCCTTCCAGTGCTCTTGAATGGAGGCCCGACTGTCCGACTCTGGAGACAGTCTGGGGGAGATTATCCTTGTACCCAAAAGCCTGGCAGACAATCACTGAAGATACATGGGTGCTATCTATAATATCCGGAGGTTACAATATTCCCTTCTCTCTACTTCCCCTGTCAAAAAGACAGTACTCCATCCCAGATGTTCCACCCAGTCTTCGGGATCAAGTAAACCTAGAGGTTCAAAGGTTGCTAAGAAAGAGTCATCCAGGATGTCCCCTCAGACCAAATCGGATCCGGAACTTACTCAAGGTTCTTTTTAGCTCCAAAGAAAACAGGGAACTGGAGACCCATTTTGGATCTCAGCAGGCTGAACAAGTCAGTCAAGAAATCAAAGTTCCGGATGTTAACACTGCAGTCCATTCGTCCCTTTCTGGGACAGGACAATTGGATGTGCTCTATCGATCTCCAGGATGAGTACTACCACATAAAAATGGACAGATGGTCAAGGAGATATCTATATTTCTGGCTGGGAGCCAGTCACTGTCAGTTCAGAGCTGTGCCCTTTGGTCTCACCACAGCTCCCAGGGTGTTCGCCAAATGCATGGCAGTAGCTGTGGCTCACTTGAGCAGCATGGATTCTGGGTATTTCCATATTTAGACAACTGGCTCCTTACTGCCACCACTGAGCATCAGCTAATCAGGACAAGGGAGTACACAATCTGCTCTTGTTCACAACTGTTCAAGGGACTTGGCAGGAACATGAGTACCACTTGCACATCAATGTCCTGGAGATGCGAGCGGTCTCCTGGCATTGCAAGCACTTCAGAACTCTCTACCTGCAGGGACTATAGCAATTCAGATGGACAATATGTCGGTAGTATAGTACATCAACAAACAGGGTGGAACCAGGTCTTACCCCTTGTGTCGAGAGGCTGTACGAGTTTGGCAATGGGTGATGTCTTTCCAACACTTTTTGGTTGCAACACATATCCCGGGGAAATTCATTGTGATAGCGGACAAGCTCAGCTGGGCTATCCTGATGCCTCCCTGAAGCAAGAAGTTGCGGACTTGATTTTTCGCAAATGAGGCCAGCCATTCTGCGATCTGTTTCCACCCCCCTCAATAATAAATGTAGCAGCTACTTTGCCCTAGTCCCACCACCGAGACAGTCACCCAGGGATGCACTTGTTCACAACTGGCCCCCAGGACTGCTTTATGCCTTTCCACCTTTTCCCCGATCCCCGAGGTTCTTCAGAAAGCACAGTAATTGGGTTGCAAGTTAATTCTCATTGCCCCTTACTGGCCTCGTCAGATATGGTTCCCATTCCTTTGGTCTCGCATGTAAGGGGAGCCTTGGATCCTGGACCCAGTGCCAGATCTTTTGAAGCATCAGCCGGGGGCTGTCTACCCTTCCATTCAAACTCTCAAGCTCACAGCTTGGTTTCTTCACTTTCGGTCTTAGCCAGGCTTCCCGATGTTTCTCTAGCAGTTAAACACATTTTGATTTCCTCCCATAAGCCCACTACTAGGAGACTTTATGCTAGTAAATAGAAGAGGTTCTCTTGTTTGGCAGGCAAAAATCAGGTTGATCCCTTTACTGCTCCTATTTCAAAGATTTTTGAATTTCTTGCTGAAACCTTTGACCAAGAAGCAGCTACAGCTACTATCTGAGTTCAGTTAGCTGCCATTTCTAATTTCCATATGGGAAAAATGGGTTCCAATATCATGTCCCATAGGTTATGCAAGGCATTCCTAAGAGGTACTACTCTATTAAGACCTCCGATAAGAGAACCTCTTCCCCCTTGGAATCTGAATTTAGTCTTAGACACTCTGATTCTCCCTCCTTTCGAACCATCTGCTTCTTGTCCGCTCAAATTTCTGAATTGGTAGACCCTTTTCTTGGTTGCAGTTACCTCAGCTAGAAGGGTTTCAGAATTACATGCCTTTTCTATTTGTCCCTCCTGCTTGATTTTCAATAAAGACTGGGTTTCTCTCAGAACCATCCCCTCCTTCTTACCCAAGGTATGTTCTTACTGCAATTTGAATCAATCCATAGAGCTTCCTGTGTTCTTCCCTAATTATGGCAACAAGGCAGAGTATAAGCTTCATCAATTGGACGTTCATAGACGGTTACGTTTCTATTTACACAGGACCAAGGACTTTAGAAAATCTGACCAATTGTTCATATGCTTTGCGGACAATAAAAGAGGTTGTGTGGTCTCAAAGGTGACTTTATCAAAGTGGCTTTCAGACACTGTAAAACATGTCTACGAGTTGCGTAAACAAAAACTTCTAGGGAAGATTAAAGGGCAGTCAACAAGGGCCTTGTCTACTTCTATTGCCTTTCAAGCTAGACGTCCTTTGGATTCGATCTGTGCAGCAGCTACATGGGCTAATCCTCATACCTGTATCACTCATTACAAAGTAGATGTGGCCTCCCGGAACAGGGCATCCTTTGGTTCCACGGTTCTGAAGAGTTTTTTTTCATTGAGCCACCCAAGAATCAGGTGCTGGGGACACTGTCCCATACAGCAAGAACAAAGGCGAGATATGGACAACATAACATAAAGAAGTTATGTACTCCCCATAACGTTCCATGTTTGTTGTCCTTGATCTCGCCTTCCTTCTTGAGGCCCACCCTCCTTCCCCCTTCCTGGAGGATCAAGAGGAATCTATTGTTCTATTGGTTAAAGTGGCTGGGTTTCTTTTATACCATACCTTATGGCCAGTCTCAGTCTACTACTATTACTATATGTAGGTGTCATCGGATATGTAAAGTAGAGTATATCTCTTGTCTATTTATATGGTCTAGTGTTGGGTTATCACAAATGAGATCTGGGTAACTACCGCTAGGCATGCTGGGATAGGGGCTAGCCTCAAGTCAGTAAAAGCTCTCGAGCTATAGTA
Organism: Protopterus annectens; assembly: GCF_019279795.1. Classification (NCBI taxonomy): domain Eukaryota; kingdom Metazoa; phylum Chordata; order Ceratodontiformes; family Protopteridae; genus Protopterus; species Protopterus annectens. The sequence goes on from NC_056740.1 coordinate 357,576,297, forward strand.
TACGGCCGAGTCAGAGCCAAGGATCGGCTCTGAACTCAAACAGCAAGAAGGAAGGCGAGATCAAGGACAACAAACACGGAACGTTGTGGTGAGTACATAACTTCTTTTTCTGCAAAGAATCCTATTCCATCTAACAAGAACTCCAGAGCTCTGGACAGATGGGGTAAAAAAGTTTGCACCTCTGCAACCTTAGCTACCAGAGCACTCAACTGTCAGTTCCACATGTTAAAATATCAACAATACACTTTGGAACTATTAAAACAAGATATTTCAACCTTTCCTGCTGTGCCAATTTTAAAGAGTTAGCAGATTTACTGCAGTCTACTTGTCAAGTGGCTAAACGCTCATTACACTGTGGAAATGACCCCCTAGAAGCCTCAAGCAGGGCAGCAGTGTCAGGATTTGTCATTAGGAGACATGCATGGATGAAGAAACAACCTCTCACTGATCATGTCCGATCTAAATTACTTGATGCACCCTTGGATAAAGACTGCTTGTTTGGAGTAAAAGCAGAAAATGTGCTTAAAAAGATGGTAGACAAAGCAAAATCTGTGCAAACAGTAAAAGATTTCCTTCAGGTACAACCTCCTAGGTTCAGCAGGAATTTTCCCTCAAAACACTGGTCCTTTCCTGCACCTAGCAGACAGGGGCAAGGTAAGCCACTCAGGGACAGACCACCCAGACTCGTATCCCAGAGACAGCAGAGAACCAAACAGTGGACCACGCCTACTCCAAAGGCAGGGAGTGCTAAGCCATCCCTCTATGGCAAAAACTCTCAATGACTCCCTCTCCCTCCTCTGCCCTCTTTTCTCTTACCAAAAACTAGGAGGAAGGCTCTCCCTCTGCAAAGAAAATTGGTTTTCTGTCGCAAAGGACCAGTGGGTCAAAGATCATTTTTCAGAGATACAAATTTTCCTTCAACGAACTCCCAAATTCAAGAGGGTACCCAGACTTATTTCCAAATCCGTGGGCAGAGGCATTGAAACAAGTCCTAACTCTCATATTCCTAGGGGTAGTAGAACCTGTCCCCTCAGATCAGACAGGCAAAGGCTTTTATTCCAGACTATTCCTTGTTCCCAGAAAAGAGGGCACTTGGCGAACCATCCTGGATTTATCCATTCTGAACATCTTCCTGGTGGTCCCCAAATTCAAAAGGCTAACTTTGCAGCAGCTGCTGCCTATGCTGACAAAAAAATGCCTGGTTAGTTAATCTAGATCTAAAAGATGCCTACCTCTACCTTCCCATAAGGGAATCCTGCAGGAAATTCCTTCACTTCAGAGCAGGGTCACAACACTTTCAGTTCTCTGCGCTACCCTCTGGCTTATCTTTTGCTCCCAGGGTATTCACCAAATGTTTAGCCCCGGCCAAAGCCTTTTGCAGACAGAAAAATATGCAACCTTCTTAGGGTTCACCATCAACGAGAAGAAGTCAAGGCAAACACCCTCCAGGAAGATCATTTTCTTGGGAGCACTGCTGGACACAGCATCCCAAATGTCCTTCCTATCCCTAGGAAAAGCAGAGTTTCCTGGCTCTCTATTTTACCCAACTGGCTTCCAGAAGTCACCTCACTACGAGGAAGGTCCTGCAAGCCTTTGGGGTACATGGCATTTTGCATCCTTCTAATTCCTCTGGCCAGGCTTCACATGAGAAAACACTGCTACCTAAAGAGTCTTTGGTGTCAGCACCTTCAACCTCTAGAGACCTCTCTACCTCTGATCCCTTGTATAAGGGCCGAGTTTCTCTTATGGGCAGGGGCCTGTGCCCAGAACAAGGGTCTTTCCTTCACCCTCCGCCCAACTGGGCAGACCATTACCACCAATGCCTCAGACATAGTTTGGGGTGCTCACCTAGAAGGCAGGTGCACCCACGATCTTTGGGATTCCCAGCACTTTCCCTTACACATCAACCATAAGGAAATGATGGCAGTACAAAAGGCTCTGACATCCTTCAAATCCCATGTCAAGCCAGGGGGTCTCCTTATCGAAACAGACAACACCACAGTAATGTGGTACATCAACAAACAGGGAGGCACCCAATCTTACCCTCTGTTCAGGCTAACCATGAACCTCTGGCTGACAGCCTCTTCCATGGGACCACACCTGATAGCCCAATACCTACCAGGGATCCAGTACCTACCAGGGATCAACAACACCCTGGCAGACCACTTAACAGAAACTTACTGGACCCCCATGAATGGCAGCTCCACAGAAAAATCTTTTTACAAATCACTCAAGCGTGGGGGACTACAGAGGTGGATCTCTTTGCTTCGTATCTAAACCATCAGCTGAAATAATTCTGTACCAGGGAGTATCACCACCTAGTGTGGAAGATGGATGCCTTGACCTTCCCCTGGAACACCCTCTTTGTGTACGCATTCCCTCCTCTGCCTCTTATTCCCAAAGTACTGATCAAAATAAGGGAGGAGAGACCAAAGGCCATTGCTCCAGACTGGCCCAGACAGCATTGGTACCCCTTACTGCGCAACCTGACCTTACAGCCCCCCAGGCAGCTTCCCCTGATCTCAGACCTCTTAACTCAGGTGGGACGGAGGAAATGCTGCACCCAGACTTGCAGACTCTCAAACTATCAGCATGGCTAATACTCCAAAGGCAAACAAGGGGCCCCTGTTAAGCAAACAGGTCCTAGACATTATCACAGAAGCCAGAAGGCCTAGCACCAGAAAATCTTATGCAGGAAAATGGAAATGATTCTGCTCCTGGTGCCAGTACAGAGGAAGGCAATACCTCACATCCTTCTATCCCTCTTATCCTGGAGTACCTAGCAGAGCTACTTAATAGTGACCTCTCCTTCTCCTCTATTAAAATCCACTCCTCAGCCATTTCAGCGCATTTTGATACAGAACAGCCCCTGTTCTACCATCCTTTGATTAAACAATTCCTCAGAGGGGCTTCTAATATCAGACTTCCCAGAAGACCAATCATAACAGCCTGGGACCTGAATTATGTTTTGGAAAAACTAACTTTACCACCCTTTGAACCTGCTGCTTTAGCAGAACTAAGATACCTCTCCTGGAAGACTGTTATTCTCCTAGGTGTGACCTCAGCCGAAAGGGCTTCAGAACTTCAGACACTGATGACCATCGAGCCCTTCATCATCTTCCATGCAGACAGGGTCTCCCTGAGGACTAATCCCTCCTTTTTCCCAGGGTGGTATCTAATGTAACTCTCAACCAGGCCATACATCTACCCACCTTTTTTCCTAACCCTCAAAAAAAGGGGGAAAAAATTCTGCACTCAGTAGACGTGCACAAACAGCTCAGATACTATCTGGACCATACTAAACCTTTCAGGAAAATAGACCAACTACTTGTCAGCTTTGCCACAGGGGCATAGGGGGAACCCATTTTCAAACAAACCATTTCCAAATGGATATCACACTGTATGCATTTCTGCTACAGATTGCATGGGACCCCCCCCCCAAGTCTTTTTGAACCCATTCCACTAGGGGAGCCTCTTCTTCCACAGCATTCCTCAGAGGAGTTCTCACCAGAGACATCCTGGAAGCTGCCACCTGGGCTTCTGTCCATACCTTTACCAAGCATTGCCACCTACCTCTATTTTCTAAGCCTAGGGTAGGGTTTGCCTCTGTAGTTCTGCAGGGCATGCTGACCTATTCCTAGGTCTCTTACTAATCCTACCACCCCTCTCCTCAGCTTTGGGAATCCTCCCACAGATGATGACTGCAACAGTGGAACACGAAGAACGTAGTAGAATTGTGTACACTTACCGTAAATGTAGATGTTCAAGTGCATTCACTGTTGCAGTTCTGGTTTCCTGCCCACCTTCCCCCTTGCATCTTTTTTCTTTATGGAGACATAAGTTTCTGATGGTGGCATTTAGTCACCAGGGCCACTTTACCATATTTACTTGGGCCTCTGACTGGTTAGGGCAAGAAAAACTGATGTAATGGTGTAGGCTGCCTTCCTTTATAGCACTGACGACCTGATGTCAGGCAGCAAGTGACAGCAGTTAACACAAAAAAAACATTGACTCTGGTATTCGGGCCGGTCGAGGGCTACCACAGCAGGGATAACTCCACAGATGATGACTGAAACAGTGAATACACTCGAGCATCTACATTTGTGGTAAGTGTACACAACTGTACTTTCCCGTGGTCCGTGGATGCACCCCCTTTGTGCAAAGTGCTTATAGTAGATGTCTTCTATTCTGCTAGGGCAAAGCCAGTGCTTAGGCTGTTATTGAAAAGCATGCCCAATGGTGATGCTAATTCCTGTTTCAACCCATGTAGAACACAACCGGTGATGCTGTCTGGTCCCATAGTGGCTGTGTTTTTGGCCTTGGAGTGGGCATTTAAGACCTGCTCCTCATAGATACTAGGGGTATATGTGGTGGGAACAGGGGAGTGAAGTTTTCACTCAACCTGTCAGCCAGCAGTTTGCTATATCCACAGGTTCTGTATTTGTAGTACCATTAACTACAAGTTCAGGACAAATCTGGGCCTTACCTTTTAGGTATGGATGTAATTAAAGAGCGCCTTGTAGTTATCTTTAGTTAGGGAAGCTAATTTAGATTCATAGTTTGTTTTGGAGGACTTCACTAAGAGTCTTATTTGCTTGTTTAAGTTGAGGAGGGAGTGTTTCCAGTTTTGAGACTGTTCCTTCCTATTCCCAGACAGCAATTTCTTTCTCCTATTATATAGCATATTAATGGCAGTTGTCAACCAGGCAGGTTTTTTTTTTTCTTGAAGAACTTGCTTTGGTTCTGTCAGGGACAGCTGAGTCAGTAGAATTGTACAGGTGCTTGTATAAAGCATTGGTGTATAACTCAGCATAAGTGTCTGTTCCATTGCTGGGGAAGAGGGTCTATGAAGCTATTTATGCTGTTACATTAGAGGTTGCAATTTGCCTTGGTGAAGTTTTTTTTTTTTAGTTTTGTTGGTGCTGTGGGTAAATTTTGTGTTATAGTTCTAGCGAGACTGATTTGTAGTCAGATCTTACCAGGGATGGCCATGCACTAGGGATGGTGCAGCAGTCCCCCATGTTGGTGAGCACTAGATCCAGGATGTTTGAGCCCTTAGTGGGTGTGTCAACCAGCTGGTCCAGAGCTTTGGAGTTAATGAAGTCCAGGAATCTTATAGGTGTTCTGACTCACTTACCTAAACTTATGGAGTCCAAGGATTGGTAGTTAAAGTCACCCAAAACTAGGGTGTTTGGTAGTATCTTGATTGACTCAAGTAGATCGAAGTAGGCAGAGTGGATGTCCTGATTCATGTAGGGGATCATATAGCTGACCTGAAGGGGGGGGGGGTCTTAGCTATAGTCAGTTGCACCTGACATAATTCAAGGGACTTGTGTTATTTAACCAGTCTAGAGGTGTATTTATCTTTAATGAATATTGATCCTCCACCTCCTTTAGTTCTCATGCCTTCAGTTTGTGGTGAACGTGTGGAAAAAAAAATGTAACCTGGTATAGCTGGGGTGCTCTCTGTAGCCTTAAACCAGGTCTCAGTGACTGCACAAATGTCAGCATCTTTCAGGATGAGGACTTCCATTGAGTGCAGTTTCTGGTTTCTTTTGGTAACTACCTAGCTACAGCTGTTCGTTTTATGTCTTGATTTTCGATTAAAGCTTGAAGAATCATCGTGGTGTGCCTCTTTTGTGTTTGTTGGATACAGTTTCTGGTTTAGACTAACGTTTAGCAGCATATCCTTGAGGTTGCTTTTAGAGGGTATTTTTACATCAGGAATTTTGTTCTTGTGACACTGCCTAAAAAGGCACTATAGAGATGGCAAGAGTCTCAGCCAGTAACTGAAATCTCAGAAGTGACAGATGAAGACCATCTCCTGCAAAGCATCAAGGTCTGTCAAGCATGTCATCCCAGGCTGACAGACAGTACTGGATCCCCTTTGAATGAAACCAGAACCTAAACCAATTCTTGAAGCAAGTCATTTTTTGTTTGTATTGAGGTGTTATCCTAGGCAAAGGTAAAATGCTGCCTAAGGCTAGAGACATACCCGCCTGAGACACATAATCAGAGAGTGCTCAGTCATTTCTCTCTTCATATAGCCCAGTGATGTAATCTCAAGTCGTTCATACCAACATAGACTATGTTGGAGTCATAACAGTGCCTGTTGAGAGACTTCAGTGTGTGTGAGATATGGTGGATCCTGGCACATGAGAGACAGCAGACCATGACCTTTTCCTTATCCAACCTGGTGAGAGGGACTTCTGTGTGTCTCACAGTTGAGTCGCCTATATGTTCGTTTTTGTCTTGTGCCTTAGGGGCTTGACTGATGAGACACTGATGTGTGATATATTATGTGTACTGTGTTCTGCAGAGGATGTATTATGTGAAGTGTGCTTGTGTTTGTGTTTGGGAGGTCTCTGATGTTTAGGTAACTTCTTGTAAGGACCTCCGCATATGTAGGTTTATGTGGTGTTGGTTTGCACCTGCAGGAAGAAAGGTGTGCATGCTGACAAACCTGCTTGCTATCAGTTGAACTGACTGGTGAATGAGAGTGCCTGGATTCTAGGTTCTTGATATAGATGCATCTTTCGTATAATGAATTTGTGTCGACTAGAAGAAGTGGGTTGTCAGTGTACATAAGGCAGTTGCTACGTTGTCTTCGTATGCCCATGTCGAACAGGCTGGCTGTAGAAACTGTGGGAAATTGTCCGTCTGTAATGGTAGGTAAGTTGATGTGGTCATAAAATAGACATGAAGGACCAGGTAAAGTAGAAGACAAGAGAAGTGGACAAAAAATATGAAGGGCTAGTGGGTAGGATCTGTGTTGGTATCTCAGGTGCATCGCTGAATGTATCACCTGTCAGTGAGGTACAATCACAAGAACTCACTATTGGAGCACCAGCAGAGTACTAAAGGAAAATTTACAGGCAAAAGTGTTTGCATCTATAACTACCAATGGTGCCCAGTGCAGCAGTGTGTGATGCGCAAACATGGTACTTGCAAATGACCACAAACTGCTCTAAACAAATTAACCAGTAAAAAAGCTCAACACTGAGCTCCTGTTCCAGCAGCCTTCAATCAGATGAGTTCTAACTGCACACTCCTGCTACTAGGGTGCAGGAGAATCCTCTCCAACAAAAGATGACCTGGTTTAGTGCTCAAGTTATATGAACAGAACTAGATTCAACAGGTCTGAATCTTGTTTATGCTACAGCAAACAATGTGCAAAATTTTCAGAAAAAAGCCCATTTCAAATAAGCAGTGATATGGTAAAAAATGCAGTTCAAAAGTGTAATATACAGTGAAAAATTCTGCTTAGGTTTTGCAGAGATCAGTTGATGGTTTGGATTTGCTTATGTAACAAATGAAAGCAAACTGATTTAAACAAATTAACAAATAAAAAACCTTGAGCACTGAGCCCTGTTCCAGCAACCTTCAATCAGATGAGTTGTAACTGCACACTCTTGCCATTAGTGTGCAGGGAACCCACTCCAACAAAAGATGGCCTGGTTTATTGCTCAAGTTATCCAAACACAGCTAGATTCAGCAGGTCTGAATCTATTTTATGCGAAAGCAAACAAAATCCACCAATTTCTGAGAGAAAAAAAAAACAGTTCAAATAAGCAGGCACAATAAGGCTTCAACGAGCAATTCCCAGCTCAGAAGGGCAGAAGCTACCCTGTCCTCACACAAGAGTGTAGACCACAAACCTTCTTAATGTAAAATAACTGGCCTGAATGCCAAGCACTTATACCAGAACTGAGACAATTTTAGAATAACAGACATACTAAGCATTCAACCAGCAATTCCCAACTTAGAAGAATGTAAGCCATCTCTCCTAGACCACAAACCCTCTTAATGTGAAACAACTGCCTAAAGGCCAAGTTCTTAAACCAAAACTAAGAAGCTTAGAATAACAGATGTTACGTTGTCTATCTCGCCTTCGTTTCTTGCTGGTTGTGATCGGAGCCGATCCTCGGCTCCAACTCGGCCATCTTCTATAGTTCGAGAGCTGTTTACTGGCTCGAGGCTACCCCTTCTCCCATGATGCCTAGCGCTAGCTACCCAGATCTTGTTTGCCGCTTCAGCTGCGAGGTGTTGTTCTTACTGGCTCAGGCTTGTATAAGTTTTTTATTAAACTGTTTTTTGTCAGATTAGTCCCTTTTCTAGGAGTTTTATTGTTTAAATTGTAGTCGGTAACTTGTTATGTTAGTTTAGTGTATTGGTAGTCCTTTCCCTTAGAACTCATTTAAATTAGAGAGTTCTCCCCCTCCTCCACACCCATTTCCCTTCTTGTAATTTAGCGTTTTAGTTTAGGCTTTCCTTCTATCTTGTTGTTTGGTAGCCGTTTAAGTTAGAGGCTTCCTAGTTTAAAAAAAAAAAAAAAAAAAAACAACAACAATCTTTAGCTGTAGTATACTGTGTGTTTTTGCTTTTTCTTGCTAGTGTTGTGGTATTTTGTACTGCTGTTCGGCTTTTTGGTCAGAAATCAGTGTAGTACCTTTCAGGTATTTTGTTGGATATGTCTAAAGAATCCAAGGTGTCTGGATTCAAGAAGTGTGACTCATGCTGTCAGAAAATGTCTCTGACAGATGGGCACACTTCTTGCGTCTATTGCTTAGGTGCAGTGCACCTGCAGGACTCTTGTTCTATATGCCATGCATTTAGCCCAAGAGTTCTGCAGGAGCGCAAGAATAAGCTTATTCTGAGGGGTCTTCTTAAGCACCAGGATTCACTGGCCAAGGTTCAACCTGTGAAATCCCCAAAACTGGCCAAATCGTCGGCTACAAGCTCGGAGCCGTCATTGGTCCAAACTTTATCCGCTACTTCGGTTCTGGTTGGAACCGAGGAGACTATCTCCCCGTCGGCTCCACCAGTATCTTCGGAGCCACAAGAGGCTGACGTCCCCTTCTCTAGAATCCATACATTCAGCTCCTTGGTCTCCCCTGCTGCCGAGTGAGCGCAGTCATAGGTCTTCCCACTCCTCTCGGTCCTCTAGGCTCTCGGATCATGACGTGGAGAGAGTGGCCAGTAGGTTGCTGAAGTCGCAGGCACTTGCCAAGATGTTGTCCAGCCCTCCTCAACAGGTGTCGGCTCCATCCACTTCTATCGATATTCCTCCTCCAACTCCTTTGAGCTCGGATCCGGAGTTAGTTGGGGTTCAAGTCGTGGAACCGTCGACTCCGATAACTATTTCTCCTTCGGTTCCGTCGTCTGCTCAGATTCCCTCGATGGTGCCGTCTGTTGAGGGATCTGGGCACTGAGGCTCCCTCGTCGGCTCCAAGGGGGCGAGTGGCATTGGACCCTTGTCTGACCCCTTTCTCCCTCTCGGAGCTTCGGTGCAGGTGAGCTCTGCTCCTACATCGGCCTCGGAGCCGTCTCCCTCGGTGCAGAGAAGAATTCCAATTTCCTCGGAACCGGAGCCTTCTCTGCATCATGGCAGGGGCACCTTTGATGTCATGAGGAGTGTGCTGGCCACTGAGTCAGCTCCACGTTCGACCCCTCCAGCTCCATCCCCTGTACTGCTTGCGTCAACCATTGCTCCTCTTCCAGACCCCAAGCATGGGGAACCGGTGCTCCAGGGCACCCCTTGGGTGTTTCCTCTTCTTCCGAGGCCTCTCCTGATCATTCAGAGGAGCCCCCTCGGAAGAAGAAGTGTAAGAGGAAGCACATTGACTCCCCTGAGTCTGTCACGTCTGATACAGACTTAGATGAATCGGAAGGGTCCCGGAGATCCCCCTCTGAAGATGTTTCCTTCTCGGACATCCTAGAAATGCTTAAGCAGAGGGGGAACTGTAATCCCATAGCCCCTACTGAGGATGAGTCTGTATTCCTGGATGCGTTCGGTTCCCGACCTTCCACCTCCTGGGTTTCTCCGCCTTTCGATCCACTCATGTCAGTGGTGGCTCGAAAGGCTTGGTCAGCCCCAGATACAGTGGAACCAACCCCGAGTAGACCCGGCAAGTTTATCACTGCACCCCTTGATAAGCAGCTCCTTACCAAAGGTGTTCCTGTGGATGCCATGGTGGTAGCAGCAGCCACTAAGAAAGAGTCAGTGGGAACTTCTTCGTCTGTCCATCCTCCTAACAAGGAGTCCAGGACTATGGATAGATACGGGAAGCGAATGTTTGCTTCAGCGACCTTTGCTATGAGGTCACGGAATTACTTATGCCATTTTACCCGGCTTCAGAGGGATCTCCTTAAAGAGCTCGGAGATACCCATCAGGATCCATCAGCTGAAGGGGCTTAAGCTAAAGTGGCATCTCAGCTGGCAACCCTTAATTCTGTAGTCAACTCCTCCATGAGGCTCATTTCCTATGCAGCCGATGGTGGAAGTAGAACCGCAGGTACAGGCGTGGCCCTTAGGAGACACGCATGGATGCGGCTGTGTAATTTTGCAGAACCCTTTAGAGCATCATTCACCAACACCCCCTTTGATGGTTTCTTTCTCTTTGGACCACAGGTGAAAGACACTCTGACTAGGTATGAACAAGAAGGCAAGACTCTTTTTCCACTCCTTCCAGACCATACCCCAAGGGTCAGAAGAGTGGTAAAATGTGGTTTCGAAAATCCCAGGGAGCCTCACCTGACACACGTAGCGATTTTTCCTCCAGGGGCAGGGGAGGAAACAACAACAACAGACGCCACCCTTGTGGCAGAGGGTGTCCGCAGAACCAGGACAGCAGAGAATCCTTCTCTGAGAAGCCCTTCCAGCACCCCTGAAGGGTTGTCCGGCTGCCCGCCTCTGGAAGCAGTCAGGGGAAGACTATCACTGTACCCAGAAGCCCTGCAGAATTTAATGCAAGACAAATGGGTACACCCAGTTATATCCGGAGGTTACAGAATTCCCTTCTTGCACCCCCCCCACCTTACCATCAAGCAAATAGCTTCCAGTTGTCCCACCCCATCTGTGGGACCAAGCAGTCATAGAAATTTCAAAACTGCTAGAAAAAAGTCATCCAGGAATTCCCGGCAGACCAACACGGATCCGGAACTTACTCAAGGTTCTTTTTGGTACCAAAAAAGACAGGGGACTGGAGACCCATTCTGGATCTCAGCAGACTAACTAAGTCTAATCAAAGAACAAAGTTTCGGATGGTCACACTACAGTCCATTCTCCCCTTTCTGGATCAGGACAATTGGATGTGCTCTATAGATCTCCAGGATGCGTACTATCACATCAAAATGGACAGGTGCTCCAGGAGATTCCTTTTCTTCCGGCTGGGAGCCAGTCAGAACCAGTTCAGAGCTCTGCCCTTTGGTCTCACCACAGCCCCCAGGGTGTTCACCAAATGTATGGCAGTGGTCACGGCTCACGTGAGACGTCAAGGATTCCAGGTGTTTCCATATGTAGACGACTGGCTCCTTACTGCTACTACCAGGCATCAACTTCTACGAACCAGGGACTACACAATCACAATTTGCTCCCAGCTAGGCATTACAATAAACTTCGAAAAATCTGTCTTGTTGCCCTGTCAATCTATTACCTATATAGGAGCAGACCGCCAGACAGGGTGACCACTATTTGTCAGCAAGTACAAATTCTAATGCAGTGCAAAAGGGTCCAGGTCAGATTGGTCCTTCAAACTCTGGGTTCCATGGCAGCGGCAATTCTTCTAATCCCTCTGGCCCGCTTTCACATGAGAATCCTTCAGCGGCTTCTGTTCACACCGTGGTCTTTTCAACAGCTGCCCATGTCTCACATGATCATGATTACAGAAACATGCAAAAGGCACCTTTCCTAGTGGATGGTCTCCCCACTAGTGTCTCAGGGCAGACCATTCATTCAGCCCCCTCCGGTTGCCACAGTGACCACAGATGCCTCCTTGATAGGGTGGGGGGGGTCATTATCAGGGCAGGACAGTCCAAGCCACTTGGCAGCCTCACGAGTACCTTCTGCACATAAATGTCTTAGAAATGAGAGCCGTGTTCCTAGCGTTGCAAGCCCTTCAGGACTCGCTCCCTTCTGGGACCATTGCAGTTCAAACGGACAACATGTCAGTGGTGTGGTGCATCAACAAGCAGGGCGGAACCAGGTCCTACCCCTTATGCCGAGAAGCACTCAGACTCTGGCAGTGGGCGATCTCCTCCCAACGATTTCTGATTGCGATGCACATCCCTAGGATGTCCAACGTCATAGCGGACAGGCTCAGCAGAGCTATTCTCATGCCTCACGAGTGGTCTCTGAATCAGGTAGTTGCGGATCTGATCTTCCCCAAGTGGGGACAGCCGTGCTGCAATCTTTTTGCCACCCCTTTCAACAGCAAATGCAGCAACTACTTCTCCCTTCTTCCGCTTCCCGGTCACTCTCCCAGAGACGCTCTAGTCCACGATTGGCCTCAGGGACTTCTTTATGCCTTCCCTCCGTTTCCTCTTATACCGAAAATCATACAGAAAGCTATTTTGTTGGGTTGCAAAATGATCCTCATTACCCGCTACTGGACACAACAGATATGGTTCCCATTCCTGCACCGTTTCCTTCTCGAGCAGCCCTGGACTCTGGATCCTATTCCAGACCTGCTGATTCATCAGTCAGGTGGGCTGCATCAATCCCTCCAAACACTCCAGCTCACAGCTTGGTTGCTCCACTTCCAACCCTAGCCAGGCTTCCCAGCATTTCCCCGGCAGTTCGTGAGATTATTGTCTCCTCTCACAAATCCACCACTAGAAAGACTTATGCTAGCAAATGGAAACATTTTTCTTGTTAGGCAGAGGCTAGGAACATAGATCCCTTTTCAGCCGCAGTACACGAAATCTTAGAGTTCCTAGCAGAACTTTTTCATTCTGGGTCCGCTTCTGCTACAATCAGGGTTCAATTAGCGGCCATCTCTAACTTTCATGCTGGGTTATCCAATGTAAACATTGTCTCATAAGCTGTGTAAAGCCTTTCTCAGAGGGACTATTCTCCTTCGGTCCCCAGTGAGAGAATCCCCTCCTCCTTGGGACCTTAATTTGGTACTAACCTCCTTAATTATGCCCCCTTTTGGACCAGCAGCATCCTGCTCCATTAAGTTTCTATCTTGGAAAACTCTCTTTCTGGTAGCTATTACTTCAGCCAGACATGTCTCTGAACTTCAGGCACTAAGTGTTCGTTCTCCGTACTTAGTTTTTCATAAGGACAGGGTTGCTCTGAGGACTAATCCCTCTTTCCTTCCGAAAGTCTACTCAGAAAGTAATCTGAACCAATCTATAGACCTCCCTGTGTTTTTCCCTAACCACACCAACAAGGCAGAATACAAATTACATCAATTGGATGTTCATAGACAATTGCGTTTTTACCTGCATAGAATGAAGGATATAAGGAAGTCAGCCCAACTTTTCCTGTCCTATGCTCGGGGAAAACAGTCTCCCAGTTTCCAAAGTGACCTTATCCAGGTGGTTGTCTCACATTATTACTTTCATCTATCAACTGAGAAACAGAGTTGTCTATCAAACCGAAAGGTCATTCTACTAGGGCCTTGGCCACCTCTGTAGCCTTCCAGTCTAGGTTGCCCATGGACTCTATCTGTGCAGCTGCTACGCGGGCAAACCCTCATACCTTTATTTCTCATTACAAGTTAGATATGGTCCCCAGAAGTAGAGCTAATTATGGTTCCACTGTTCTGAAAAGTCTGTTCCAATGAGCCGCCCAGGATTGTAGGTGCTAGGAACGCTGTCCCAACCAGCAAAAAATGAAGGCGAGATAGACAACTTAACATAAAGAAGTTATGTACCTACCATAACATTCCATGTTAGTTGTCTTCATCTCGCCTTCTTTCTTGCGTCCCACCCTCCGTCCCCCTGTCCTGTTGGACCGAGAGGAGTTTTGGTTTCACTGGCTGAGTGTTCTCTGGTTTGTTTCCTCTACTGACTTAGAGAGTATGACAGGTATGCCCAACCTGTTTGTTTGGATAGGTTGATTCTTTGGCTATGTCTGGGGTTAGCTATTTCAAACGAGATCTGGGTAGCTAGCGCTAGGCATCATGGGATAAAGGGTAGCCTCAAGCCTGTAAACAGCTCTTGAGCTATAGAAGATGGCCAAGTCGGAGCTGAGGATTGGCTTCGATCCCAACCAGCAAGAAAGAAGGCGAGATGAAGACAACTAACATGGAACGTTATGGTAGGTACATAACTTCTTTTTGCAATTTAATCAGGTTACTAACAACCAGTAATAAATGCAGCAGAATAAATGCAATTGAACACTTTTTAAGAACAAGCAGCAAAAGTAAAATAAAGTAATAATGTAGGAAGAAACACAAATACAGTAAAAGCAGCTGAATAAAGTGTATTTTTTAAGTTAAGTGGGAAGGGAGGAAATGGAAGATAATTTAAGGTGAAAAAACGACGAGGGTGATGAGCCTTCCCATATGATCTGTCTATACTCAGTAGAATGAGCTGATGAGATGGGACTGGGAGGAGTGTCCAAAGTCAGATTTATATTAGGGGGCGGGCAACTCAAAAGCCACTAAGTTTAACAACACAACAACTATAGGGTGGATGGATGGGAAAAATAAAATGTAGCCAGAAATCAGCAATATTCAGGCAGAGTATAGCAAGCAGTCCAAACAAACTTCAGCTAAATACAGATGTTACTGACTAAAAGAAGAGTGCAGTTTCTCAGCTCCTCCCACTAATTATCTGATGTTACTCACTGTTTGCAAAGGAATTTTTTGCCAACGTTTCTAACTGACCCTAGCCAAGACCTCTTTAAAACTCCAACAGAACAGAAAATTTAAAACAAAACAAATATAATACAACAATAGGATATAAAATATAAGTGACCAAACCTTAAATAAAAAGCTTCAGTTCAAAGTAAAATGCAGCCAGAAATCAGCAGTAGGCAGAGTACAGCAAGCATGTAAAACAACAATGCATTGATAAAAAGACACTGCTGCTTCAATGTGACAACATCCACTGTTCAATGTTTTTTGGTTTATGCTTTATACTTTGATTTTTCAGAAAGTTTATAGAAAGTAAGCTAGAGGTGTAGTATTCTGTTGCTCATGTCTGTTGCTAGAGTCAGGTTTCCTGGATTTCAGACACTCACCTGATCTCTTTTAGTTGCTTAGCCCATTTTACAAGGATTTTAACTTCCCAAGGGTTTTTTAGCAGAGGACAAAAAATAAAAAAACATTTTTTGAAGTGCATTATTTTGATCCCATTCTCTGATGTAATACTGTGCTTTCTAACACTGTATAGAAATTAAAAATGTATCTTAGTGTCATATCCTGTTCTCTGTCAGATCAGGGTTCAGTTTTAGCTTCTGAATGCAGTCCAGATGCATGTATTTGCCCAGTGGTTTTCTCTGGGCCATCCAGTTTCTTTCCAAAAAGATGCTGATTAACTTGAAATCTTACTGTTGATCGTGGGAGGGAGACTGTACCACAGTGGTGCACCAAGAGTGGTGTGAAGGAGGGAGTTGCCCCAGGGAGGTCAAGTGCAGAAGTGTACTTCCATCATAATTTTTTATTACCAGTGTGTTTTGCTCTTTGCTTGAAGAGCTAAGGGGTATGAGTTTGCTGCAGGAAACAGACTAGTAGATTGCTACAGTGTAAGCCTAAGTGCTGGGGGGGGGAGGTGAATCAGTTTAGGAAGCCAATACCAATCAGCTTGCTACAGTGTAAGCAGACATGATAGTATTATGCAAACACTTGCATGGGGTCATTTGTCTGACAACGACCATTGTGTCTCTTCTTTCAGAATGAGTGAACTAGCATAAGATCTAGAATTCTAGATCAAAAAAGTTAAGAGGTATGCTGTATGCCTAGAGAGTAAAATTAGTAAAAAGTGTAAGATAGTATATGTTGTAAAAACAATTGCTTAAATAAGATTTTGTACCGGTGAAGTATTTAAAGTAGCTTTGTGATGGCACCTGTTCGATACAAAGTATGAAACAGGACAGCAAACACATTTGAGGCTGTATGTATAACAAAATTATGTACAGTAAGAACATGTGAATAAAGGTTCATAGGTTGGTACTAGGCTATCGGCCCTAGGGCCTATACAAGCCTAGCCATAACAATTCCCTGGCTATTACTTCCCTGGTCCCCTGTCTAACAGGGCAATTGACGTGATCCCTGGGGTGAATTTCCTGTCTCCCATCCAATCGTCAAGGCTCTTTTTGAAGAAGGCCAAAGAGGTGCTCAGCTTGACATGTATGGACAGTCTATTCCAGAGTATGGGGAGTCTCTGGGTCAAGAACCTATCCCTCCAGCATGTTTTGTTCATTGTGATGACCAGGTTTAGATCCCTGGAGCGTCTGGCTCTGAGGGACTGGGATTTCTTTAAGTGTAGCATGTCCAACAGCTCTGGGTTTGACATGGCCTTGTATGTTAAGCAGAGATCGCCTCTGAGCAGGCGATATGTGACAGTATAGCTGGAGTTTTTAGACGGTCAGCATAGGGCATCTGCTTTAGGCTTGTGATTCTTTTCTTTTAGTGAGGTATTTCTGTGGCTTTTCCAGTTGTTGCAGATATCTTGTGAGGTACATACCAAAGAGAGCGTTGTACTCTATAATTGGTCTATTGAGGGATGAGTACAGTGGGACAATGACCTCCTTTTTTTCTGGATGGAAAGCCCTTAATGATGAGGTGTGCCACATAGAAGGATTTCCTGACTGTTATGGTGATGCGGTTATCGAAGGTGAGACCACTGTCCACTTGTTTCCCTAAGTCCCTTATCACACTTTTGGTGTTTAGTGTGCTGCCACTTATGTGGTAATTCATGGGTACATGGTTTTTCCCAAAAGGGATGACTATACATTTCTTCACATTGAGCTTGAGCCCATGGTTCTGGCACCAAGCATCTGTTTCTGTAAGGCTCTTTTGTAGAATATCCACATCATTTGGGGATTCAGTAATGGCTCCCAGTTTGCGGTAATCTGTGAACTTTATTAGGCAGAGTCCCTTAGTGCTGGTCTGTACTTCAGAGAAGTAGATGCCAAACAAGAGCGGTCCCAGGACTGAACCCTGAGGTACTCCGCTTGTCACTTGTCTGGAGCTGGATTTTGAGTCGGCTACTTTTACAGTGTGGATTCTGTCAGTAAGCCAGTTTGCAACCTATCGACTGAAATAGTGATTAATGCCCAGCTTAGTAAGTTTATCTATGATTCCAGAGTGGGGGATAGTGTCAAAGGCCTTGGTCCAGATAGGCTGTGTGGACCGCCTTGCCCTCATCCACGGCTCTGGATACTAATTCAAAGAAGTCAGTCAGGTTGAGGAGACAAGATCGGCCCTTTATAAAACCAAACTGGGTGGGGTCCAGTGTTTGAAGTGCAATAATAAGTACAAGTTTTGAAGTACAAGTGAAATAATAATATTATTATAATGCTATAGCATATAAGTGTTTGCATCTCTTCCAAAATGTTTCATTTAATCTTTTTCCTGTACCTGTAACTCCAGTGAAAATATCTGGCCAAGGGTTCATCTGACAACCCAGGTATCCCAGAGTGTGGAGCGAATGAGTAGTTAATGGCCAGCAGTCCTTCCTCAGGGCCAAGGTGCCAGCAGTGCTCAGCACTTCCAGTCTATAGCTGAGAGTACTTTTAGTCGAGAATGTATGGGCTCTGAATACAAACAGCAGGTGGTTTTCTTTTGTAGGGAATGAGCATATGAAGTAGTAGTGACTTGGTTCTATGCATAAAGGTATTGCAGAGATGCTGTTGTGGTGTGGTGGTGATGACAAGGGCAGTGTTTAGTAAAGTCTCATTGGTAGCAGTTTGTCTGCTTAGCATCTGCCACCATTTCCTTCTTTACCTTCTAGGACTGTTCACTGGAAGGTTATTTTTCTCTTGTAAAAAAATGACCACAATACTGCTTTCAAGTAATAAATACATTGAAACTTATTTAGTTAAGACTAACAGACCAAATGGGCTTCTGACAAAATAATTTTTGTAAAAGTACTTTACCTGCCACTCCTCATGTGCATTCCAACTTACATAAATACTTCTAAGATCACCCGTTCTGTTTCATCAGGGCCAGTGCTAGCATTTTGGGGGCCCACAGCAAATGTCAAGTTGGGGGCCCCCTTGGTACTTCCAGTAGAAGTATTGTTCTGTCAGTGCCACCCCTTCTAAGAAACCTTTTAGTTTATGTTGCAACTGTTAGAAGTAGTAAGCACAGACAGAGCTGTAGCCACAAGCTCTTACATTACAACAGGAATATATACCACATTATGTTGACCTGTCAACAAAGGGACACTTACAGTTACTGGCATTTAGTTGCAACAGTGATAATTACAACATCTCTATGTACAGGTCTGGACTTAAATGAAGTGATGACTAAGCCTACCATTTCAGCATCCCCCGCACACCCTCCAGTCCTCTCCTCTGATCCCTCCCCCCACCTTTTTGGGCTTCCCATACCATGCTCATTACTTTCTTCTTTCTTTTCCTCACATTTGGCCTTACTCTCATCTTTTTCAAGAAGCCATAACTTTCTAGATGCTCTGAAGAGGCTAACACAGAAGGCCTTTGGCTAACGAAGTTCGCAGATGACTGCAAACTAGGAGCCATAATCAAAACTCCTAATGATGTGGACATCCTACAAAAGGGCCTCACTGAGACAGATGCCTGGTGTCAAAGCCATGGCCTCAAGTTCAGTGCCAAAAAGTGCATTGCAATCCCCTTTGGTAAAAACTCTGTACCCATGAACTACAACATAGGCAGTAGTATACTTAATACCGAAAGTGTGATAAGAGACCTTGGGACACAGGTGGACAGTAGTCTCTCCTTTGATAATCTCATCGCCACAGTAGTCAGGAAATCCTTCTACGTGGCACACCTCATCACAAAAGGTTTCTCATCCAGAAAAAAAGAGGTCATTGTTCCCCTCTACTCATCACTCATTTAGACCCATTATAGAGTACAACGCCCCTTTGGTATGTACCTCTCAAAACATCTACAACTGGAAAGGCCGCAGAAATACCTCACATAGAGGATTACCGGCCTCAAACAGATGCCCTACGCAGACCGTCTCAAAAAACTCTAGCTTTACTCCGTCGCATATTGCCTACTCAGAGGCGAGCTCTGCCTAACATACAAAGCTATGTCAAACTCAGAGCTGTTGGACATGCTCCACTTAAAGAAGAACCAATCCCCCCGAGCTACATGCTCTAGGGACCTAAACCATGTCACCACAGTAAACAGAACATGCCGGAGGGATAGATTCCTGTCCCAGAGACTTCCCATACTCTGAAATAAACTACCTATCTATATCAAACAAAGCTCCTCATTAGTACTCTTCAAGAAAAATCTTGATGATTGGATAGGAGATAGGAAATTCACCCCGTTGATCACTTCTGTGGCTCTGCTCGACAGGGGCACAGGAAAATAATTTCCTTAGGTGGCAAAAGCCAGGGTACCTTTTTGGCTGGGCTTGTATAGGCCTTAGGGCCGATAGCCTAGTACCTACCTATGAACCTAAGTGCATTTCAAAGTTATTTTTTTCTTTCTTTTTCCAGAACCTTTTCATCCATTAATGGCTTGAACAGAAATTATGGTTAAGGAAAGAAATTCACTGTTGCTGTTCAGCTTTAGTTTTCGTTGCATCATTTCAACATTCCTTTCCTGAACAAGACAGCACAGTAATATTATTTAGGAAATAACTCAAATAAGTCAGGGCTCAAAAAGCCATAGGTTTACAGATGCTCTGGGATGCATTTTAG
Source organism: Protopterus annectens (assembly GCF_019279795.1). Lineage (NCBI taxonomy): Eukaryota > Metazoa > Chordata > Ceratodontiformes > Protopteridae > Protopterus > Protopterus annectens. The sequence continues at coordinate 357,595,887 of NC_056740.1, forward strand.
AACATTTCCTCAGCATTTTACTCAAATGGTGGCCTAAACAAAAATCATGAAAAAGAAAAGAATTTCAGTCTTATTTTTTTTCTTTCAAGGAGGACATATGTTGTGCCCAAGGCTTAATGTTCAAAGCTGACAAAATAGCTCACAATAAACTAACAAGCCAGTTGTGGGAATACATAGGTCTTACCTGGGAATACTACCTGCCCCCCAACCCCTTACAAAAGACAGTCACTGTATGTACATCTCTCTGGTGTTAGACTGGGATGAAAGCAGAGGTTTAAATTGCCTTACTGATGTATTTCAAGTGACTGCTGACATAGCATGCATCTTCACCCATAGCCGTCAAAGTCAGCCACATGTATATGTGCCTGATGTGTGATTGTGAGAATGATTTCAATAATATATTCTAATTTGTTGCTCCTAGACAGTACACCACCCCTACACAATCTGTAGTAACCTGCTTTTTACACCTCTGAGGTCTGTGAGAAAATTAAATAAACAATAACCACACTGTCCCCAGCTCAAACACAAGCTATAATGACTTCATGTGCACACCTCTAAGGTTTGACTGTGATGAAAATTAAAGTTGTAATAACCACACAATCTCCCACCCTACATAACGTACAGCAGCTTTTTGTACATGCACATTTGAGCAGGACTAGTTTTAAAATGGGTATAGTTGAAATCAGAGGCTATTATCAGCCTTATCCTAAAAGGGTCCTATCTAAGCACTGTTTGGGTTAATCAGCTCGATCAGAAAATTGATACATTTTTTCTCATTTTTCTTCAGCCAGCAACAGCATTCATGGGGGTCCCCACAGAGTCAATGATGATTAAGGGAGCCCCCAGTATCCATTTATACAGTCTGGTGAGTAGATCCACCAGATTCCAAGGAGATGTAAGTGTCTGAATGTTCTGTGATATATTTAGTCTTACTTTTGAAATATAATTACTTGTTGGGTAGATTTTTTACTGAACCCAGAAGAATAATGTCTGTGCCCTGGCATTATTGGGTGCATGCAGTGAAAAAAAAAATCAGTGATATTTTTTACACACACACACACACACACACACACACACACACACACACACACACACACACACACACACACGTACTAGTTTGGTACTTATTTCAGCAAATAGCAATAGATTGTGCAACATTGGTACTGCCACACACGATCAGTGACTGCTGTTTAGCATTCGTCAAACAGCAGCAGGGTTAAGTCACTTTTATTTACCTCATTGGGGAGGAATACATACCTGTCACTGTTCCTAATTTCAGAGACCTTATCTGATTTTGTTTATACTTTTACTTTCTCTTTTGTAAAAGTTTGATTTGTTGGTAAATCATTCAGGATTACAAACAGTCAGTCATTCCAGACATGTGATTTTTTTTATACATATTGTCCAAAAATACGTGTTGATGCAAAAGGTGTTGTTCTATTAACATTTTAAGCTAATTAGGGTAATATTTAAAATGTCGTCCTGATTCTGAGCCTTTATTCCATAATTTTTGGGATTGCACTGAATTCGTAAGCAAAAACATTGAGGGTTATAGTATTTGGTGTTCTACATGTATTTGTAAAACTCCCTGAAAGAGAAAATCATCCCTGATGATCGGAAGTATCAACTCTTCTTAAAATCCAGGATTTGCACTGAGATAAGTCTCTCTGGGCTGTTGATCTCTCGAGTCCTTACCTTGTTCATGTTCATTATCAACTTCATCCTAACAGGGTTAAAGAGCATAATTAGTAAATTAATGCAATTTTTCTTCCTCACTTTTCCCCAACCAGCAGCAGCTTTTGTGGGGTCCCCGCACAGTCAAGGATGATTAAGGGGGAGTCCCTGCAACCACGGGTATAGCAGGGACCTAAAGCTGGGTATGTAGTTAGTTTTCGTGAAAAAAATGTCTAACGGTAGGGTTTAACTAAGACAGGGGGCGCCATGTTAGTGGTAAAATATTTAATGAAATTCGGATGCCTGTTACTTGACAAAACACTGTTAATACAACCAGAAATATCTTTGAATTTTAAAGGAGATATGAAGAGAGCTATTACCTGGGATTTATTAAGTATACTAGAATACTGTACTAGCTTTTGTTGGTTTGACAGACGTTACAAAATATTGGGATAAGATAACTTGCTGTGGTTAGAGACTCCCAGGGAACAGGGGGCCCCCAGCAACTGCAGGGTTCGCTGGTGCCTAAAGCCAGCTATGTGTTTCATAAGGGACCTGTTTTGTCTGCAGGCATCAACCAAATAAGTGTTGTATTTGGTATAATCAAAGTGTACAAATATCCACCTGAATGGTTATGTGTGGTTCAGTCTAGTAATGAGAATTAATGGGTGAGTGTCATTCCGAAAGTTTGATGTTGGCAGGGATTCTGGGCAAAAGGCAGACACTACAAATACCTGCCTAAATACCATTTATGAGCAAATCTACTCATGCCAGTGGAAGTACCACCTTTAATTCATCAAGTTCACGTGAGCATTTCAGCTGTCTTTGCATATGGCCTTTCCTGTTCTTTCTTGTCATCTTTCCCAAATAGTTTTGAAGCCTTACATAGGTCATTGTTTCCCCAACCCCTCTATTACTGTATTTCAGAGGTTCTTCACACTCTGTTTATTATTTCCTCATTTCTTTCTAACACCCCTGCTCACTATCTTGTGCATACCTCTGCCCACCTTCCTTTTACTTCATTTCATTGCCAGGTGGTGGTTTGAGACCATGCCATGCTTTCATTTTCTTATGTGGCAGTGGGTACATTTTCAGTGTTCAGAAACGTTGCAGTCTATCCCCACTTCTCATTTACTTCTTATGTAGCAAACTGCTTATGTACACTATTAATTTGTTTGTTGTCTCTCTCCTAATGTAAGCTGTGAGTCTGGTCATGATCTAGTTGAGGCTTAACCAGACTTCTCATGTTTTAGCACTGCATGCCTGCATTTGGCTGACCTTTGCCCTTGCCATCTCACATTGCCCAGTGCATTTCTGCCTGGGTGTGGATTGTGGTTTTAAGTTTTCTTCTCTGAGCACGAGTTTTCCTTTGATCTCTCCCACAGATGGTGCGTAGCCTTGCACTTGTTTTATGTCAAATCACCCCAATTGCTATCTGTCTCTCACAGTTTGTCACACTTAAAGCTGGGTTTCCTATCCTTGACTTATTTCATGTTGTCTTTGAACAGACTGCTCTGATTCTTGAGCCACAGCTTGATGCCCAACACACAGATGCTGAACAGAACTCGCCCCTGTGCTGAATTATGCTGAACTCCAGTAGTCAGTGGTTTCTCTCGCTCAGCACTCACTCCCTGTCTGTAAACCTCCTTACCAACTAGGCCACTTTTTACTACCTTATGCATTTGAGTAACACTGTATTTGTTTTAGTTTTTCCCTAATCCGTCTGTGGGACATGACATCCCTGACCTTGCTGAAGTTTTGGTTAACCATATTCCTTCAGGTTCCCCTTGTCTTAATTGTGTAAGACCCAGCCAAAGAACTGTATCTTATTACATCTTCAGGACCTCAGTTGTGTCACTTCATGCAGTTACCCATCTGCTAAACAAATTACCAGCCTACCTCCACACAATTTTGTGTAGCCTTTCCTGAGAAAGTGTACAGGGAGCTCTCATATTTACAATCCACATTTCAGACAGTTGTGTGCTTTGGAGCACTAAGGAATTCCATGAATTTCAGGTTTGGGCGTGTTGACCTACTTTTCTTTTCTGTTAATCTACACAGCTTTGTTTCTTTTGGACGTGCACACACATATTAATTAAAAGCTTAATTTGCTATAAGGTTGAGTGAGCCTTTTTTCTGTGCACTGAAACCAAGTCAGTTTAATCCTCTAGGGAAAGTGATAGTTTATCTTATGTATTTTAAATGTGAGGCTATAGGAATAGCATTTGATGTCAGAAAAAAGCAGATGGGAATAGTGTGTGGTTATTGTGATGGGTTTGTGACCAGCAAGTACAATTAATATCAGGTAGAGCAGACTTTGGCAGGGTTGTGGACAAATAGTTTATGAAGAGTATGTATGACAGGTGGAACACTGTATGGGAAAGTTATGTTGTGATGTTGAAGTGTTAGGTTGCTACAACTAACCTTTTAAGTGGAAGCAGTGAGGGGATGTGTGATAAAGTCTCTTTAAACCATCTTGTAGAGACGCTACCTCTGTTTTTTTATTTTTGTTGGCTTGATAGCCACAGTCCAGACACTGAACAACATAGCTATTACCGAGCAGGTGCATACTTGTTAGTCAGAGTTCTGACAAACAGTTATAGACAGCTATAGATGGTAAACAATTTATACCTTCATGCATAATGAAAAACCCACTTTATGCATTTGTTTGCTTACAGGCTTCTTTGTTTATTTTCAAAATAGCTAGTTCTATTTTGAGCTCAGCTTACTTGTCTTCATATCCAACACAGTCTTATTTGTGCCATGTCATCCTGCATTCTGCAACGACTGTGGAATCCAGCACATTTTATGTATCCATAACTCATTCAGTGAAAAATACTTGGTGCACATTCCTTGTGGTCATGTATATTTTATTTTTTAGATTGATCCCCTGGTTCACATGCAGTTTGTTTCCTTATAGATATTTGCCTTCTGATGTCTTGTTCTTTTAAGGTATTTAAAATTCTGTATGTGCATGCAGATTACATCAACCGTTCTTCTTAACACCTCAAGTGCAGATACTGTGCTGTCTCGTTGGCTCCTGTTAACACCCTTAGTCCTGGCTAGGGTGCATACATTCTCAGAAAGAGAATGTCATCAGTTTGTACAGAGAAGTAAAAAGCTTCCTCTTTCTACTGGTAAAAGAAGGCAGAATCGTTCACACTGCCTACCTTGACCTGGCCTAGGCATTTGGTACAATACCCCACTCGGGCATTGTTGACAAACTCAAGAGGTTAGGTACAAACCCGTATGTCTCCCGGTGGATAGCCAACTGGCTCACATACAGGACCCAGGAAGTTAAAATTAGGGTGTCCACCTCTACAAAGAGGCCAGTCACAGGTGGAGTCCCTCAGGGATCAGTCCTTGGACTGCTCCTTTTTGACATTTACTTTTCAGAAGTCTTGGTACAATACCCCACTCGGGCATTGTTGACAAACTCAAGAGGTTAGATACAAACCCATATGTCTCCCGGTGGATAGCCAACTGGCTCACATACAGGACCCAGGAAGTTAAAATTAGGGTGTCGAAAGATTTTACTTTTCTAACATATTCTGGAAGAATCACACCAAGTTCTTGTAAGCAAGTAAAACAGCTTTATTTTACATGCATGGAGATCTGCTACATGATAGTAATATGCCAGCAGTCTGGCTACTTGTACTTTAAGTTCTCCTTATATAGACCCTCCTGCACGTACATACACGTAGCACAGAGGACTTTCATTAAAATTGATAGTTTGATTACTTGTTTTTACCAGCCAGTACCACAGTTATTCTTGCACCATTAACTTTATCAGCAGTTTAAGATTAACTCCTGCATTCCTCAGTGATCAACATTTTCCAGAACATTTCAGTTTGCACGCAGTGAACATTTTTCTGCTTAACCCTTTAAATACAGAATACAAAATATGTTGACTTCAGTATTTTTCCACATTTCCCCTTACAACATTTTGTATACTGTTTATTTTACACAATCCCAGATCGTTGTATACCTTCTCATAATCAGAGAAATATGCTTTTGTAGCATTGGCAGAGATAACCTTCGATATTATCATTTTGATACATGGTATGCAACAGCAGCCAAGCAGCAAAAATATGATTGCACCAACACATACAGCAATTAAAATGTTCATCAACACAGAACCCCAGTTTCCAAACAGATTTTGGAAAAAGTCAGTCAAGGGGTTTGGACCAGGTTTAGTCAGTTCAGAAACTTGTTGAATTATTTCAAGATGGCTCTGAATCGCGTGCTCGTTATCAGGAATGAGCGAGCAGCACTCCTCGTGTATCAGAGCGCAAGTACCTCCTTTCGCCGCTAGGGTGAAATCGAGCCATACGGTTCTGCAACACTACTGTTCTCATCGCCGTTAATTCGTCCGTCACCAATTCTAGTGCTGAAAATGTCGCATTACTCAGAGTCTCTAACAGTTTTGACAGTTTTCTCAGTTCCCAGATGGATTTTACTGTCCCATATGCTGGCAAAATACCAGCCCAAGCAATTACATCATCGCCTAGGTCCATATGTGAGAGTCCTTTGCTGCTGACGTGTGCCAAGTCATGGTGATAAATCCATGAAGCATCAATGTTACCAACGGGATTAATAGGTTTATTAAGAGAACGTGCATTTCGTATTTTACCTTGAGGCAGCGCATTTGCGTGCCTGATAGCTGGTATCAGATATCCCAAAAAACAACTTCCTGATCAGCCATATGGTAACCATTTATATGCTTTCCTACCACAAATAAAATAACAATCATTTGTTTTGATGGTAATATTGGTTGCAAATTCATAACTCCCATTTGGCTTTAGCCCCTTAAATAACAGGCCATATACATACAGCATTTTTTCAACAAAACTAATATCATCTACATTGATGTCTTTTTTTATAGCTCCAAACTTGGTCTCACACTGCCCTTCTAGGGTACAATTATGAACTATTGTCAAATTACATTGGCTCAGCCCCACCTTAACTTTCCCAATCTTTTGAAAACACACTGTTCCATTTTGGCCCCAGAAGAGGCAGCGCCACCTTGTCTCTCAGTGGTACTTCTGTGGTTTCAAACAACAAACTATTCCAAGTATCATTTATTCCCAGAGGGCTGTCCCTAACATTAAGCCACTGTGTACAGTAGGTATTGCAGTACATACCCAACAATTTGAGACATTCATTGAGGATGCATATGCATATTTAATCGCTTGATATGTATTAAAGTTTGGATGCCAGCTGGTGTGTTTGTCTCTTTTTGAATGGCTAGCTTCATTAAAAGACAGAAATGTCCAAAACAGAAATATTACAATCACAATAGTTATAAACAATAAAACATTGCAATAGAACCATTTTCTCTTATTCTCATTATTGTCCTTCATGATTGCTGCTGTCTGTTTGTTCCTCAGGGGAACTCAAGTCTTTATTTAACTTAAAATGTTTTATGATTTTGCAGTGCGTTAGGTGGATCCATGAGGACCTTTCTTTAATCCGAACTGCTGTTGGAGTTGCGATTAGCACCTGGTAGGGGCCCTCCCATTTGGGGATGCCCAATTCTTGCGTTTATTATTTTGATCCAGACCCACTCGCCGGGTCTGATTTCCGTGATCTTGTCGTCTCTTGAACCTGAAAAACAATCATTCGTTAAACAGCTGTTAGTATTGGTCAGCATTTTCCTCATGTACTCAGCTATCTCCTCACCCCCTCACGTTCCGCAGGCAACAAGTTTTGCCACTGCGGGCGTAATAAGGTCTCCCATACAACAACTCAAATGGGGTGACTCCTTTTGAGGTGGGAGTTGTCGCATGGAAAGGAGGGCTAGAGGTAGACAGGTAATCCAAGACTGATGTGTCTCGCCATGAGTTTTCTCAACTTGCCTTTTAGAATGCCGTTATGGCGTTCCACCAACCCTGCTGACTGTGGGTGGTAGGCACAATGGTGTTTCAATTCAATTTGGAAAACTGTAGACAGTTTCTGTATGATCTGATTGACAAAATGCGTGCCGTTGTCAGAGTAGATGCGTGTAGGAAGTCCAAAGTGCGGGACGATGTGATTGACCAAAATTTTAGCCACTGATTGAGCATCCGCATGTGTCACGGAAAAGCCTCAACCCACTTAGTAAATGCATCTACTATTACTAACACAAACTTCTTTAGTTGTGCGGGTCAATTCGATGAAGTCCATACATATTGTATGAAAAGGATAGGGGTGTTGGAAATGATGCCGGAGCAACTCTGACCCTCCCGTGGTATTTAGCACATACTATGCAGGATAGACAAAAACGTTTTGCATATGCAATGAAACCCTTGGTCCAAAAGGTAAGGTGGATAATTCTAACCATAGCTGCAGGGCCCAGATGGGAAGGGCCATGCACAACTAGTGCTGCATATCTAAAAAGATTAGTAGGCAAAACATATTTATTATCCGGTCCCACATAGATTCCTTTGTTCTGCCTAACACCATACCTAGTCCAGCGTTGTTTTCCTGTACTGTGCTAAGTTCCTGCATGACTTGTAAGGTTTGCAAATCAAATTTATCTGTTGGTTGTAATTCTGTAGGTGTGGTTTCAAGTGAAAAGGTACTGGACATAGCTGCCTCTTTGGCTGCTTTGTCTGCTAGGGCATTACCAAGTGATACCGGGTCCTTAGCACGGGTATGAGCAGCGCATTTACAGATGGCCAAACCCCGTGGCCGTTGGACGGCTTGTAGTAATTCAAGGATTAGGTCTTTGTGCATAATGTCTTTCCCCGAGGTTGTAACCATCCCCCTATTTTTCCATTGCTGAGCAAACACATGCACCGTAGAGAAGGCATATTGACTATCCGTATAGATAGTGACATTCCTGTCCTCTGAAAGGAGACATGCCCTTGTTACAGCAATCAGTTCCGCTGCTTGAGCGGATAAGTTCCCTGGGAGTGGTCTTGCCTCTATTATCTGAGTTGCAGTAGTAACTGCATACCCTACCTGCGTGGTGCCTGTTTCTGTTTTGCGTGCTGACCCATCTACAAACAGTGTCCAGTCCGCATGTAGTAAGGGTTGATCTTTAAGATCCGGTCTTGGTAGAACTTTAGAATGTATGAGATCTAAGCATACATGCGGAATACCGTCTTCAGCAACAGGTAGCAATGTCGCTGGATTTAAGGTAGTGCATCTCTCAATTGTCATGTGTGGCTGTGATAACAGCGTAGTCATACAAGATAAATGTCTGCTAGGTGACAGAAATGTTAACTTGTCCTGCAGAAGGATGACTGCTACAGAGTGCGGGACTTTTAACGTAAGATCATGGAACAATACCAACGTGGCAGACGCTTGTACCGCCAAAGCGGCTGCAATTACTGCTTGCACACAGTGTGGTAATGCTCGTGCTACTGAGTCTAATTTGCTGGAGTAAAATGCCAATGGTCTTAACTTATCTCCATACATTTGCATTAAAACAGATGTCATAAATCCCTGCTTGCAATCTACAGTCTGTATAAAGGTCTTACTGTAATCTGGAAACCCCAATGTTGCTGACCCAGCTATCTGTTGCTTGATCCTAGTAAATGCCTGTACTGCCTTGTCTGTCCAGTGCAGCAAATCTTTTGCCGCCATCGGTATTGCAAAATTAAGTCTGATAGCGGGTGCACTTCTTCGGCGTAGTTGGGAATCCAACTCGACAGAAGTTCGTAATGCCTAAAAGGACATCATTTCTTTTTGTAGTTGGCATGGGGCTTGTAAAATAGCATTCTTTCTGCTGTCATCTAATCGCCTGCCCTTCCCAGAGATAGTATAACCCAGGTAACGACTTCTAATTTACAAAATTGTAACTTAGACTTATTTACCTTATGTCCTTCGTGTGCCAGAAAGTGTAGTAGTCGAATAGTCTCGGACTTACAGAGTTCTTCCGTAGTCGCGCCAGGAGGATATCATCCACGACAGCAGTAGGTGGCACCCTTGGGCTGGTTGGAACTGAGCCAAATTGGTGGACATCTCTTGTGAGAAGATGGTCGGACTTTCGCAGTATCCCTGCGGTAACCTGGTATAGGTATAACGCTTGCCCATAAACGTAAATGCAAACCAAAATCTACTATCTTCCTGCAAGGGAATAGAGAAAAGGCATTACTGATATCAATTACAGAAAAGTAGTTATCCGTTGGAAGGATATCGTTCAGCAGAATAGACGGATCCGGGACTATGGGGCCCGAGGTACCACCGCGGCATTTATTGCCTGTAAGTCTTGTACCATCCTCCATGTCCCATCCGGTTTTACTGGAAATAAGGGCGTATTACACGGTGAGTCTGTGCACAGAATTAATACTCCAGCTTTCAAAAGTGCTGTGATTACCGGTAAAATGCCCTCCTCTGCCTTTCTGCTCAAGGGATACTGCCGTTTATGAGGTCTAAATTCTGACTTGGGTGTAATCTTTACCTGTCCTGCCATTCTAATCAGTCCGATATCGTGCTGACCCTGCGACCATAATGAGTTTGGAATCATCTGCAATTGAGATTCTTCCATGGGGGTAAGGAGACATAGTCATAATGTCCCAGGGGATTGTATCGGTTTGTCTTCCCTGAGGTGCACGGTCGGTCTGGCTTGTGTAACCCAGTTAAGTTTTTGAACCTGAATGCCCTTACCTGCCAACTGTTCTGGTGTCCATCCTACCCATTCAGTTATTTTCTTACCCACGAGGTACCATGACATTCCTTCACCCTCCGTGACTGAAATATGTGTGGTTAATTCATTCTTATACAGCAGCTGCATATCCCTTGTAAGGCTACATGTGACTGCAGAATTACCTAGTGTGTCCCAAAAAGGCTATGCAATACTAGTTTGGTGACTTTAAAACTAAGAAATTTCTTTTAGTATTCTAAATCAGGTCCGGCACATCTTCTGTCATACATTGTGCAATGTAATGGATCTGACACCTTCGGATTTGTTATGCCGTATTTGCTTAATGCCAAATTTGTAAGAGCCGTCACTACACTCTGGGGGCCTGTCTCTATCAAATCATTACTATACCAGTAATGTAGATCTCCCTGCCCCTCTAATAGCATTGCACTATTCAGTTCTATTCTCCGCCACCATCCCGTGGAGGTTGGGACGGCTGCTATACCGAACACTTGCATTAAATCTCTTCCTAGTAAATGTACTGGGCAGATTTCTGAAATTATTACTCGGAACCGTATGGTTTGGTTCGTCTCTGGGTCGGTAAACCACAGAGGTTTGGACAATGGCTCTTTGTAAATCGACCATTTGCTGCTTTTACAAGCACATATTCATCCGAGGTAACATCGGATGATATGGCAGTACTTCTGACTAACGTTAGAAGCCCTGAGTCACAAAGAAATTCTATGTCTCGGCCCTCAACTTGCAATGTGATCACTGGTTGGGATTCCAATTGCATAGTTGATGCTAGTGCTGTTAGATTTACCATTTGATATTTCTCATTTTCTGCCATTTCCTGTCCCCACCCATCATCTTCACTTGTACCTACTTCCCCATTCTCACTTTCTTCTTCTTCCTCATACCCTCCATCTACGTCTTTTTGACCATCATATAGTCATGCGGTACCACCGGAAGCAACCATCGGTTTCTCCGGTCCTCTGCAATCTCTGGCGAAATGTCCTTTCTTACCGCACTTAAAACACTCCCCCCTCTGTTGCCTACCCTCGAAATCCTCAGAATGACTTATGCCTCCCCGTCCTCGTCCTCTTCCCCTGCCACGCCTCTTCCATGATTTGCGGAACCTTGAACTAACATTAAAGTTCCATCTTCACTAACTGTAAAAGTCTGGGCTTTTTATCTTTTTTTCCTTCAGGTATTTCTCAGCATGTCTAGCATAATCCATAAGGGGCTGTAGACGCTGTCCTGTGTGTGATCATATGCTTTTGTATAAAGTTACCAATGGCTGTCTTGCAGCCCTTTAGGAATGCATTTTCAGTTGCTGTTCATAGGGCGAGTCATTTGCCTGATTTTCTGCCTTAATCAACCCACTATGAGCATCAAAACATTGTGTGAGACGATGTAGATAATTGTCTACGGTTTCGTCATCTGATTGAACGCATTGATTAATGCAAGTCCAATCTGCTTTGGGCTTCCAATGTTCTTCTATTTTATCTAGGAGAGTCTTTATTCTGGTTCTACACACTTGAGTTAAACGGCAAGGCTCCCCTTCCTGTGGTAGCAGGGGTCCCAAGTTCCGCAAATAAGGTGCCAATCAGGTCCTAGGATTTGCCTTATTACTTGTTCAAATTCTACAGCGTTTAATCTATAACTCATTCTCATGCCCCTACGTCTGTATGGAATTTACGATATCTACTTTTGGATGGGGAATCCCTCTACCGCTTTAGGATATCATCACGGGTCCACGGTCGGTAGACCAATATGGTAGGACCCTCACCTTCTGCGCCTGCTTGAGGATTTGCCACTTCTATCAGTGGGTATTCCTCTCCTTCCTGATCTACCTTCTCCTTAATTTTCCAGTCCCCTTCTCTCCTAATACTTCCGCTCGTAAGTCAAGAGTGTTGGCAGGCTCTCTCTGTAATATAATACGTGGCGTGGGGACACTCACCGAAGCCTGGTATTGCGGTGGGTCCTGGTCGGGGCACCTCAATAACCTGTGCAGGGTCTGGATACTGGATGGGAGGGGCCGAGGGATTCTGGTGACTACGACTGACTATGGAAGTTTCATTATCTTCCTTTTGAACAAAGTACACATCTTTTCACTTGAATTACCACACCCTTTTTCAAATTTTGTTCCTTATGTTTTTATTTGCTTCCTCCAGCCATTTCTGTGCCTGGGGAATCCCTACCTTCTTTTGCTTCCTTGTCTTATTTCCTGCCTGTTTGCAGTAATCTTACTAGATTTTGACATTCTGACTTATTTAAACATCCACTAAACCCATGATCTTTTTCCATTTATCTAAATACTTTACATTCTTTGGGTGTAAATCAAACATAAACTTTTCATCTTCAGTTTTGTCGCCTTTGGCTTAACTGGTTCCTGTTCCCATTTCTCTTACGAGAAACTATTCCTGTTCCTGAGATCTCTTGTATATGGAATCTATTCACATATACTCCTTATACTTTGAGAAAATTAAATTTCTCCCTTGACTAGTCCCTTAAAATTTAGACAAAAAATTCCAATCAGAAACAACAAAAATAGCTTTTCTTTTTGCTTACCTTTGTGATTCCTCCGCCCTGTTTAGCTGCCACCTCACGGATTGAATCTGGAAAGAGTGACTGGCCTCTAATTTCAACCTGTTTCAGTTGGAGGTCTTTCATTCGAGGAGAGCCTGATCTCTCTCCACCTGCGCAGGTTTTCAGCCTCTCTTTGTTCGTTTCGCCGTGCAGGGGCCCTAACGTTAGCCAGTTATGTCGAAAGATTTTGCTCTTCTAACATATTCTGGAAGAATCACACCAAGTTCTTGTAAGCAAGTAAAACAGCTTTATTTTACATGCATGGAGATCTGCTACATGATAGTAATATGCCAGCAGTCTGGCTACTTGTACTTTAAGTTCTCCTTATATAGACCCTCCTGCACGTACATACACGTAGCACAGAGGACTTTCATTAAAATTGATAGTTTGATTACTTGTTTTTACCAGCCAGTACCACAGTTATTCTTGCACCATTAACTTTATCAGCAGTTTAAGATTAACTCCTGCATTCCTCAGTGATCAACATTTTCCAGAACATTTCAGTTTGCACGCAGTGAACATTTTTCTGCTTAACCCTTTAAATACAGAATACAAAATATGTTGACTTCAGTATTTTTCCACATAGGGTGTCCACCTCTACAAAGAGGGCAGTCACAGGTGGAGTCCCTCAGGGATCAGTCCTTGGACTCCTTTTGACATTTACTTTTCAGAAGTCAAAGCTATTGTCATTGGTCGCCAGATGATTGCATTTGCAGATGATTGCAAATTAGGTGCTGTCATTGTATCTCACACTGACACAGATGTTCAGCAGGAGGGGCTGACACAGGCAAACAACTGGTGTCAGAGCCATGGACTAAAACTAAATGCCAATAAATGCATAATAGTATCCGTTGGGAACTCATCCATCCCTGTTAACTATCATATTGACAACACACCCCTTAGAGCTGATCCAGTAGTCAGGGACTTAGGGACACACATAGATAGTAATCTAGCCTTTGACTATCACATGTCTGCAGCGGTGAGGAAGTTATTCTATGTTACACAACTTATAAACAAAGGTACGGCATCTAAGTCCAAGGAAGTCATTGATGTCCTTCTATTCACATGTTGCAGTATTCAGTACATATGGGTTTACTCTTCTTGCTACCTGAATGTCTGGCCAGTATAGAAAAGATTTCAGTCACTGTATGGTGCGTGGTACGTCTGATGTGGCTATCAGAACATGGCCGTAAAAGTGATGTCTGCACGCACCAGCCCTCAGAACATCTCAGCCACCAGTGGAATATCAGGTGTTCCTGCCTTCCCGGCCGTCAGATTCTAGAGAAATCAGATAAGTGCCCCATTGGGGAACCTTTTCAGTCATTTATTTTGTTTCTAATGCTTGTTAATGTCATCCAGAAAGGGCAACTGTAAGTGCGGCCTTCAGATACCTCACAAGGGCACCCAAGATCAGTGTCTGTTTTGTTTAGGTAGGTCGCACGACTACAAGGCCTGCACCATCTGCCAGGCAGTTGTGCCCAAAACTCTCCACAGTCATCTCCACGCACTCAACCTATACCTAGAAAACCAACATCTCAGACAGCATTAGGTATGGAGGGTTCCGCCGACTTGCCTGCCGAAATGCCAAAAAAGAAGGCCAAGACCATCAGGCGTACTGTTACCTCTGCGCTTCCTTCGTCTGACTCTCAGCCTGTGGCTGACTTCGCCTGGTTGAAGACTCGGGCTCCACTGCTTTGGATACAGCGGGTACCCACAAGAAGCTGCACAATCCTACGCAGAGGGCACATCCACAAAGGCTTTTCCGACGTCTGTTTCTGATGCCGGGGGGGGGGGGGGGCTGTGATTTTGGTAGGACTATCGGATCCCTCCGTTACCTTACATCACCCGATACTAGGCCTTCTTCCATTCAGGCACCCGCTAGGCTGTCTCTCAAAAGGAAGGAAAGTCAAAGTTTGTTTAATGCTTTCCCACTACAGGGAGTTCGACTATTCCTCCTATACTGAGCCCAAGGCCTCAAACGTCAGACTCCTCTCTGAGGGAAGAGGAGGAATTTTCTGATTCTTCATCTGAAGAATCACTCTCTTATACTTCTCAGCTTTCTTCTCCCTTGGGACACGGCTCCCTAGAGGAAGAATCCGTTGATCCTGACTCCCAAGCTGAGGATCTATCTGACCTTTGGGGTGATTATTACCAAGATGTAGGAACTTTTTAAGTGGGAATCATCTGAAATGACTGAGGCTCAAGAAAGGTATTATGACCTCATTCAGATGGATTCCCCAGCCCCTACTGCTGTTCCTCCAATTCTGCCTGCCTTCCTGGATGCATTCTCTTTAGCATTCTTGAATCCTGACTCACAACCTCCTGCTCCACACAGACCTGATAGATTTTATAAAGTCTCCGAGACTGCTGTGTTTCTTATTGCGTGTCCTCCAGCAGACCCTGGCACCCTTTCCATCTCCATGGATAAGGCCTGTAAACTGTTACTCACCAACACCATTCTTCCTGCTGACAAAGACAGCAAAACCATGGAATGTGTGGGTGAGAAAATTTACACCTCTGTTATTCTGGCCTTCAGGGCTGCTAAGTACCAGACACACATGGCTGGATATGCCTTATCCCTTCTGGAGAAAGTCTCAAGGAATTGTTTGATTCCCCATATTGTGCTGTCAAAGCTTCACTGTCTTGCCTTCCTGCTTTCACCTCCCAGGTTACCAGGCACTCCATAAAGTGCAGTTATGATGCTGCTGAGGCCTCAGCCAGCTCAGCAGCATCAGCATCTGCTTTGAGAAAGTATTACTGGCTATGTCTCCGACTCCATCCCCTACCAGATGACTTTAGAGCAAAGCTGGTTGATGCCTCTCTGAACAATACAGCTCTGTTTGGTACAAAAGTGGCTGATTTATTTAATTTACTGCAGCAGAAGGGAAAAGAGATGCAGGATTTAAAACATATGCTGATCTCTCCTGTTCCAAAATACCAGAGGAATTATCCAGCAAAGACACAATTTATTAGAAAGCACTTTCATCCTGCTGCTCCCACAAGGCTCAGAAAAACAACTAGGAAGCAACCCACTCCTGCCAGAGTTTCCCCTTCCTCTAGCCAGAAGCACCCTTTTCAAGACAGGGCAGGTAGTGTCTGACTACCTGCCAACCTTAAAACCCCCACCCCTCCCTCTCTCTGTGCATCTCTCTCACCGTCTTCCAGTTTGGGCATCCATCACCTCAGACAAATGGGTCCTTTCAATACAAAACAGGTATTTTATGACCTGGCTTATGTCCCCAAAGTGAAAGGGTATCCCACAACATCCAAAACAACAGCTACACCTATTACAGCCAGTACTAGAAACTCTGATGGTGCAAGGCACCATCGAAACAGTGCCACTGGCTGCAAAATGAAGAAGTTTCTACTCCAGGATTTTCCTAGTGCCAAGAAAAGACGGTCCGTTGGGACCAATTCTGGACCTCTCTCTACTCAACCTCTTCCTTCAGGTTCCTGCTTTCAGGATGTTGACCTTAC
The DNA here is from genome assembly GCF_019279795.1 of Protopterus annectens. Classification (NCBI taxonomy): domain Eukaryota; kingdom Metazoa; phylum Chordata; order Ceratodontiformes; family Protopteridae; genus Protopterus; species Protopterus annectens. The sequence continues at coordinate 357,612,199 of NC_056740.1, forward strand.
CAACTCTTTTTCCACTCCTTCCCCAAGAGTTCATGGCCACCCTAGATATGAAGGATGCCTACCTTCACATCCCCATAAGGCCCATTTTCAGAAAATACCCGAGTTTCTCTGTGGGCCCATCTCACTTTCAGTTCTCTGCCTTGCCCTTTGGGTTTTCCACAGCACCCAGAATATTCATCAAATGTCTGGCCCCAGTTATTGCCTTTTGCAGGACAAAAGGAATCCAGATATTCCCTTATCTAGACGACCTGCTTGTACAGGCAGATTGCAAGGAGACCTTCCTGCAACACATGCAACTTGCCATTACCCTCCTACAATCCCTGGGATTTCAGATAAACTTCCCAAAATGCCACCTGGAACCTTCCCAAGACATTGTCTTATTGGGGTGCAGGATTCGCACAGACATCATGAAAGCTTGCCTCCCCCCCCAAAAGGTGGAAAGCCTAACCGAACACCTACTTCTCGTCCTCCAGAGAACAGAATTGACAGCAAGGCAGTACCTCAGGCTCCTGGGCTACATGGCAGACACTATCCCCATGTTACCATTAGCAAGACTCCATATGACGACATTGCAGTGGTACCTAAGGTTTGTCTGGACCCAGCATTCCCACCCCTTGGAGTACAGGGTTCCCCTCCTATCCTGCCTCAAACTAGAAATCCAGTGGTGGCTGAAGCAAGTGGACCTCAGTCCAGGTCTTCCCCTCCCACCACCTCATCTCAAACAGATCATACACACAGATGCCTTATACTTGGGCTACAAACAACCAAACCAAAAACCACCTCCAAATGAAGCCTTAATAGGCAAAAATAGTAAAAATGAAAATAAGGCTTCCACCACAACGAGAAGTACACTGAAAAATTCTGTTACGATACAAGCTTTAATAAAACGAAGAAATAAAAAACACAAATTGTGCTGTTCAGATTGCAGGTCAAGCAGGATAAGCGCTTTCAGTTAAAAAACCTTCTTCAGATCCTAGTGTGTAGACTGGAAACAGATTAGCTCTAAGGTTCATGATCCGTCTGATTTCTTCCTTTTCAGTTTTGTTGACAATGTCTCCTCCACGAAGGTTAGTAGTCACATTTGAAATAACCATAAAACTAAATGCCCTCTATGGACATGTGTCTGAAAATCCAGGGCATTCATTCAGTTTTATGCTTCCAGGGCTTAACAGAGTAGTTCCTATTAAGCCCATTTTGAATGAGAGAAGCCTGATTAAGAAATGAAATGGAGGCTTAAGGAAGGCATGTATTTGATTGCTGTTATGTGATTGGCTGAGCAATTAAGAATCTCTATTTTAACAGTAGTAAGTCAGGTCTACACACTAGGATCTGAAGAAGGTTTTTTAACTGAAAGCGCTTATCCTGTTTGACCTGCAATCTAAACAGTACAATTTGTGCTTTTTATTTCTTCGTTTTATTAAAGCTTGTATCCTAACAGAATTTTTCAGTATACTTCTCGTTGTGGTGGAAGCCATTTTTTCATTTTTACTTTTTTTTATTATTATCATACTTGGGCTAGGAAGCAACTCTGGGCCATCTGAAAGTGCAAGGGCTGTGGCCAGTGCCACACAAAAAAGAACACATCAATGTCAGAGAGATGAGGGCAATACTCCTGGCCCTGCGAGCCTTCCAGTCTACAACAAGGGCCACTAAAGATCTTTACAGACAATACCACAGTGCTGTGGTATGTCAGCAAAAGGGGGGACGGGACCAAATCTTACTTGCTTTGCAGACTATCGCTCCTGGTGTGGGAACTGGCCCCCTCCCAGGGAGTTACCCTGCAAGCGGTTTAAATTCCTTCACAACAGAACTCCCAGGCAGACTTCCTCAGCAGATCCATAACAAACAACCACGAATGGTTGCTTCACAGACATGTCTTCCTGGACCTGTTCCATTGGTGGGGTACAACACAAACAGACCTGTTTGGCTCCTCCATCAACAGGCAACTTCCTTTCTTCTGCACCAAACTCCCACACCCTCAGGTGATGGCAACAGATGTCTTCTCAATCTCTCGGAAGGGGAAGTTTGTCTGTTCATTTCCCCCATTCCCACTTGTACAAAAGGTACTGCTGAAGATCCAGCAGGACGGACCAAAATCTTGTTGGTGACTCCTTATTGGCCAAGACAGCATTGGTTCCCCCTACTGCTACAGTTATCCTAGGGCAATCACCACAAGTTACCCCTCAGAGTGGACCTTCTCACACAGCACAAGGGATCCCAAATGCACTCAATGGCAATCGCTGCACCTCATACTGTGGATGATAGGATTCTGATCCCTTTCAGACACCTTTACAATGAGGATGTGTTCACTGTCCTGCAGGAGGCCAGGAAACCAAACACAAGAAAATTGTACCTATCAAAGTGGAAGAAATTTTTTGTATGGTGTCTCAAAAGACAGTTGGACCCGCTTGCAAGCAACATCCCTCTAGTACCGTCTTACCTGTGTGAACTGCTGTAGACAGGATTGGCCTACTCATCCATTACACCCCACTTGTCTGCCATTTCAGCATGTCTTCCTCTGGATCCCCCTCCAGCTTCCAGACTACCAGCTAAGTTATTCCTTAAAGGGGTCCTTCACCTGAGACTTCCCCCCAGGAAGCCATCTCCACCCCCATGGGACCTGAACTATGTTTTGGAAAAGCTTAGACTTCCTCCATTTGAGCCAGCAGACAAAGCTTCCCTAAAATACTGTACATGGAAAACTGTCCTACTTGTGGCCTTGACCTCAGCCAGAACAGTGTCAGAGCTACAAGCCCTCATGGCTATCCCACCTTTCCTGGTATTCCACACAAGACAGGGTTACTCTTAGAACTAAGCCTTCCTTCATGCCCAAGGTGGTGAATGACCTTTCCTTAATTCAAGCCATCCACCTACCAACCTTCTTCCCTAACCCACAAGGAGACAGTGAAAGAGTTCATCTGCACAAAACCAAGTTCATCAGACAGGCTGATCAACTGTTTGCTGCCTTCCACCCCAGGGCCTGAGGGAAGACAGTAACCAAACAAACTATTTCAACTTGGATTTATAAACGTATCACCTTCTGCTACAAATACCGTGTTAATAACTGTTAAAGCACACTCCAACAGGGCAGTGGCCTCCTCAGGAGCCTTCTTCAGGGGTTTGGATACCTCTACCATTCTTGAAGCAGACACTTGGCCATCAGTGCACACCTTCATCAAACATTACAAGTTAGGCCGTATTTCCATAGCCAGAGCAGGGTTTGCCAGGGCTATCCTTCATGGATTCCTGGAGACTGCCTGTAGAACACCACCCCCTTCTTCACAGTGAGCTTTGGCACTCAACCATATGTGATGAATGCTGCAGTATGGGATTAGAAGGACATAGAAAAGTTGTGTAAAATCTTACCACAACCATATATGTCCTTCTCTTCCATGTTGCAGTATTCCTTCCCACCCTCCTTCCCTCATGTTATGCTGCATTTCCCTTTCTGGATGGCACAGGACTGCCATTTCCCTTGCTAGGTCTGGTTCTGACTGGGGCTTACAGTTCTGAGGGCTGCTGTGTGCAGATGTCACTTTTATGGCCCACATTCCACTAGCCACATCAGACGTCCCATGCACCATACAGCGACTGAAAACGTTTGTATACTGGCCAGACATTCAGGTAGCAAGAGGAGTAAACCCATATGTGATGAATACTGCAACATGGAAGAGAAGGACATCTGTAGTTAAGATTTTACAAAACTTTTCTTTATGTCCTTACAGTAATGTTCTATTGGTGTTGTCGATTTTCATTCATTCTTGACATCCCACCTTCCTGCCCCCTCTGAAAGACTTCTGGAGGATCAGGCCTTTGTCCTGGAAGGTTGTAGGGTTCTACCTTAGACAGGGCTTCTGTCTTTTCTATATTTTGCTGCAAACTCAATTTGAGGTAATGGAGAGAGAGGCATTGTGGATAGAGCCCTAGCTTGAGAGGTTTTGGTTGGCACAAGCTGTTTAATGGCTGAGTTGGTTAAGAGAGGTCGGAACCGAGTCCCATCTGTCAAGAATGAATGAAGATCGACAACACGGAACGTTATGGTAATGGCATAACTTCTTTTTTCTGTTTCTGCCCCTGTCTGGGGAGTAAGCCAGACTGTCTTATGGGTGAACTCCTCCACCTTCCCCCTGCAACCTGCATGCTGATAGCGGAAGAGCTGAGGAGACCAAAAAAAAAAGCAAGAAAAAAATCCATTAGTTGAGATATTTGATTGGCTAAAAAAAAAATCTTTTTAGTGATCATCAAGCTGGTTTGGGCATGTGGAAGGTGTTCTGGCCGGCTGTTATGTCCTTGGCAGAAAAAATACTATGTAGCTTATGTACTGCAGCAGTGATAATTTGAATTAGAGTAAGTTTCCTTACACAACTGTACTCTTTTTTTTTTTTTTTCCCCCCCGCCCCCTTTCTATTTATCCAGCATCTCTTTATGCAGCTCTTCCTAAAAGGAAGCAAAAGCATCATGGCTTTTTTTTTGTATACATTTCTTCCACTTCTGTCCACCATCATCTCTAGCCCACATCACCCCCCTACATTGGCCTTTAGTTTATTTAGTTTCCAGGCTAGGAAACATACCTCACATCACTTTGTGTGCACCACAAATCCTTTCCTTTATTCAGCACCACATTAATCCTTATTCCATCTCATGTTCTGTCTGTTTTCAACCCTTCAGTCTGCACTTTTCTCAGCCTGTTCTTCTGCTTCTCACCCTGCAGTGTCTCCAATCTCCTCCAACTCCCTTTTCCGTTTCTTTTTTCTGTTCCTCATCTGATTTGACTAATGCATTATTCGGCCATGCCGCATTGCTTTCACCTCGTCCTGTTTGCTTCCACATTCATCCTCATCCCCATGTTCACTTTAGTGGCATCTTTTACCATGGATTTCAACCACCCCTTCAGTTCCCCAGTGTCCCATATGCCTGGATTAAATTTACATGTCCTGTCCGTCACATCCTCTAACTTCTCCACTCAACTGATATGGTTATGATCACTTAAACAGTGTTCCCTCTTCTCTGCTTTATCTGTCACTGCCAGCATCCACTAGCCAATCATTATGTCCAAACTGCTTGCTTCCATAAATGTATTTCTTTAAAAACTAACTTCCCTCCTGTTCTCCTTCCAAATTATCCAAACATCCTTTAGTCCTTTACTTACTATGCCTTCCGTCAATGTTTTCTGACATTTCCCATTAAATCCTTTCTGCCAGACAACTGACTTACCGACGTATAGTGCAGCAGTATATTTACTGATCACAATGTCCCACCATCCCAGGCAATCAGTAGAGATAAAAATGGAATAGTGGCTATTGTAAATTGTAAAATGCTTTGCCCCATAACCTCAGTCTTTAAGTATCCTCTGAAGTTGTACAACTGGGAGTAAAGTGAGTAAATGTTAAAAAGGAAAGAAAAAAAGAAAGCATGTATCGGTGTTGGTTCTAGAAAAAAATGCATTATCCAGAGTCCTCCTCATCTCATCATTTCTTACTTAGTCATGTTCCTTTCTCTACATTGTAAGGTGATGGGCCACAGTGCGTGTTGGGGACCTGTGGTAGTCAGAGGCAGACAGATGCCGTTACTTTTATCAGACCTTGTTTTAAAAACAGTCAAGGGGAATGTGGTTTCGTCAAGCTAGCACCGGCGGGTCTGTATTATCTTATTGAAGAGGCATTACAGAGAATGCCTCTTCATCGATCCCGAAAGAATGAACCACCAGTTATGCGAACGGCCAATTCAGCGATCCCCCCCCAGGGAAAAATCCCTGATCTGGCCAGAAACGAAACATCACTACAAACGCATAAAAGTGGGGGGCTTCACTCCCACACACCCCTAACTAAATATACCAACTTCAAGATTGCACTACAGTGGAGAAAGGGGCAAATTCACACTGATGGCCAAGCGATTTTAATTAAAATTTTTCTTCATATTTCTCTCTCAGGATATTTACCTCATTAGCATAATTCTTTTTCTAGCTGCTCCTCTCCTTTACTTCTCTACAGTCTGTGTGTGCTTGAGTGTTCTTGTTATTTATTTATCTTCTACTGTTGGTAGTTTCTGTCAAAGTACCATTGTTGGTACTCCTTCTTTTTATCTCGTTTGTTACCTTTCAAAGTATTCTGTAATACCATAGTTGGTATTTCTTTTCCTTTAATCCTTTCTATTAAAAAAAAAAAAAAAAAAAAGAGCCGCCTTCTATCACTGTGTGATTGACAGAAAGTAAATTAACTTGTTACATCTATGGGCACCTCAGGTGTTAAGAGGTGTGAGAAGTGTCAGGGAAAAATGCCTAATTCAGACACACATACATTATGTGTGTACTGTCTTGGAAAAGTGCATTTACAAGAGAGTTGCTTGATTTGTCACCGTTTCTCTATGAGAACTCTCACAGAGCATAAGAACAAATTAGTTTTAAAAGGACTTCTAAAATCAGACTTTGATGAGGCCATCTCTGGGTCAAAGACTGAAGCCAGTTTGTCTTCATCCTCTTCAACCCGTTCTAGGAAACGTCATTCTTCAGTTCCCAGTGTTTCGGAACTAACAAAGAAAGCACCAAAGCATTCCTCGGTGCCAACCACTTCCTCAGCACCAAAATCAGGACTTGGCACCAAACTTCTTGAATCTTTGGCATCGACATTGGCTTCCTCAACTCCATCGGCACTAGACAAACCAAAATTAATCTTGGTACCAAGATCTAGGTACTCTCAGTCTTTTGACCCTCATATAGGCAGACCACCTAGCCCCCTCCTTGATGTCAGACCCCCCAGGTCTCCATCTGCAACATTGGTTCGAACCACTAAAAGAGTCTGCAAGGCCAACATCATGAGACTGGTGGATCAGCTCCTAGCAGTGAGAGGATTGTCTTTGGTTCCTAGCCAAGCTGGCATCGGAACCTCTTCTTCTACAACACCGCCATTTCCTCCTCCAACTCCTATTGAGACTTTGGAGCCCTATATTCCGACACTCCTGGCACCAACTGTCTTGGTTCTGGTAGCAAGTTCGTCTCCAGCACCGAGAGCCACCTTGAGTTCCTCTGGTACATCAGCACCAGAGGTCTCCCAGAGTCGATCTTCTCTGGTTGGCTCCGAGGTGCATGGACTGGTTTCCTTAACTTAGGAGCCATCTATGTCTCTTGGTGCTTTGGCCTTTGTAGGATCGACCCAGACTTCTGTTTCTAGGGTCACCTCGTTGGTGTGGGGTGTGACCCCAGTTCCGAAGGAGTCTGTTTCAGTTCTGGGCTCCCATCCCTCTATGGGGAGGGGGGGCCTTCCGAATCATGGAGAAGGCTTTGTCCATTGGGGACTCTCAGTCTTTGCCATCCCTGTTGGGACAAATTTCCTCGACTTGAGCTGCCATCCATCTCATCCCTAGGACAGAGGGCACAAAAGTACCAGGAAAGACCCACTTTGATGGTTTCTTCTTCGGACACTTCCCTGGAACATCTCCCCGAGGAAGTGCCTGCGAAGAAAAAGTGCAAGAGGAAGCACTTAAACTCCCTGGAGGAGTCTTTCACTGAAGATACCGATTTTAATGAAGGGGAAGGTTCTCCCAGGTCAGCCCCTGATGATGATTCCTTCAGGGACATCCTGGAAATTCTGAAACAGAGGGATAGCTGGTCTTCCATACAGCCTTCCTCAGAGGAGTTGGTATACCTGGAAGCTTTTCATGCCCAACCCTCTACTTCTTGGATCTCTCCGCCCGCTGACAATCTTATTAAACTTATCGCTCAGTGGACATGGAAGATGCTCGACTCCATCAAGCTCATCCTCAGGAGGCTGATTGCTCATGCAGCTGAAGGGATGACTAGAGCAGCTGGTTCAAGCATAGCCACTAGAAGGCACTCCTGGATGCATTTGTTTGACTTTGCGGAGCCATTTAAAGTGTCACTTGTCAACACTCTGTTTGATGGATCTACCTTTTTGGTCCAAATGTGAAAGACACACTAGCCAGATGTGAAAAAGATGGCAAGGCCCTTTCTGCCGTAGGCATACATTTCTCCACTCCTCTGTGGCCTTATTCAAGGAACCAGAGAAGTGGGAGACTATGGTTTAAAAATTCCATAGGGCCTTTCCAGGATTCACAAGGCAAAGACTTTCCCCAGGGCAGAGGCGGAAGTAATGGAAGATGCCGCCCCAGAGGCAGAAATGGACCTCAAAACCAGGGGTCCAGAGAATCTTTCTCTGATACTTCCTATCAGCACCCCTGAATGGGGGCCTCATTGCCCTCTTCTAGAGGCAGTCAGGGGGGGGGTGACTTTCTCTGCAGCAGTCTGCCTGGCAACTATTAACTATGTACAAATGAGTGTAGAGAATAATATCTAGAGGTTACGGAATCCCACTTTCATTACCCCCATTCACCCAGAAAAAACTCCCGGATGTCCCACCCAGTCACAGGGAAGCAACAGCAGTCCTAGTAATTCAAAAACTGCTCGACAAAAGATTGATTTCATCAAGAGTCCGCTTAGATACTGTTACAGGAATTGCTTCTCTTTATCCAGAAAGGCTACAGTGCATCAGATCCCAAGTCAGACAAATTCCAAGAAACAAAAGAGTTCCAGTAAAATTAGTCCTAAAAGCATTAGGCTTAATGGCAGCAGCAATAACTCTTGTCCCCTTAGCAAGATACCACATGCGAATCCTGCAGTAGTTACTTGCGTCCCAGTGATCTCTGATGCACTGGGCAATATCTTACCTAATTGTGGTTACAAACCGCTGCAAACAAGATGATATGTGTTGACTCCACTCCGATCAGATTCTCTTTGGACGACTGTTCATTCTTCTCCAAACCCAAGCTGTAGTAACCACGAATGCTTCCCAGATAGGGTGGGCGGGGCATTATCAGGGAAGAACAGTCCAGGGCATGTGGTCCCAATTAGAAGCCAACTTGCACATCAGTGTTCTAGAGATGAGGGCAGTAGCAATTCAAACAGACAATATGTCGATGGTCTGGTGTAACAACAAACAAGGGGAAAACAAATCTTACCTATTGTGTGGAGAAGCCTTCAGAGTTTGGCAGTGGGCGATTTCTTCCAACTGCTTTCTCATAGCAGTGCAAATTCTGAGGAGCTCCAACGTGATAGGGGACAAGTTGAGCAGAACTATTCTCATGCCTCACGAGTGGTGTCTCAACCCTGTAGTGGTGAAGAAGATCTTTCGTCACCGGGGCAAACTTTGTTGCGATCTTTTTGCCTCACCTTTGAAAAACAAGTGCAGAAACTACTTTGCCCTAATCACCCCCCCCCCCCCGGGTCTCACCAATAGACCCTGTCCTCCACGATTGCCCTCCCGGTCTTCTTTATGGTTTTCCTCCAACTCCGTGATATGGCAGTTTCTAAAGAAAGCCAAGAGGACAGAAAACTCAATAATTCTCATTGCCCGCTTCTGGCATCGACAGGTTTGGTGTCCCTTCCTCTGGCTTCACCTTCTTCAGAACCATGGATTCTGGACCCAGCTCCAGATCTGTCTCATCCGGAAGGCATGATTCATCCGAATCTCCAACATCTCAAGCTGACTGCATGGCTTCTCCAATTCCCCTGATTGCCAGGCATCCTTCCCTTTCCTCTCCTGTTCAACAGATTATCGTGGCTCATCACAAACCTTCATCTAGGAAACTTTATCAAAGTAAATGGGAAAAATTTGTGAACAGGGCCCTTAGCAACAAACTTTATCATTATTCAAGCCCTGTTCCTAAAGTTTTGGATTTCTTAGGTAACCCCTACCAGTCTGGTTCCTCTTCATCAACAATTAAAGTTCATCTATTGGCAATCTTGAACTTTCATATGGGATTTGATGGCTCATCTCTAATGTCACACAAACTCTGCAAAGCATTTTTAAAGGGACTCCTGATGTTAAGACCGCCATTTAAACAAAAAGTTCCTCCTTGGGGTCTAACATTAGTCCTACAGTCCCTTACATTGTCTCCCTTTGAACAATCAGCAACATGTAAGAGAAAGAAGCAGCACCACCAAGCGAAGCACTCAAATTAAACAAAATGTAACAAATAAGAACAAGTGAGTGCACCATGGACTGTAGCATCATATAGATCCACCCTTACGCCCCATTGTATCCAGTAGAGGCTGGCTCACGGAACCTTTATCCATCTATCTTGACAAAATGTTTAAGCCTATTGTATCTCAAGTTGAACATGTCTTAAGTGATACATCTAATTTTTTGGGCAATTTGGCTAAATTTATTCATACATCCTATTTTAATTACAATGATATATTAGTTACTCTTGATGTTAAATCTCTTTTCATGTCCATCCCTAATGACAAGGGTTTGGATTTTGTCAGAGCCATGTTGACGCACAGTAAACTAGGATCTCATTTGATCGATAGATTTATATCATTATTAGAATTGATTCTTGAGAACAATGTTCTATGTTATCAGAACAATTATTTCTTACAAACAAAGGGAGTAGCTATGGGCACCCCATGTGCCAACGCCTATGCTAATTTGGTGTTGGCACAATGGGAATACACATTTGTGTTTAACAGTGATTCACAATACTTAAGCAATCTAAAATTCTACAATAGATTTGTAGATGATGTGTTTCTTTTGTGGGGAGGTACTGAAGAACAACTTTTAAACTTTGTTAAGTACATTAATGCCTCAACCGACTTCCTTAGTTTTGATTGTTCTCACTCTATGAATCATATTGATTTCCTGGATGTTAAGATCATTAAGAATACAGATGGCTTTGACACTGAACTCCATAGGAAACCCTGTTGGAAAAACAACTTGTTGCATCGTGGGAGTATGCATCCCCAACATATTTACAAGAACATTGTTAAAAATCAAACATCTAGGGTTTCCAGGTTGACATCAGAACAATCAACTTATCATAAACAGAAAATGAGTTTAGCTAGTGATTTTGTATCCAGGGGCTATGACAAAAAACTAGTGAATGATGTTATTTCTGAAGGTGATTCTAACAGAAATAAACAAGGAGCCCCATTGATCAATAGACCACATACACATTCCATTCAATCTAAGACTAGGAATACATCAAATATTAATAGAATTGTCATACCATACACTAATAGAAACAGCTATGTTATAGACATCCTAAACAGACACTGGAACATTCTTATGCTAAATGAGAAAATTGGTTCGATAATTGATACTAGACCCAGAGTAGCATATAGGAACATGCTCTCACTTAACAGGCTGCTTTGTTATGACAAGACACCAACCCAGATACAGAAGAGTCAGAAAACTGGTACTTTTGCCTGTCATACATGTAATCAATGCAGATATATAGCTAATACCAACAGCTTTATACACCCTGAGACAAAGAGGACATACACGTTCAAACATTATGCCAGTTGTAAATCTACTAATTTAGTGTATCTAGCAGTTTGTCAATCCTGTCGGATGTTCTATGTGGGCATGACGACCAGATCCCTACGTGAACGTATTAGGGAGCATTTATATGCTATAACAAAAGGGAATACCTTGAATGCATTGGCCAAACATGTTGGGGACCAAGGTGATACTCATTATTTCAAGTTTTTAGTTCTTGAATTGATATCTGTAGATAGTAGACTAGGTAATATGAGAAATAAGGTTGAAGAAAGGGAAGGTAAATGGATTCTTAAGCTACAAGCCCATAGATTTGGGCTTAATGATAGGTTTACTATCAAGCCATTTTTATCTTCTAGACCCTTGAATCATTAAGCATTTAGACATTTTAATCATAATAGAAGTAGTTGATTTCTTTTTATCTGCAAGATTTTTACATTGTATATTTATTTTAGATGTATTTTTATGTTATATTATATTTTATATGTTTGTCTCTTTAAGAGCATATGATGTCACCACAAACAAGATGTTTAAAAAGGGAGCATTTGTCAACTGCTTTTATGTCTGATGAAGCGTTATATGATAACGCGAAAGCGCTTACACATTGCTGCAGTTTGTTTATTTGTTTGTTTTCTATTAAACGTGGGTTTTATTCCATAAGAAGACCTCATTGGATTTATTGAAGCTGATGCTACAGTCCATGGTGCACTCACTTGTTCTTATTAATCAGCAACATGTGACTAAGTTTTTGTCTTGGAAAACTTTATTTTTGGTGGGTATTATATCTGCCAAAAGAGTATCTGAACTTTAGGCCTTATCCTGCAAACCTCCCTACTTAATATTTCACAAGAATAGGGTTGCCCTTAGGACCAATCCATCCTTTTTACCCAAGGTAGTTTTAGAACTAATATAAATCAGACACTTCAATTGCCAGTCTTCTTACCTAATTTTACCAATAAAGGGGAGTATTTCATTCATTTACTAGACGTCCACAGACAACTATGAATTTTACCTACAAAGAACAAAGGATTTCAGAAAGTCTGACTAATTATTTGATGCATTTTCTTTTCTGTCTTTAGATAGTCCAGTTTCAAAGGTTACCTTGGCAAAATGGCTTAGAGACTATATTACTTTTATCTGTCAGTCAGGCTCCAACGTCCACGCTCAATTAAAGCCCATTCATCTATCAACTCACGGGACGGTGCAGTGGTGCAGCGGTGCAGCGGTAGCACTGTCACCTCACAGTAAGAGGTTCTCCAGTTCAATTCTCGGCTGGGATACCTTATGTGTGGAGTCTGCATGTCTTCCCTGCATTCGTGTGGGTTTCCTCCGCGTGCTCCGGTTTCCTCCCACAATTCGAAGACATGCATCTGGAGCATTTCTCCCCAGGCCTCCGCTGAAAATTGGCTTCATTCCAAGTCGGACTTTCCCAGTCAACAATTGTTAAGTAAATAAATAAAAATAAATAAAAAACTAGAAAGGTGGCAACGTCTGGAGTTTTTCATGCCAGAGCATCCCTGGATGATATTTGTGCAGTGGCCACTTGGTCTTCTCCGCATACCTTTATCACACATTACAAATTGGATCAGGTCTGAAGGGGATGGGCATCATTTGGTTCAATGATGCTTAGGAATATCCTTCCGTAAGACCTCCCAAGACTAAAATAGCTGGAGACTCTGTCCCACAGTCAAGGACTGAGTGAAGATTGATAACATCAGATAAAGAAGTTGTCTTACCATAAGGTTCCATCTGTGTTGTTGATCTTCACTAATCCTTGGCATCCCCAAACCCCATCCTGAGGCTCTTAATGGATTGAATTCTCACAGAACTAGCTTCATCATAGTGACACATATTTGGTCTCTGTTTATATTCTTACTTCTTATCTGCCACTAATTTAAGCAAACTCGATCTGAGGTAATTTACGTAGCAGCATTATGAGTAGAGCCTAGCTCGAGAGTGTGGAGGGCGCAAGCTAAAGTAAACAGCTGAGTCTGTTCCAAGGCAGCCCCACAGTCAAGGATGAAGATCGTCACCACAGATGGAACATTATGGTAAGACGTAACTTTTATTTATTTATTTTTTTACATATAAAGGCACTTATTAAGCAACACAGACACTGAGGATGTGTGAGTAACTACAATGATATCTTTAAACAGACTGAACTAATAGAAGCAATATGTAGTACATAATGTGCAACACACACTTATAGGTGTGCACAGTAATAATGTATTATGTTACTAACCTTAACTCTTCACTTAGCATGTTATTATTTTTTTTACATCAAATGAGATCTTTTGCACACATCAGTTAACATTTCATTAAGTACAGTTTTAATTCCCTAAAATATATTGTTCATTTCTCAAACTGTCCATATCTGCCTGGTTTCTTCAATATGGCTAGAGAAAAAGGAAAATGAATATATAAAATAGGCTAAGGATTAAAAAGAATAAATTAGAAGGCATGGAATGAAGAAGGAAAGAGATTAGTAATACAGTTATAGAAATATATTACTATGAGAACATTTTATAAAAGTTGGTCTTAATGATGATGATATTTAAGGAAAAATATAAAAATGTTTTGTTTTTACAGTGATGGTATGATGTGAGAAAAGTACAGAAAGGAAAAATATGAAAGAATATGTAATGACACATTGGAAGATTTGGAACATAATGATAGAAAGTACTTTGACAAAGAAAAATAATTATATGAAAGAAATCAAGAAAAAATACAAGAATAGTTATATACACAAAGATATTTTTACAAGGAAAAAGTAGTAGTTTCAAGTTATTTAAGTAGATTAGTAAAGGAAGATGGCAGTTTAATGAAAGAAATAAAAAGATGCAAAAATGATAAATAGAAATAATTCAGAAAAAAGATTATGAATAGTATAATACAATATCTGCAAGAAATGTTTAAAGAAAAAAGAAATAAGCAAAGGGAGGTAACAGGAAAAGAGAAGAGGAACTGGACAAGATTTCCTTTATATGAGTGAGATAAAGTATCTTTTTAACTCCAGACAGGTTTTTAAATTCTCTGAGGAAAAGGTGAACTGTCCTGTTTCAGATGATTGCACATCTTCGCTAGACTGGTTGTCTTCCTGGTTGATAGCCCATGCTGCAGCTGCGATTAAAGCTGAAATAATTTCCTTTTTAGTTAGGTTAGCATGCACCAGTCCTTTGGATTTGCGCACTTTAGCCAACTGGTTCACTGCCAGCTTGTCATAATCCTCTGCTGACATCTTTGCCTTGTTTCCCTGACTAAACTAAACTAACAAAAGTAAATAAAACTGTTTTGAATAATGAAACTATGTACATTTACCTTGTGGCTACTGAGAGTACACACACCTTTAGTGACAACTGCTTACAGGTTGTAGAAGTTCAATTAATATATCCCAACACTGCAACCAGCATGTGACGCCCCTCCTCTGGGACAGTAATCAAGGAGCCTGAATTCTCACCACTGACACTGGTGGGGAATGTTCACTTAGAACAAAAATGGATATACGCAGTATTTACAGATGCAGCTGTCTGCACCAAGCACAATTTCCCTTAAGTGCACACAGGGAGCACACTCAGTCCTGGGGCTGGGAATTCCTCTCCAGCCCCCAAATAAGACATCACCTTTCTGTCTGCAAAAACATTTCACTACCACCAGCCAGCTACTTTAAGGCTCTTACCAGGGTACCCAATTACTCACAGTAAAATTAGTACTATACAAATGTTATGTTAACCAAACAACAAGACTTTCAGGAGCATGAAGCCCCAAAACAAATGCAGTTACTCTCAAGGATTAAAATATTTTCTAAAAGACCAGCCACAATGATATATTTAATAATAAATAAAATAGGAAACATGAAAATACTGAGTATTTATTTACAATAAACACCAGAGTTTCAATTCACAGGAAATAAATAAGACTCGTACAGATACAGAAAAACAATACTTTTTGATAATCTCACTGATGTGATGTTGTCCTATCTCGCCTTCTTTCTTAGGTTGGGTTCAGATCTGACTAGACCTTATACACCAGCTCGAGGTCTTTCACTAGCTTGTGGCTGTTCCCTATCCCATAATGCACTAAGAGAGCTCCCCAGATCTCATTTGATGCTAAAACAGGTCAGGTGCTGTTCTCACTGGCTCTGGCCAAGTACAATTTCTTCTTCTTTTTTTTTGGAAAAAAATGTTTTTTTTTTTCGAGTGTGTTTTTCTATTAATAACCGCTTGGACTTGCTATTGATTTTTCGCTGCTTTGTGTTAAACTGCTGTTTGCCATTGTTTTTTCCATAAGGCCTTCTTTCCCCTATTCCGGCTTAAAACTAAAATTAAAACAGCCCATTTTTAGTTAGAGGGCTTTCCTTTTCTCCCTTTTTTTTATTCTTATAGGTTGGTTCATTTAACTTAGAGAGCTAGACCCGTTTATGTTAGAGGGTTTCCCCCCTCCATTTTCTCACTCCTCAGAGCATAGCCCATTTAAGTTACAGGGCTATGCCATCCTCTCCCTTCTATTAGAGTTAGTTTTAATTATTTGTTATTAGTTGTTACTGTTGGTGTTGCTGCTGTTGTTTTAAAAAAATTTTTTTTGGATATATCTATAGATGTCCTTCTATTCTCATGTTGCAGTATTCATAACAGTAGGGAGTTGCTGCCTGTAGCATCACCGTCCGGCCAGTATACCAAAGTCTTTTTCACAGGAGGGTACGTGTGACGTCCCTTGCCACGGCCATAAACTCACAACGTCTACACGTACCCTGATCAGAATTTTTCTACTGCAGTGAATGTCGGACTCCTGTTTGCCTGTTCCACAAGCAGATCGCGTTTCTTCAGCCGACCGCTTTTCGACTGATACAGATAAGTGCCCTGTTGTTTTTTTTTTCCATACTTTGATTACAGTTTAGACTTACATGTCAGCTAGAAAGGGGAAGTGTGCTTGTGGGAGACAAATTCCTCACAAGGACACACACGAGAAGTGCGTATTTTGCTTAGGCGAGGCCCACAACCATACGTCCTGTCCTATTTGCAAATTTTCGCCCCCAAAACTGTCCGAAGCAGCTTGGCACTGAAATTGTATTTAGAGAACCAAGCTATGTTGCTTAGTGCTCTGTATGAAAGGAGGAGTAGGCCCATCTGATGAGCCGCTGAGGAAGAAAGCCAAAATAATCAGGTCTGAATCCCAAGCTGCACCTCAGGTGTATGAGCAGGTTCTAGAGGCACTTGAAAGTTCGGAATCAGCTCAGACGAGGATGTCCAAAGCAGGCCCGGGAACCTTAATGGAAGCTGGGATGCCGGCAACCGCTTGTACATCCGCTGAGGCAATTTAGCCATCAAAAATTGATGTCTGAGGTGAACCACAACTCATATAGTTGGAAGGCCATTCTCCTTCTTTTCCTACTAAGCAGACATCCACTTCTATGCTTTTTCCACCGGCAACTCCTTTGAAGAGAAAACAAAAAGACTAAGCACCCTGAACCTCAATTGGTTAGTCTCTTTAAGCCTTTTCAGGCCTTGCAGACACAACAGCTTCCCCCTACTCTCTCACCTCAGCCACCCTTTCATATCTGAGGAAAATTACTCCTCTTCTGAGGAATCCTTCTCTTATGAAACCTAAGTAGACTCACCTAAGGATGTCATTACCCCAGAGGAGGAGGATTCTATTTCTCCTGAATCCTCAAGAGAAGAATTTACCTTTGGGGATACTATCTCCTTCATGAGGGAACATTTTAAGTGTCAGGCTTCAGAAGTGTCTGAATCCAAGAAAAGGTACTTTGACCTCTTACAAATGGAGCAACCATCTCCTTCTGCTGTCCTTCCCTTACTCCCTGCTTTTCAGGATGCTTTTTTGGCTGCTTCTCAGTCTCCTGCCTCACAACCTCCAGTAACTAAATGACTAGACCATTTCTGTAAGGTCCCCATGACACCCAATTTCTCTAGAAATCCACCAGCAGATCCAGCTGTTATAGCAGTCTCTGCAAATAAATCTTCAAGGCAGTTACCTTCCGCTGTCCTTTACCCAACCTAAAGACAGACTGAGGAAAAAGGTATATACCTCCTCTACTCTAGCCATAAGGGCCTTGAACTACCAAACTCACATGGCCAGGTATGTTTTAGATACAATTTCCAAAACCTCTACCCTTCTGTCTGAGGTACAGGACTCCCGTATAAAAGCCCAAGTTAATTCCTTACTTTTCACAGCATCCTAATTGACCAGGCACTCCATTAAGTGCAGTTACAATGCTGTGGAAGCCTCATCTAAATCAGCTGCTTGAGGATCAGTACTAAGGTGATATTCCTGGGTTAGGCTTTAACTTCTCCCTATGGATGTTCAGACTAAATTTCTGGATGCACCCTTGGACAATAAGGCCCACTTTGGACAGGCTTCAAGGGAAAATAATTACAGAATCTCAAACATCTTCTGGTATCCCCCCCTATTCCTAAATACCACAGGAATTACCCACAGAAGCCCTCTTTTGTTAAAAGGCAGTCCTTTCACTCAGCCCCTCCATCTAAGGGATGTAGACAACCCAGAAAAAGCTCTACTCCCAGGTTTCCCACCAGCTCCTCCACTACATCTTTTCGGGGTCAGTTTGACCAACCCAGATGACCTCCACTGTGACTCACCCCGGCTGCATCCAGAAACACCCTTATCCCTTAGACTTACACTCTTCCTACCCTCCTAGTGGAGAATAACAGCAGAACAACGTGTACTGTCCAACATTCAGAGAGGATATTTCATGATCTGGTAGATGCTCCCACCTTTTCAGGGTATCCCTCAGCCACCAAGAGACCACATCCACTTATTTCCAACCATCATTCAACAGCTCCTAACTCAGGGCACCATAGAACAGGTGCCTACCCCACAAAGAAACGCAGGTTTTACTCAAGAATGTTTCTTATACCGAGAAAAGACGGCCCTTGGAGGCCAGTCCTAGACCTATCCTTCTTAAACATCTTTCTCCACATTCCCAGCTTCAAAATGATCACCTTACCCCTTCTTTTACCACTAATTCCCCCCCAGGCATTCATGGTAGCCCTGGACCTGAAGGATGCCTATCTCCACATTCCTGTACATCCAAATTACAGGAAATTCCTCAGATTTGTAATAGGCTCCTGTCATTTTCAATTCTCTACCTTGCCCTTTGGTCTCTCCACTGCTTCTCTAGTGTTTACAAAGTGCCTAGCCCCCTTCATTGCTCACTGCAGGACCCAGAGTATACAGATATACCCATACGTAGACAACCTGCTCATCCTTCCATTAAGAATACCAAGTTCTTCTACTTCACCTACAACAGGTGTCTTCCACCCTAACTCAGTTAGGGTTCACCCTAAATCTAGAAAATTCACACCTGGCCCCCTCACAAGATTTGGTTTTCTTGGGATGCAGGATCAGAACAGACTGCATGAAAGCCTTCATTCCAGACCAAAGGATCAAGGACCTTTGCATATACCTGAGTCAGATCCTTGCCCACTCCTCCTTAACCGCTCGGGGAATTCTTGAGAATGCTAGGCCACATGGCATCCTTCATACCCATGTTACCCCTGGCAAGACTCCACATGCATAAAATCCAGTGGGTCTTGAAAAACCTATGGAGCCAACATTCCCAACCCATGGGCTCGCCTGTTCCACTGCTCCTGTGCTAAAAAAAGGAAATCCAGTGGTGGCTCTCAGCACTGCAACTCAACCTAGGAACCCACCTTCAACTTCCAGCCCCACAACAACAGGTCTCCACAGATGCATCAGACCTCCTGGGGTGGGGGTGCAGTGCTCTTAACAAACCAACAACAATTCTCAGTTCAAGGCAAATGGTCCACTCAAAGGCAAAAGGACCACTTCAGCATCAAGGAAATGAGGGCATTGCTACTAGCCCTTCTAACTTTCAAACCCACTATCCTGCCAGGAACCAGGAAAGTAATCACAGACAATATGACTGTCCTGTGGTACATCAACAAGCAAGAGGGGACCAGGTCCTACCCCCTACGCAGCCTGGCCATCCAGATTTGGAACCTAGCAGGTTCCCTCCAGGTTCACCTGCTAGCAATGCATATCCCCTCAACAGAAAATGTTATGGCAGACAAACTTAGTAGAACCTTGGCTCCCTCTCAAAAATGGATGCTTCATTGAGAGGTCTTCCCGGACCTAATACACAGGTGGGATATTCCACTAGCAGATCTCTTTGCCTACCCCCAGAACATGCAGATGCCCAACTTCTACACAAGAAATCCACATCCACAAGCTTGGAAAGTGGATGCATTCTCCTTTTCTTGGGAGGGAATGTACCTTTACACCTTCCCTCCTTTCACACAAATTCAGAAAGTCCTGAAAATTCAGAAGGACAAACCAAAAATCCTGCTAGTGACCCCATATTGGCTAAGACAGCATTGGTTCCCCTTCCTACACTTACTAGCCAAGGGCAATCACCACAGGTTACCCCACTGATTAGACCTGCTCATACAGGACAAGGGATCCCTACTCCACCCACAGGTGAACAACCTGAAATTGACCTATTATTTATTATTTGACCTAGTATTTAAGTGGCACAGATTCTTCAAGGGGTGTCAAAGGAATAACCAGGACCCCCTCACTACTCCGATACCGATGGTCCTATCCTATTTGTGTGAGCTACTCCACTCAGGACTAACTTATTCTTCAGTTGAAGTCCACTTGTCTGCCATCTCTGCCTGTCTGCCCATTACACCCCCCTCTGCCATCCAGACTGGAGGTCAAGCTTTTTCTGAAAGGAGTTCTCCACATCAGAGCCCCACAGGACACCCATTCCCCGTCCTTGGGACTTAAATTTTGTTTTAGAAAAATTAACCTTACCTCCTTTTGAACCCGCTCACTCAGTTTCCCCTGAAGCTATGCACCCTAAAAACAGGTCTGCTGGTGGCCCTTACCTCTGCCAGGAGGGTCTCAGAGATACAAACCCTTATGGCCACATCTCCTTACCTTGTTTTCCACAAGGACAGAGTGGCTTTCAGGACCAATCATTCCTTCATGCCCAAGGTAGTTAATGAAGTTTCATTGACTCAAACCATTAATCTACCAGTTTTCTACCCTCACCCACAAAACTCCTCAGAGAGGACTTTACATTTCCTGGATGTACACAGACAACTCATATTACTTGGACAAAACTAAGTCTCTTAGGAAATATGACCAATTATTCATTTCCTTCCATCCCGGAGCCTTAGGGAAGGCTGTCTCAAAACAGACCATTTCCTCATGGATCTCCAACTCCATTTCTTTGTGCTGCTCCCATCATGGGAAATCCTTTCAAGGCCATGTTAAACCTCATTCTACCAGGGCAGCTGCCTCCTCTACTGCCTTTTTCAAAGGCATGGACTTCACCTCCATTTTAGAAACAGCCACTTGGACCTCGGTACACACCTTCACCAAGCAGTACAAGCTGGATATGGCCTCTAGAGTAAGAGCAGGCTTTGCCAGGTCTATCCTCCTGGTCTTGGTTGATCAAGGAAACCTTTCCTCCTCCCAGGTTCATACGTAAAGCTGTGGTACTCTCCCTACTGTTATGAATACTGCAGCATGAGAATAGAAGGTCATAGAATAGTTGTGTAAGAACTTACCATAACCTTAGATGTCCTTCTCTTCCATGTTCCAGTATTCAGTCCCACCAATTTACCCCCTGTTTCTTCCTAACCAGAACTCCATGGCCTACCTGTGGGGACATAGTCATTATCTTCCCCAGTCTCAACTATCCTCTGCACAACCAACCTACTGCCGTGGGCCTAGCCTACATGCAAGTCTAAGGATCTCCCACTAGGACCCTCCTTTGCAATCCACAGGAACACTACTGTATGCGGCTAAACAGTTCTGAAGAGGGTAAGTGTAGATGTCACTTTTATACCCAACGTCTATTTATGGCCCTGGTAAGGGCTGTCACACGTACCCTCCTGTGAAAAAGACTTTGGTATACTGGCTGGACGGTGGCGCTGCAGGCAGCAACTCCCTACTGTTATGAATACTGCAACATGGAAGAGAAGGACATCTAGGGTTATGGTAAGTTCTTACACAACTATTCTTTTGATTTTTGGCTCTTTCCTTTCTTTTACTGATCAGCACTAATTATGTCTTCTAAGGATTCTAAACCCTCTGGGTTTGAAAAGTATGAAAAATGTGGACAACAAATGTCCCTTGCAGACAGGAATACAGTTTGTGTCTATTGTTTAGGAGTTCACCTCCAAGAGTCCTGTGCAATTTGTTATTCCTTCGGCCACAGGGCTTTGTTGGAACACAAAAACAAGCTGATTTTAAGAGGCCTTTTGAAAACCTCCTTCGCCAAAGTGATTCAAGAAGGTCTAGGTCCTTCAGAGTCTGACCAATCACCTTCTTCAAAGTCTGACAGGTCTACTAAGAAGTCTTCATCTTCTAGCACGCCATTGGAGCCATCCACAATAATTGCTTAAGTATCCTGTCCGGATGTGAAGGCTGTCTGTTCTGAGAGGCTTTCCACTTCTGGCCCCATCAGTCTCAGTGCCAATGGAATTTCAATTACGGAGCCAGTCCCCTGAATTGGAACCAGTATCTCCAACTCTGAGGTCACCATTATCTCAGCTTTCTAAATCTCCTGCCCCCTCGACTAGATCTTCCAGGAACTTGCCTGATGACGACGTGGATCAGGTGGTGCCGAGACTCTTAAGTACACCAGCACTCGCCAAACTGTTATCAGATCTGACCAAACCCTCCCCTTCTGTACCAATTCCTCCTCTGAGATGACGTCAGAGCCGGAATGTCAGGAGCTGATCATGGTGGAACTGTCAGAACCAAGACCTGTCACAGGATCATCTGATCTGAACAGTGCTCTGACATCCTTTGTTCCATCAGAACTGGAGGAGTTGAGGAGCCTAACACTCTTCAGTTGGGTCCAGGGAGGGGAGTTGGATCGGGCATTTGTTAGATCCGAACTTCCCTCTCGGGGCATCGGCTCAGGTGAGCTTGGCTCCTACATCAGCCTCAGAGCTGTCCCCCTTGGTTCCAGGGATTCCCTCCGGTTCCTCAGATCAGGGGTGGGGGGCCTTCGAGATGATGAGGAGAGTGCTGTTTCCACAGGCAGCTCCACTCTCAGGTCTGGATATTCTTCCCCCAAAGGCACCGGTGTCTGTTTCTCTACCCTTGCATCCACAGGGATGCAGAGATCCTAAGCCTCAGTATGCCTCACAGGGTGTCCTCTTTTCCGAAACCTCTCCAGAGTACCCCTCTGAAGAGGTCCCTCGGAAGAGGTTATGCAAGAGGAAGCATTTAGACTCCCCAGAGGAGTCCGTCACTTTGGATACGGACCTCGATGATGCCAAAGGGTCTCCACTGTCGCCTCCTGACTATGTCTTCTGTGGAGACATCTTGGAAATACTTAAACAGAGAGGTGGCTGGAAGTCCACCAACCCTGCAGCGGGGGAGTCTATGTACTTGAAGACCTTTGGATCTCACCCTTCCTCCACTTGGGTGTCTCCACCTTTCGACGAACTTATGGATTTAGTTTCTCGAAAGGTGTGGGAGTCTCCAGATTCTGTGTAACCAGTTCCTTGGAGGCCAAATAAGTTTGTTACCTCACCGTTGGACAAAAATTTCCTAACAAAGGGAGTCCCAGTAGACTTTGTGGTGGTGGCAGCAGCTACCAAGAAGGAACTTTCAGAAACGTCTTCTTCTGTCCATCCACCGAACAAGGAGTCTCGCATGATAGACAGATATGGAAAGCACATTTTTTCTTCAGTGACCTTTGCTGTTAGATCTCTGAATTACCTGACTCATTTCACAAGGTTGCAGAGAGATCTCCTGAAAGAGCTAGGAGATACTCTCCAAGGTTCAGTATTTATTTTTTTTATTTTTACATTTGTTGACTGGGCTAGTCTAACTGGATATATGTCCATTTTAAGTAGAGGCCTGGGGAGAAAAGCTCCAAGACAAATGCAGAGAAATAATGTTGAATGTTATAATAAAGTTAACATTGAAGAATACTAAAATACATTTTACAACACAATGGTTAAAACTATTTACAAAATATAGAACACGATATTCACGTAAAGCCTATCATAACAGTTAGCAGTTCTGCTTACATATGCAGTAAGAACATAAACTCAATTAGGGAGAGTAGAGGGAATAGCAGAGGTGATAGGTTAGTCAGGGTTGCTGCAAGGGCATAACCAGTTTGTTCTGAGGAGTATTTTCAGTTTTTGTTTGAAGAGAGGTAGGGAAGGAAGAGGAGTCAGTTCAGTAGGTAGAAGTTTCCAGTTTTTCCCAGTAGTGTTTGAGAACAGAGATTCACCTGCCATGTTGTTCGACTTACTTATGCTAACTAACAGGTTATTTGATGATTGTAAGTTAGTAAGATTTTTATAGGGGGTTATGAGGTTTGAAAGTATTGGAGTATTGTTAGGGTAGTTGAGGATCTTTTGTGCAATGGTAAGTTGGGTAAATTGAAGCTGATTTTGTAGTTTAAGCCATCCTAGTTGTTTTAGATTCTCACAGTGATGTGTTCTGAAGGGATTACCAGTGGTAAATCTGGCAATGTTGTTATAGGAGGTAGCTAGTTTGAGAAGATTATTTTTTGACAGATTAGTATAGATTGGTGAGGTTTAAAGGAGTGTTGAGATTAGATGTGAGTGGGCAATAGTAGTTCTTGCTGTAGGAGTGGGGAAGGGTTTGACTCTATTTTTCTGTTAATTGTTTTTATAGTGTTATTAATATGGGAGTCAAATTTAAGGTTCTTGTCTATAGTAATTCCTAGGAGCTTGGTGGTAGCGTCATGGTATATGAGGGTACCATTATTAAAAGTAACAGAGAAATCTATAGGTGTAGACTTACGGGTAGGGGTAAAGAGCAGGAGCTTAGTTTTTTTTAGGATTCAGGAGGAGGCAGCGTTTTAAGAACCATGACTCCACTATGTTAAACATTTTCTGAGTTAGGGATTGTAGTTCAGAAGAAGATTTAGCTGTGCAGATTATTGTTGAATCATCTGCATATTGTATACTGGCTGCATGAGGAGTAGCTTTGCAGAGATCATTAATAAAAATAGAGAATAATAGAGGACCTAGAATGGAGCCCTGGGGGACACCTAGTGTAACTGGCAGGTGAGATGATAGATTATTTTCCCACATAACAGCTTGCTGCCTGTCGCTCATGTAAGAGCTGAATCATTGTACAGCTAGAGTGTCAAGAGAACGTGATTTGAGAATATTTATAAGCAATGTGTGGTTTACCATATCGAAAGCTTTTGAACGATCAATAAATAGAGCTGAAGAGAGAACAATGTTATTGCGATTTCTGTTAATGGTATGAGTGAAGGATAAGAGAGCTGTAGTGACACTATGGTATGGTCTAAAGCCATGTTGGCTTTGTGCTAGTAAGTTGTGTTGAAGTAAGTGGTCTAGAAGTTGATGATAAATGCATTTTTCCATTATTTTTGCTAAGGGGGATAGTAGGGCTATAGGTCGATAGTTAGAATATTCATTGGAGTTGCCTCCTTTATGTAGGGGGATAATTTGTGAGATTTTCCAGATGATTGGGATGGTTCCCTCATTAATGGTTCTGTTTATTAGGATGGATATAGGATAAACTACTGCTTTACCTGCTTTTTGCAGATATTGAGCTGGAATCTGGTCAGCAGAAGGAGTACAAGGCTTAAGTTTTAGAATGAGTTTGTAGATGAAATTAGTAGAGATGGATTGCAATAGGAAAGTAGGAAGAGAGATGGTAATGGGATTAGGAAGGCTGGAGATGTCAGGGGTTAGCTTGCTGGCTAGAAAATGGATGGCTTCAGTAAAGAAGGTATTAAAGGCATTAGCAGTTTGGTTGGGAGTCTCGTGATTAGCACCAGTTGGGGTTGGTGTACTGCAGTGACCTGGGTGTAACAGTCTATTGATACTTGCCCAGAATCTTTGGGGATTGTTTAGGTGTGTTTGCTGCATTTTACAGTAAAGGTTTTTTTTTCGTCTGTAAGTATTGCTTTTTTTTGACACATTTCTCATTTGTCTAAATGTTTGTTGATATGATATATTTTTGGTAGTTCTCCACCTAGTCCAGGCTTTATTTCTGAGTAGTATTTTTTGCCGGGTGTCTTTAGAGAGCCATGGGGCTAGTCTTGAACTAGTTCTGATAGTGCGCTTTGGTGCATGTTGGTCAAGGATATTTAAGAATTTAGAGTTAAAGTGTTTGACAGCCTCTTCAAGTGGGAGGGTTTTTAGTGGAGACCAATCACAAGAGCTAAGTTCAGTCTGGAATAGCCCTTGGTTAAAATGTTTGTTTGACCGTATAGTCCTATATGAAGCTTGGTGAGAGATATCAATCTTTTGCCTGATTATGTAGGTCAAAGAGTGGTCACTGACATCATCAGGGAAGATACCTACTTTATAAGGTTGGTGGTAGTTTTACTAAGGATCCAATCCAAGGTGCTCTCTTTTTTGGTTGGTTTGTTAATTCTAGTCGGTGAGGTGATGGTCTGAGAGAAGCCATGAATGTTAATATGAGAAGTAGGATGGTCAGTATTAATGCACTTCCAGTCAATATTGAAGTCACCTAGGATTATAGTTTCTTGTGGGAAGGTTGCAGTAGCTGAAGGGGTGTCAGAAAAAGTTTCCTCTCAGCTCTCTACCTTAAGCTCTGTGGTCAACTCCTCCATGAGACTGATTTCTTATGCAGCAGATGGAGCAAGCAGAGCAGCAGGTTCAGGAATTTCCTTAAGGAGACATTCCTGGATGCGCTTGTGTGACTTTGCAGAACCCTTTAAAGCTTCCTTTGTGAATGCCCTGTTTGATGGCTCGTCCTTGTTCGGGCCTAAAGTCAAGTACGTACTAACCAGGTGTGAACAGGAAGGAAAGACTCACTCTCTGCTGTAGGAGTCCGTTTTCCCCTACCTACCAGACCTTACTCCAAAGGTCAGAAAGGTAGTGGGAAAATGTGGTTTTGAAAATCCCAGAGAGCTTTCCAGGACACACGTGGTGAGTCTTCCCCCAGGAGCAGTGGGGGAACTGCTAATGGAAGATGCGGACCACGCGGCAGAGGGGATCTGCAGATTCAGGGCGACCGGGAATCTTTCTCTGGTAATCCCTTTCAGCGTTCCTGAATGGAGGCCTGCCTGTTCATCTCTGGAGGCAGTCGGGGGCTGCTTATCTTTATACCCAATAGCCTGGCTGACAATAGCAAAAGACAAGTGGATACAATGCATCATATCCCAAGCGTACTCCATACACTTTTCCCTTCCCCTCCCAAATATAAAAAAGGTGCCGGACGTCCCACCCAATCAAAGGGAATAGGCAACTCTAGAAATTCAAAAGTTGCTAGACAAAGAGTCATCCAAGCATTCCCCACAGACCAAATAGGATCTGGAACTTACTCAAGGTTCTTTTTAGTTCCAAAAAAAAAAAACGGCGACTGGAGACCAATTTTGGATCTCAGCAACCTAAACAAATGTGTAAGAAAGTCCAAGTTCCAGATGATAACAGTGCTGTCATGACTCCCGTTCTTGGGACAAGACAATTGGATGTGCTCGATAGACCTCCAGGATGCATGCTACCACATAAAAATGGACAGGCTATCCAGGAGGCACTTGCGCTTTTGTCTGGAAGCCAGCCATTACCAGTTTCGGGCTCTGCCTTTTGGGCTCACTACAGCCCCCAGAGTGTTCACCAAATGTATGGCTGTAGTCACAGCTCACTTGAGACACCTAGGATTCTGAGCGTTTCCATACCTAGATGACTGGATCCTAACTGCACCACCGAGCATCTACTAACAAAAGGGAGAGACTCCATCTTGCATCTCTGCTCTCAGTTGGGGATCACAATAAACTATGAAAAATCTGCCTTACTGCCTCTCAGAGTATCGTTTTTATAGGAGCAGAACTAGATGCAACAAAGATGATGGACAAACTCCCTCCAGAAAGGGTACAAGTTCTACAACGTCAAGTTTTAAATCTTCTGTCCAAGAAAAGAGCGCAAGCAAGGACAGTCCTAAAAGTCTTGGGGACCATGGCAGCAGCGATAACCTTGATCCCATTAACACGTCTACACATGAGAATTCTCCAGTGGTTATTGTCCACTCATTGGTCAGTGCAGAAACTACTTATGTCCCACAAGATATTGATAATGGAATCTTGCAAAACAGACCTTTGTTGGTGGCTTTACTGCACTCGGGTAACGCTAACTCAACCCCTTGTACTTCTCCAACCATTAGCCACAGTGACCACGGACACTTCTTAGATAGGGTGGGGGGGGGGCATTATGTGTGAAAGACAGTCCAAGGCACTTGGTAGGATCACGAGGCCCATTTGCACATCAAGGGGGGCATTATCTGGGAAAGACAGTCCAAGGGACTTGGTAGGATCACGAGGCCCATTTGCACATCAATGTCCTAGAGATGAGAACGGTGCTTCTGGCGTTGCAAGGATTCCGGGACTCTCTTCTGCTGGGAACTATTGCAGTACAGACAGACAACTTGTCAGTTGTATGGTACATAAACAAGGAGGAACCAGATCTTACTCCCTTTGCCCGGAGGCCCTTAGAGCATGGCAGTGGGCAACCTCCTCCCAGCACTTTCGGATAGCAATGCACATCCCGGGGAAATCCAATGTGATAGTAGACAGACTCAGCAGAACGATTCTGATGCCTCACAAGTGGTCCCTAAAACAGGAAGTAGCGGAAAAGATTTTCCACAAATGGGGCCAGCCTTGCTGTGACCTTTTTACCACATCTATGAATGCCAAATGCAGCAGTTACTTTGCCCTTATCCCCCCCCCCCTCCGGCGGAGTCACCAAGGGATGCACTTGTACGCGATTGGCCCTCGGGTCTCCTTTATGTCTTTCCTCCTTTTCCATTGATACCCAGAGTTCTTCAGAAAGCCAATTGCTTGGGAAGGGACATGATACTCATCACCCCATACTGGCCTCGTCAAATCTGGTTCGGCTTCCTGTGGGCTCATCTTCTGGAGGAGCCTTGGATTTTGGACCCAGATGTCCTTCATGGATGCATCTGCAGTCATAACAAATGGGTTGTCCTGTCGTCAGGCAGCCCTTCGGTCGTCCGGATTCCAAAGTCTGGGTCCGGCTTCGGCTGATGTCGCACTTCACCCGACGTCATCTCTGCTGGTCTTCGGGTATAAAGGCATCAGCCGACGCCATTTTCCTCAGTATTTCTTGCCCCGTGGCGCCCGAAGCAGAAGCTGTTCGCAAGTGCCGGTCGGTCAGATCCAGAGATTACTACTACCGAATACTACTTCAAAGACTTCTAAAAAGCTAAGTACCCCGTTGGGGACTCTTTCTTGCCTCAGCCGATGTCAGAAAAAGTCAATAACTGTTTAACTTGTGGGAAACAAATACCTCATAAAGATTTCCACTCTTACTGTCTGCCTTGCTTAGGCCCAGACCACGACATAGCAGCCTGTTCGGCCTGTGCTTCCTTCAACCGACGAACGCTTAGGCGTCGGTCGGAGTTTGCTGAACAGTTTTTCGGCTCAGATTTTGCGTACATTATGCCGTCGGATCCTCCGACTACCCAAATTGTTAAAAAACGCGAAGAAAAAGACCGACACTCGCGGTCCGCGGTTTCGGCTGAAACCACGGTTAAGCAAGCCGCGAGTGTCTCGGTTTCGGCCGAAACCGAGAAAAACCGGTCAATCTTCAGCCGAATCCATGACTACTACTGAGGCTCCTGCTACCTTAGTTGAATCGGCCTCAGAAATTTTACCTACAACTGTGGTTCCTAGTGATTTATCAGACACCATCCCTTTGGATGTCTCTACCCCAGCACGTGGTGCTGCTAGGCCTCCTGCAGCCATGTCTATTAAGGCCTTTGCCAGGGCTAAAGCAGCCAAATCTGTTAAATCAGTGCCTGTTAAGCCCCCCTCACACAGGCCCACTTCAAGTTCACAAATGCTTACTCTGGCAGAAGATTTAATATTCTTAATTAAGGGATCCCAATCTCACCCAGACAGGGCCTCTCAGCCCCCAGAAAAGAGACCTAGAGCAGAGCCCCCCGAGCCAGTGTCCTCTGATGATTCTGCGGATGACTCAGACATTACAGACCAGCCAGAGGCTCCTTTTCTACTTATGAAGATTCCGATGCTGAAGAATCCATTCCAGCTGCCTCTCCACCAGAGGAATTTTCCTTTGGGGAAACCTTACATGCCATGAGAGAACAATTCCAATGGCAGGGACAAGATTTCTCAGATTCAAGAAAAAGGCTTAGGACTTTTCTGCACTTACCACAACATAGGCCCTTAGCTATACCTCCTGTACTGCCTGTTGTGGACGATGCATTTAATGATGTTTGCACTGCTCCTGATTCTTTACCTCCAGCCCCTGCCAAACCAGATAGATTTTACAGGGTGCCAGACACTCATCACCACCTATACAAGGCCCCACTTGCAGATCCCGAAACTATATCCCAGGGGCCTAAGGCAGTAGCCTCGACCACAGCAAAACCCTATTCCTTCTGAAAGGGAATCCAGGTCCTTAAAGAGATGGGGGCAAAAAGTTTACACCTCTGCTACTCTCTCAGCTAGAGCTTTAAACTGTCAGTTTCATATGATCCAATACCAAGAGTTTATGCTTGATCAGTTAACTAAAAACCTGTCCTCTGATGAATCCTTAGATAAGAAATATGTATTAGAAATGGTGAATAACATCCAACAGGTTAGTAACCATTCCTTAAAATGTGGCTATGATGCACTGGAGGCTTCATTTAGATCAGCCATGACTGGCACAGTGATAAGAAGGCATGCATGGTTGAAAGAACAGGTCTTACCGGATCATGTTAAAGCAAAGCTGTTAGATGCTCCTATGGGTAAGGCCAGTCTATTTGGTACACCTGCCCAGCAAGTAATGAAGAAAATGGAAGAAAAGGCAAAATCTGTACAAACAGTTAAAGATTTCTTACAGGTTCAGCCCCAAGGTTTAGCAGGAACTGGCCTGCCAAAATTGGTCCTTTCCAGACTCCACAAAATCCCAAAGGGGCAGGAATAGACGCTCTAGAGGCAGAAATCAATCCAGAGGAGGTGCCTACAGAGGACGACAGTGGCAAGGCAATAACCGAGGCACAGACACAACCACTGCCACTGCAACAGGACAATCACAGTGACTTGGCTCTGACACCGCCTACCAGGGAGCAAATAGCAGCACCTTTAGGCGGAAAGTTAGCCTTATTTTCAAAAATTGGCACTATATCACAAAAGACAAGTGGATTTTGCAAACCATAGACCAAGGCTACGGTTCCACTTCCACACCTTACCAGTAAAAGAGGAATGCCAAACCTACCTCCAAATCAAAAATAGAAGCTCTACAGCAGATAGCGAAATTAACAAGGATGAGAGCTGTGGAAAGAGTACCAATAACAGAACAGGGCAAAGGATTCTACTCCAGACTCTTCCTAGTACCAAGAAAAGAGAAAAGTTGGAGACCTATTCTCGACCTGTCCGTCTTAAACACATACATCATTGTCCCAAAATTCAAAATGCTGACCCTACAGCAACTTCTTCCCATGCTGGGCAAGGAGTGTTGGCTGGTAACTCTAGATCTCAAGGAGGCATACCTGCACGTCCCCATTCGACCAAATTGCAGAAGATACCTCAGATTTCTTGCAGGATCAGAGCATTATCAATTCTCAGCATTGCCCTTTGGCTTATCTACTGCATCCAGAGTATTCACAAAATGCCTGGCATCAGTAATCGCTCACTGCAGACTACAGGGAATCCAAATTTATCCATACCTGGACGACTGCCTGTTACAAGCGGACAACAAAAGCAAGCTGACAACAGATTTACAAAGGGTCATTTACTTGCTACAAGCCCTGGGATACACAGTCAATTTACAAAAGTCAAGGCTGATACCATCCCAAACAAGAACATTCTTGGGCGGAATTGGACACAGTAAAACAAATGGCATTCCTAACTGCAGAAAAACAAAAAGAACTCCCTCTTTACTTCGTGGCATTAACAAAGCAGAACAAACTAACAGCAAGAAAAGTTCTGCAGGCCTTGGGCTTCATGGCATCATGCATAATCTTGGTCCCACATGCCAGACTGCATATGAGAAAGCTACAGTGGTACCTAAAGAATTTATGGTCTCAGCACAGGCACAGCTTAGAAACAGAAATCCCACTAATCCCATGCCTAAAACAGGAGTTCCTATGGTGGGCTCAAGCATGCCAGTCAAACCCAGGCTTACTCTTCCACAACTTTCGAGCAAGCCAAACCATCACAACGGACGCCTCAGACCTAGGATGGGGGGCGCACATGCTGGACAAATGCATACAAGGATTGTGGACTCAAGACCAGCTGCACTTGCACATAAACCAAAAAGAAATGCTGGCAGTAAAACTGGCAATCCAAAAATTCAGACCATTCCTCAAAGAAGGCCATTTGATGATAAGGACAGACAACACCACAGTCATGTGGTACTTCAACAAACAGGGAGGCACTCATTCATACCCCCTATGCAGAATGACTTTGGATCTTTGGAATCTGGCTCTCAGCTACAACATCCAGTTACAGGCAATATTTGTGCCGGGAAAAGAGAACACCCTAGCAGACATGTTAAGCAGAACCACCTCGGATGCTCACGAATGGATGCTACACCGGACATCTTCAAGGCCATCACAAAGAAATGGGGAATGCCACAAATAGATCTATTCGCATCCCCACTCAATCACCAGCTCAAAAAATTCTGCACAAGGACATTCCACCCACTTGCATGGAAGGTGGACTCTCTATCCTTCAGCTGGAAAGGCCTGACAGCATATGCATTTCCACCTCTTCCCTTGATGCACAAGGTACTACTGAAAATCAAAGAGGAACGTCCAAGGATAATCCTGATAGCTCCGAATTGGCCAAGACAACACTGGTACCCATTGCTGAGGAGAATGTCTCAGGAAAGAATGTGGTCAATACCCCTGATGCCTTTGATGTTAACTCAGAACAACTACAACATCATGCATCCAAACCTAAAAACCTTGCAACTGACTGCCTGGAACATCACATAGCAGCAACTAACCCAGACCTTTCCCAAAGGGTTAAAGACATTATCCTTGAAGCCCGTAGACCTTCAACAAGAAGGAACTATGCAGGAAAATGGAAAAGGTTTGTCATTTGGAGTACTGAAAGAGGAAAAGATGTCGAACATAGATATTGCTAACATTCTGGAGTACTTGGCAGAGCTTCTACATACAGGCCTGTCCTATTCCTCCATCAAGATACATGCATCAGCTATTTCAGCAGAATACAGCTTCGATCCACCTGTCTTTTCGCATCCTCTACTCAGGCAGTTCCTCAGAGGGATCAAGAATGTAAAACCTCCTAGGAAACCACCATTACCAGCATGGGACTTGAACTTTGTGCTAGAAAAGTTGACACTCCCTCTGTTTGAACCAGCAGCAACAGCAGATCTGCAACACCTGTCATGGAAAACTGCTTCCCTACTGGCAATTACCTCAGCAAGGAGGGTTTCTGAACTACAGGCCTTAATGGCAGTGCAACCCTTCCTAATCTTCCATCAAGATAGGGTGTCCATGAGAACTAATCCTACATTTATGCCTAAGGTGGTATCCAGAGTGTCTTTAAACCAGGCAATCCACCTACCTACCTTCTTTCCCAATCCACAGAACAAAGGGGAAAGACTGCTGCATACCTTGGATGTACATAGGCAGTTACGCTACTACATGGACAGAACCAAAAGTAACAGAAAAACTGCCCAGCTTTTAGTAGCCTATGCAACAGGAAGGGAAGGAAAAGCAATTTCCAAACAGACAATCTCCAAATGGATAGGAAATTGCATAAGATTCTGTTACTCCTACCATGGAAAACCAATTCCACAGAACATAAGACCTCATTCTACAAGGGCTACAGCCACTACCACAGCTTTCTTACGAGGAGTGGCAACCAAGGACATTATTGAGGCGGCTACTTGGACCTCCGTGCATACATTTGCCAAGCATTATAATTTACCTCTATACTCTAGATCGCGAGCAGGGTTTGCCACTGCTGTACTGCAAGGGATCCAAACTACACCATAATTTTTCTTCCTCCACCCATAGTTTGGCTATGGTATTCTACCCATTTGTTATGACTGCAGATGCATCCATGAAGGACATAGTACAGTTTTGTACCTACCATAAATGTAGATGTCCGAACTGGATAGCATCTGCAGTCAGGATTACCCACCCTCCTTCCCCTCTGTGGTACTCCTAGGGTATTTACCCTCCTAATAGCTAGCTGGGGGGAGTCTCTTATGGTGTATTTGTTTGTATATATGTACATACATGCTTATTTTTTGTGTTTGCCTTCTACCTTGTTTGGAAACATTGGTATTTATCCAAAATTTAGCCTTCCAAGAGGGCAACTGGCATCTGGGGCAAGAAACACTGAGGAAAATGGCTGATGCCTTTATACCCGAAGACCAGCAGAGATGACGTCGGGTGAAGTGCGACATCAGCCGAAGCCGGACCCAGACTTTGGAATCCGGCCGACCGAAGGGCTGCCTGACGACAGGACAACCCATTTGTTATGACTGCAGATGCTATCCAGTTCGGACATCTACATTTATGGTAGGTACAAAACTGTACTTTCTAGACCTTCAGACTCATGCATCAGGAACGCTCAATCCTTCTCTTCAATCCCTCAAGTTGACAGCTTGGCTGCTCTGATTCCAACCATAGCTAGGCTCTCTAAGCCTTCTTCTTCAGTAAAACAAATCCTTATTTCTTCTCATAAGGCTTCAGTGAGAAAGATATATACAAGCAAATGGAAAAGATTTTCTTCATGGGCTTCAGATAATCACGTTGATCGTTTTTCTGCCCCAGTAGCTTTCTTGGCAAAATTAATCAATGAAGAAGCAGCCGCAGCTACTATTCGAGTTCAGTTAGCAGCGATATCCAGTTTCCATTTAGGTGACTCAGGCCTCAATATTGTGTCACACAGATTATGCAAAGCCTTTCTTAAAGGTACCTTTTTATTAAGACCACCTATTGGAGACCCCCCAGAACCATGTGACTTAAATTTGGTCTTATCCTCCATAGTTTTTCCCCCCATTTGAGCCAGCATCATCCTGTGAGCTCAAATTTTTGTCTTGGAAAACTCTTCTTTTGATAGCTATTATTTCTGCTGGAAGGGTGTCAGAGCTGCAGGCCTTGTCAATAAAACCTCCCTACATAATTTTCCACAGACAAAGTATCTTTATGAACAATCCCCTCCTTTTTACCCAAAGTATGTTCATGCTCTAATTTGAACCAATCCATAGAGCAACCAGTGTTTTTCCCTAACTGAGAGAATAAGGCAGAATACATGCTGCACCAACTAGATGTACATAGACAATTACACGTCATAGGACTTCAGAAAATCTGACCAAAGATTTGTATCCTTTTCAGATTCAAGGAAAGTTGCTCCAGTTTCTAAAGTGACAGTTTCAAAATGGTTCTCAATTGTATAACCTTTGTTTACAAATCTCAAAACCAAGATCTTTCCCATAAAATAAAAGGTTATTCTATTAGGGCAATTGCAACCTCTTCTGCCTCTAGGGCTAGACTGACCATTGATACCATTTGTGCTGCAGCAACATGGGCAAGACCACATACCTTTATCATTCATTTCAAAGTCGATTTGGACTCCAGGGCCTCCTTTGATTCCACAATTCTGAAGAATATTCTCCCTTGAGCCACACGAAAGATGGTGCTGGGAATGCTGTCCCAACCTGCTAATAATGAAGACAAGATAGAACAGCATCACATAAAGAAGTTATGTACTCACCATGATGTTCCATGTGTGTCGTCCATCTCGCCTTCATTCTTAATATCCCACCCTCTTTCCCCCAGCCTTCTTTTTTTCCTGGAAGATCGAGTTGATACAATTGGCTGCTAGTGTACTCTGACCTTCTTGATTACTCTATTAAGTATTAAGCTATGTTTAGTTTAGAATTCCTTTGTATAACTGCAAACAAGATCTGGGGAGCTCTCCTAGTGCATGATAGGGATAGGGGATAGCCACAAGCTAGTGAAAGACCTTGAGCTGGTGTATAAGGCCGAGTCGGATCCAAGGATTGGATCCGAACCCAACCTGCTAAGAATGAAGGCGAGGTGGACAACACACATGGAACGTTATGGTGAGTGCATAACTTCCTTTTTTTCCCTAACTGACTGAAGAATTACAATTCCCTGGTTACTTACAAAAGGAAGGCAAGATGAAGTGGATGATTGTCTTGTGTCGGTTCCAGTAACAGTGCTGAGTGTCACTGTCACGTCTCTCACTAATATCTAAAATAATTTTAGTGCTGGCTCTAGAATGACATCACATCTGATCACCTAATTCTGTGGTTCTCACACTAGCCCTGCCCCCAGTGTAGAAGCTGTGCTAGGACCTAGCACAAATGTGTTCGAATACACACCTAGAGCTTTGTTAAGGCATCTGAAGACTGTAAAACAGTTCCAATACTTTCATCCTTAACCGACCATTCTCTGGCATCCCCGGGGGAGGATCCCTGACCATACATTGAATCTCTGGCAATATTCAGGTCTGTGAGATAAAATCTTTATGGCCTAAACCAAGTCAATTAATTTCAAGGTTTTTTTTTTAAGGTAAGCTGCACTGAGCTGAGCTTAACCCTTTCCCTTCCAGCATTCTCTGTTAACATGTATATATTTCAGCAGTTACCACAATACAACCTGTCATACATGTGTATTTCTTTTCTGTACAGCAGGACCCACTGTTAAATTTTTAACGCAAGCAGCTTTACCAATTCATTTTTAACACAAGCATCTGTACAAATCAGTTTGATATACAAATGACATAAAATTCTTTACAAAACTCCAGCTAGTTGTGCTGACGTGTTACAAATGCACTGCCTTACTCTCTCTCTCTGACATAGCTGGCACTACCTCACATCATCGCAGACCTGTTATTATCTCAGTTCTTCCAGATTTTTATTACACAGCCAGTTAGCTATCCGTTTTGTTTTGACATTCTGAGATCTAAGAATGGAGTTGCATGCACAGTTGAAAATGTGCCCCATTTTGACTTATTTGAACAGTGGGATTTTGACACTATTCCACATAGTAGTATTATTGAAAGTTAGGCAAACTTAATTTAAATCTCCATGTTGTTCGTTGTGTTGTATGTTGGGTTTCCAGCAGATCCCATATTGTGAAACACGCTGGGTTCCTCTCTGAATATAAAATTTAAGAAATGGGTTACCTCAGAGTTCTGTTTTAGGCATTCTCCTTTCTGGTATTTATTTTGCAAACATCCAACCCAATGTGCTAGAAGTGTGGTTGACAAAGTTTGCTTAGGACTACAAGTTAAATGCTATTATCCACTTAACCAGTAACACTAGACAGCTACTGGAAGGGATGGAATGTGTACATATCTGATGTACTGAAAACCATTTCATGCTAAATACAAAAAGTGCAGTGCAGTAGTGTTTGTCAAAAAGGCTGCTCCAGTCTCATGCATCATGAATGGTACTGCTCTTCAGACTGACACAGTTATAAGAGACTTAGGTACTTAAGTTGACAGATCTCTCCCCCGTGTCTCTCTCTCTCATTTGATCAACATGTTTTCACCGTAGTGAGGAAATCTTTCTGTTTGGCCCAAGTGATTTTCAAAAGGAATGTCTTCATGTTCCAAAGAAGTCATCATACTGCTTTACAGCTTCCACTTTCAGACCTGTCATCGAATACAGGGTCCCCTTTGGTGTGTACAGATCCAAGGAGATCGCTCAAATGGAAAGGCCCAAAGATTTCTGTCCAATAAAATTAAAGACCTCAAATCCTTCAACTATCCCAATAAATTAGCATGACTGTAATACTTGGTGATCTACTAGTTTCTTTGAGGTGACCTGTGTCTTGGTTTTTGAGCTATTAAAGACCTAATCCTATATGACCTCTTATTTTTTTCTCAAAGCTAGTGGCTTTAGAAACACTTCCACCAGGGACCTGTATCTACACCAACCAATAAACAAGACTCTCTGGAGGGATAGGTTTCTTATTTACTGTATTCCTAACCTATTAAATACATTAACAATTACAGGTTAAACAAAGCACTACTTTGGCTAGTTTTAAATCTAGTCTTGATGATTAAATGGGTGGACAGAACTTTACCCCAATGTTGTCATGTATGGCTTTGCTCAGTTTGGGAGGTTAGTACTGTTAAGTACTCTGAGTGTCTCCTAAAATGTATCTGGTTGAAGGTGTATATGGTTAGGCATCTTATGGTTTCATAGTTGCTTACTTAGTATTGTTTGTGTTCTTGTGGTTGAGTCAAAAAGTATTTGCTTAGCCTTCAATACAAATTGTTTTTTTTTTTCTTGTTATGGCTGTCCGGTTCGATTCTCAGCTAGAGCGTCTTCTGCGTGGAGATGTGCGTGAATGGGCGTACCTTCATTGAAGGTTGTGCATCAGGGCTGGTAACTCGGCACGTAAAAATCAGCTACCAATCATTAGCGGACCGGAGTTCCGCTGTGGCGACCCCTAACCGGGAAAAGCCAAAAGACACAAACAATGGTGAAATTATTTTAGTAATGAACTGCTTAAAATATTAAATGTTAAGTTGTCAATCTCGCCTTCATTCTTGCTTGATGGGTTCGGAGCCGATCCCTCGGCTCCGACTCGGCACTTGCTAAGCTCGAGAGTCACTTTTACCAGCTCGAGGCAGCCCCATATCCCATGATGCAAGGCGGTAAGTATCCAGATCTCGTTTGCCGCTTCGCTTATGAGGTCCTCCTTTTACCAGCTCCTGGTAAGTGATTCACTTTTTGGATATTTAAGCCCCTTTTTGTTAAAAAACCCTTAATTGTTAGTTATTAGTTAATTATTTACATTTTGTGACAGAAATTCCCTGTCTCTTCTAATTTTTTTTAGTCCAACTTTACCCATCCCCTCCCTGTTAGGGTGTGTGTGTT
The DNA here is from genome assembly GCF_019279795.1 of Protopterus annectens. Lineage (NCBI taxonomy): Eukaryota > Metazoa > Chordata > Ceratodontiformes > Protopteridae > Protopterus > Protopterus annectens. The sequence goes on from NC_056740.1 coordinate 357,650,363, forward strand.
TGTTTATAGAAATACCTTTTGGTATTTTATTTAAGTTAATTTTTTGACTGGTGTGTGTGTGTGTTTTTGTAAAGCACCATGTCAAAGGAGAGGGTCTCAGGTTTTAAGAAGTGTGACTCGTGCTGTCAGAAGATGTCTCTGACAGACGGTCACACTTCTTGCCTGTACTGCCTGGGGCCTCTTCACCTGCAGGACTCCTGTGCTATTTGTCATTCCTTCAGCCAGAGAGTCCTGCAGGAAAGACGCAACAAGCTGATCCTTAGGGGCCTTCTTAAGCCGGAGGGCTCTCCGCTAAGTCGGCTCCATCTAAATCAGCTAAATCTTCCAAGGCCCAGGCTTCTGTGTCTAAGCCTGCGGCTCGGCCCGACTCGTTCAGTCGAGATCGGCTCCGCTGGAGCCGATTCTGGCTTGACAGCCCGGCACCGATGGCTATCGGTGCCGAATCTGTATCGACCACTTCGTGTCGGCTCCGATCGGTTCCGACACCCATGTGGCAGGCATCGGTGTCGGCCCGATCGGCTCCGACACCGCTACTTTGGTGGCTGTATCGGCTCCGCTGGAGCCGATGCATCGAGGCTTCCTGTCGGCTCCGATAAGTCTTCGGCCCGACAGGATCTATAGTATCGGTTCCGATGGCTCATTCCAGGAAGAGGTCGAGGTCTCCTTCCTTGGAGCCGATACTTTCGCTCGGCTTCACCTCTCCTTTCGAACGGAGCCATCGGAGCCGATCTTCAAGGTCATCCAGACTGTCAGATCATGACCTAGAGAGTGGTCAGTAGATTACTTAAGTCACAGGTACTGGCCCAAATGTTACATAGTCCGTCTCAACAGACGACTGTTGGTCCACACCCATTACAGTTCCTCCTTCAACTCTACCCCAGAGCTTGGAGTTGAAGTCTTCGAATGGTTACTGCTACGGCTGGAGGACGGATACCCCTTCTGTTCCTTCAGCCTCTACTCTTATCTCCTCTTGAGACCTTCCTTAGAGGGATTCGTGGTCGGGCTTCCATGGTCTCCTCCGAGGGGGTGAGTGGCATCGGACCCTTGTCCGAACCCGCTCTTCCCCTTGGAGCCTCGGCCTTGGTGAGCTCGGCTCCGACATCTGCCTCGGAGACTTCCCTTCGGTGGTCCCTGGAGTTCCTAGCTCTTCGGAGCGGGTTCTCTCGGACCTGCCTGGGAGGGGAGCATTCGAGGTGATGGAGTGTACTGGCCACTGGTATCAGTCAGCAGTCTGTTCCCGTAGCTCCTCCCTCTATAGTACCTGTTGACATCTCTGCCACTTCTCTTGCTACAGGACCCAGAGATCCTCCGCCTCAGGTTTCCCCATTGGGAATTTCCCTCTTCCGAGGATTCTCCTGATGTTTCGGGAGATCCTCCTAGGAAGAGGACTTGTAAGAGGAAGCATGTAGACTCCCCCGAGTCTGTCACTTCGGATACTGACTTTGATGAGTCAGAGGGATCCCCTAGATCCCCCTCTGAGGATGTCTCCTTCTCAGACATCCTAGAACTCCTTAAACAGAGGGGAAACTGGCCCACCAACAATCCCTCTGAGGATGAGTCAGTATACCTAGAGGCGTTTGGATCTCGGCCCTCCACCTCCTGGGTGTCTCCGCCGTTCGACCCCTTATGCAGGTTATTGCACGAAGGCGTGGGCAGCTCCTGACTCTGTAGAGCCAGTCCCTAGGAGGCCTTCAAAATTTATCACTGCCCCTGTGACAAGCAATTCCTCACTAAGGGTGTCCCCGCTGATGCCATGGTGGTGGCTGCGGCCACCAAAAGGAACTTGCAGATCCTCCCGTGCCCGCCCATCCTCCTAATAAGGACTCTAGGACCATGGATAGGTACGGTAAGCGGATGTTTTCCTCAGCGACCTTTGCTATGCGTTCGCTGAATTACCTTTGTCACTTCACCAGACTCCAGAGGGATATCCTTAAGGAGCTGGGTGAAGTAGTTCAGGATCCTACAGCTGCAGGGGCTCAAGAAAAAATTGCTTCGCAGCTAGGAACCCTCAATTCCATTGCAAACTCCTCCATGCGGCTAATATCTTATGCTGTGGATGGAGTGAGTAGAGCCGCAGGTACAGGTGTGGCTCTTAGACGCCAAGCCTGGATGCGGCTATGTGATT